>NW_027043223.1:0-333538 GCF_036013475.1 Columba livia
AAAGAAGTGAAGAAAGAAGTAAGAAATTAATAAGCAAGAAAGAAGAAAGAAGAAAGAAAGAAGTAGGAAAGAAGTAAGAAAGAAGTAAGAAAGAAGTAATAAAGAATTAAGAAGGAATGAAGAAAGAAGTAAGAAAGAAGAAAGAAAGAAGTAAGAAAGAAGTAAGAAAGAAGTAAGAAAGAAGTAAGAAAGAAGTAAGAAAGAATTACGAAAGAAGTAAGAAAGAAGTAAGAAAGAAAGAAGAATGAAAGAAGTAAGAAAGAAGAAAGAAAGAAGTATAAAGAAGTAAGAAAGGAGAAAGAAAGAAGTAAGAAAGAAGAAAGAAAGAAGTTAAGAAAGAAGTAAGAAAGAAATAAGAAAGAAGTAAGAAAGAAAGTAGTAAGAAGTAAGAAAGAAGTAAGAAAGAATTAAGAAAGAAAGAAGTTAGAAAGAAATAAGGAGAAAGAAGAAAGAAGTAAGAAAGAAGTAAGAAACAAGTAAGAAAGAAGTATGAAAGAAGAAAGAAAGAAGTAGGAAGAAGTAAGAAAGAAGTAAGAAAGTAGTAGAAAGAAGTAATAAAGAAAGAAGGAAGAAGTAAGAAAGAAGTAATAAAGAAGTAAGAAAGAAGTAAGAAAGAAGAAAGAAAGAAGTAAGAAAGAAGAAAGAAAGAAGTAAGAAAGAAGTAAGAAAGAAAGAAGTAAGAAAGAAGTAAGAAAGAAGTAAGAAAGTAGAAAAAACAAGTTAGAAAGAAGTAAGAAAGAAGTAAGAAAGAAGTATAAAGAAGAAAGAAAGAAGAAAGAAAGAAAGAAGAAAGAAGTAAGAAAGAAGTAAGAGAGAAGTAAGAAAGAATTAAGAAAGAAGTAAGAAAGAAGTAAGTTGAATGAAGAAAGAAGTAAGAAAGAAGTATGAAAGAAGTAAGAAAGAAGAAAGAAAGAAGTAAGAAAGAAGTAAAGAAAGAAGTAAGAAAGAAGTAAGAAAGAAGAAGAAATAAGAAAGAAAGAGGTAGAAAGAAGTAGAAAGAAGTAACAAAGAAGTAAGAAAAGAAGTAAGAAGGAATGAAGAAAGTAGTAAGAAAGAAGTAAGAAAGAAGTAAGAAAGAAAGAGAAAGAAGTAAGAAAGAAGTAAGAAAGAAGAAAGAAAGAAGTAAGAAAGAAGAAAGAAAGAAGTAAGAAAGAAGTAAGAAAGAAGTAAAGAAAGAAGTAAGAAAGAAGTACAAAAGAAGTAAGAAAGAATTAAGAAAGAAAGAAGTAAGAAACAAGTAAGAAAGAAAGAAGAAAGAAGTAAGAAAGAAGTAAGAAAGAAGTAAGAAAGAAAGAAGAAAGAAGTAAAAAGAAGTAAAAAAGAAGTAAGAAAGAAGTAAGAAAGAAGTAAGAAAGAAGAAAGAAGTAATAAATAATTAAGAAGGAATGAAGAAAGAAGTAAGAAAGAAGAAAGAAAGAAGTAAGAAAGAAGAAAGAAGAAGAAGAAAGAAAGAAAAGAAGTAGAAAGAAGTAAGAAAGAGTAAGAAAGAAGAAAAAGAAGTAAGAAAGAAGTAAGAAAGAAGTAAGAAAGAAGTAAGAAAAGAAAGAAAGAAGAAGAAGAAAGAAAGAAGAAAGAAAAGTAAGAAAGATGTAAGAAAGAAGTAAGAAAGAAGTAAGAAAGAAAGAAGTAAGAAAGAAGTAAGAGAGAGTTAGAAGTAAGAAGTAAGAAAGAATTAAGAAAGAAAGAAGAAAGAAGAAGAAAGAAGTAAGAAAGAAGTAAGAAAGAAGTAAGAAGAGAAGTAAGAAAGAAGAAAAAGTAGATAGAAAGAAGTAAGAAAGAAGTAAGAAAAGTAGAAAGAAGTAAGAAAGAAAGAAGAAAGAAAGAAGTTAGAAAGAAGAAAGAAAGAAGTGGAAAGAAGTAAGAAAGAATTAGAAAGAAAGAAGTAAGAAAGAAGTAAGAAAGAGTTAAGAAGAAGTAAGAAAGAAGTAAGAAAGCAAGTACGAAAGAAGTACGAAAGAAGTAAGAAAGAAGTAAGAAAGAAAGAAGTAGAAAGAAGTAAGAAAGAAGTTAAAAAGAAGTAAGAAAGAAGTAAGAAATAAGTAAGAAAGAAGTTAGAAAGAAGTAAGAAAGAAGTAAGAAAGAAGTAAGAAATAGTAAAGAAGTAAGAAAGAAGTAAGAAAGAAGTAAGAAGGAAAGAAGTAAGAAGAAGAAAGAAGAAGTAAGAAAGAAGAAAGAAAGAAGTAAGAAAGAAGTAAGAAAGAAGTAAGAAAGAAGTAAGAAAGAGGTAAGAAAGAAAGAAGAAAGAAAGAAAAAAGAAAGAAGAAAGAAAGAAGTTAGAAAGAAGTAAGAAAGAAGTAAGAAAGAAGTAAGAAAGTAGTTAGAAAGAAGTAAGAAAGAAGTAAGAAAGAAAGAAGTAAGAAAGAAGTAAGAAAGAAAGAAGAAAGAAAGAAGAAAGAAAGAAGTTATAAAGAAGTAAGAAAGAAGTAAGAAAGAAGTATGAAAGAAGTAAGAAAGAAGAAAGAAAGAAGAAAGAAGTAAGAAAGAAGAAAGAAAGAAGTAAGAAAGAAGTAGAAGAAGTAAGAAGAGTAAGAAAGAAGAAAGAAAGAAGTAAGAAAGAATTAAGAAAGAAGTAAGAAAGAAGTAAGAATGAAAGAAGAAAGAAGTAAGAAAGAAGTAAGAAAGAAGAAAGAGAAGTAAGAAAGAAGAAAAAAGTAGTTAGAAAGAAGTAAGAAAGAAGTAAGAAAGAAGAAAGAAGTAGAAAGAAGTAAGAAAGAAGTAAGAAAGAAAGAAGAAAGAATTAAGAAAGAAGTAAGAAAGAAGAAAGAAATAAGTAAGAAAGAAGAAAAAGTAGTTAGAAAGAAGTAAGAAATAAGTAAGAAAGAAAGAAGAAAGAAGTAAGAAGAAGTAAGAAAGAAGTAAGAAAGAGTAAGAAAGAAGAAAAAAGTAGTTAGGAAAGAAGTAAGAAAGAAGAAAGAAAGAAGTAAGAAAGAAGAAAGAAAGAAGTAAGAAAGAAGAAAGAAAGAAGAAAGAAGTAAGAAAGAAGTAGGAAGAAGTAAGAAAGAAGTAAGAAGGAATGAAGAAAGAAGTAAG
Organism: Columba livia; assembly: GCF_036013475.1. Classification (NCBI taxonomy): domain Eukaryota; kingdom Metazoa; phylum Chordata; class Aves; order Columbiformes; family Columbidae; genus Columba; species Columba livia. The sequence goes on from NW_027043223.1 coordinate 3,031, forward strand.
AAAGAATTAAGAAAGAAGAAAGAAAGAAGTAAGAAAGAAGAAAGAAAGAAGAAAGAAGTAAGAAAGAAAGAAGAAAGAAGTAAGAAAGAAGTAAGAAAGAAGAAAGAAAGAAGAAAGAAAGAAGAAAGAAAGAAGTAAGAAAGAAGTAAGAAAGAAAGAAGAAAGAAGTTAGAAAGAAGTAAGAAAGAAGTAAGAAAGAAGTAATAAAGAATTAAGAAGGAATGAAGAAAGAAGTAAGAAAGAAGAAAGAAAGAAGTAAGAAAGAAGTAAGAAAGAAGTAAGAAAGAAGTAAGAAAGAAGTAAGAAAGAATTACGAAAGAAGTAAGAAAGAAGTAAGAAAGAAAGAAGAATGAAAGAAGTAAGAAAGAAGAAAGAAAGAAGTAATAAAGAAGTAAGAAAGGAGAAAGAAAGAAGTAAGAAAGAAGAAAGAAAGAAGTTAAGAAAGAAGTAAGAAAGAAATAAGAAAGAAGTAAGAAAGAAAGTAGTAAGAAGTAAGAAAGAAGTAAGAAAGAATTAAGAAAGAAAGAAGTTAGAAAGAAATAAGGAAGAAAGAAGAAAGAAGTAAGAAAGAAGTAAGAAACAAGTAAGAAAGAAGTATGAAAGAAGAAAGAAAGAAGTAAGGAAGAAGTAAGAAAGAAGTAAGAAAGTAGTAAGAAAGAAGTAATAAAGAAAGAAGGAAGAAGTAAGAAAGAAGTAATAAAGAAGTAAGAAAGAAGTAAGAAAGAAGAAAGAAAGAAGTAAGAAAGAAGAAAAAAAGAAGTAAGAAAGAAGTAAGAAAGAAAGAAGTAAGAAAGAAGTAAGAAAGAAGTAAGAAAGTAGAAAAAACAAGTTAGAAAGAAGTAAGAAAGAAGTAAGAAAGAAGTATAAAGAAGAAAGAAAGAAGAAAGAAAGAAAGAAGAAAGAAGTAAGAAAGAAGTAAGAGAGAAGTAAGAAAGAATTAAGAAAGAAGTAAGAAAGAAGTAAGTTGGAATGAAGAAAGAAGTAAGAAAGAAGTATGAAAGAAGTAAGAAAGAAGAAAGAAAGAAGTAAGAAAGAAGTAAGAAAGAAGTAAGAAAGAAGTAAGAAAGAAAGAAGAAATAAGAAAGAAAGAGGTAAGAAAGAAGTAAGAAAGAAGTAACAAAGAAGTAAGAAAGAAGTAAGAAGGAATGAAGAAAGTAGTAAGAAAGAAGTAAGAAAGAAGTAAGAAAGAAAGAAGAAAGAAGTAAGAAAGAAGTAAGAAAGAAGAAAGAAAGAAGTAAGAAAGAAGAAAGAAAGAAGTAAGAAAGAAGTAAGAAAGAAGTAAGAAAGAAGTAAGAAAGAAGTACAAAAGAAGTAAGAAAGAATTAAGAAAGAAAGAAGTAAGAAACAAGTAAGAAAGAAAGAAGAAAGAAGTAAGAAAGAAGTAAGAAAGAAGTAAGAAAGAAAGAAGAAAGAAGTAAAAAGAAGTAAAAAAGAAGTAAGAAAGAAGTAAGAAAGAAGTAAGAAAGAAGAAAGAAGTAATAAATAATTAAGAAGGAATGAAGAAAGAAGTAAGAAAGAAGAAAGAAAGAAGTAAGAAAGAAGAAAGAAAGAAGTAAGAAAGAAAGAAAAAAGAAGTAAGAAAGAAGTAAGAAAGAAGTAAGAAAGAAGAAAAAAGAAGTTAGAAAGAAGTAAGAAAGAAGTAAGAAAGAAGTAAGAAAGAAGTAAGAAAAAGAAAGAAAGAAGAAAGAAAGAAAGAAAGAAGAAAGAAGTAAGAAAGATGTAAGAAAGAAGTAAGAAAGAAGTAAGAAAGAAAGAAGTAAGAAAGAAGTAAGAGAGAAGTTAGAAAGAAGTAAGAAAAAAGTAAGAAAGAATTAAGAAAGAAAGAAGAAAGAAGTAAGAAAGAAGTAAGAAAGAAGTAAGAAAGAAGTAAGAAAGAAGAAAAAAGTAGATAGAAAGAAGTAAGAAAGAAGTAAGAAAAGTAAGAAAGAAGTAAGAAAGAAAGAAGAAAGAAAGAAGTTAGAAAGAAGAAAGAAAGAAGTGGGAAAGAAGTAAGAAAGAATTAAGAAAGAAAGAAGTAAGAAAGAAGTAAGAAAGAAGTTAAGAAGAAGTAAGAAAGAAGTAAGAAAGAAGTACGAAAGAAGTACGAAAGAAGTAAGAAAGAAGTAAGAAAGAAAGAAGTAAGAAAGAAGTAAGAAAGAAGTTAAAAAGAAGTAAGAAAGAAGTAAGAAATAAGTAAGAAAGAAGTTAGAAAGAAGTAAGAAAGAAGTAAGAAAGAAGTAAGAAATAGTAAAGAAGTAAGAAAGAAGTAAGAAAGAAGTAAGAAGGAAAGAAGTAAGAAAGAAGAAAGAAAGAAGTAAGAAAGAAGAAAGAAAGAAGTAAGAAAGAAGTAAGAAAGAAGTAAGAAAGAAGTAAGAAAGAGGTAAGAAAGAAAGAAGAAAGAAAGAAAAAAGAAAGAAGAAAGAAAGAAGTTAGAAAGAAGTAAGAAAGAAGTAAGAAAGAAGTAAGAAAGTAGTTAGAAAGAAGTAAGAAAGAAGTAAGAAAGAAAGAAGTAAGAAAGAAGTAAGAAAGAAAGAAGAAAGAAAGAAGAAAGAAAGAAGTTATAAAGAAGTAAGAAAGAAGTAAGAAAGAAGTATGAAAGAAGTAAGAAAGAAGAAAGAAAGAAGAAAGAAGTAAGAAAGAAGAAAGAAAGAAGTAAGAAAGAAGTAAGAAAGAAGTAAGAAAGAAGTAAGAAAGAAGAAAGAAAGAAGTAAGAAAGAATTAAGAAAGAAGTAAGAAAGAAGTAAGAATGAAAGAAGAAAGAAGTAAGAAAGAAGTAAGAAAGAAGAAAGAGAAGTAAGAAAGAAGAAAAAAGTAGTTAGAAAGAAGTAAGAAAGAAGTAAGAAAGAAGAAAGAAGTAAGAAAGAAGTAAGAAAGAAGTAAGAAAGAAAGAAGAAAGAATTAAGAAAGAAGTAAGAAAGAAGAAAGAAATAAGTAAGAAAGAAGAAAAAAGTAGTTAGAAAGAAGTAAGAAATAAGTAAGAAAGAAAGAAGAAAGAAGTAAGAAAGAAGTAAGAAAGAAGTAAGAAAGAAGTAAGAAAGAAGAAAAAAGTAGTTAGAAAGAAGTAAGAAAGAAGAAAGAAAGAAGTAAGAAAGAAGAAAGAAAGAAGTAAGAAAGAAGAAAGAAAGAAGAAAGAAGTAAGAAAGAAGTAGGAAAGAAGTAAGAAAGAAGTAAGAAGGAATGAAGAAAGAAGTAAGAAAGAATTAAGAAAGAAGAAAGAAAGAAGTAAGAAAGAAGAAAGAAAGAAGAAAGAAGTAAGAAAGAAAGAAGAAAGAAGTAAGAAAGAAGTAAGAAAGAAGAAAGAAAGAAGAAAGAAAGAAGAAAGAAAGAAGTAAGAAAGAAGTAAGAAAGAAAGAAGAAAGAAGTTAGAAAGAAGTAAGAAAGAAGTAAGAAAGAAGTAATAAAGAATTAAGAAGGAATGAAGAAAGAAGTAAGAAAGAAGAAAGAAAGAAGTAAGAAAGAAGTAAGAAAGAAGTAAGAAAGAAGTAAGAAAGAAGTAAGAAAGAATTACGAAAGAAGTAAGAAAGAAGTAAGAAAGAAAGAAGAATGAAAGAAGTAAGAAAGAAGAAAGAAAGAAGTAATAAAGAAGTAAGAAAGGAGAAAGAAAGAAGTAAGAAAGAAGAAAGAAAGAAGTTAAGAAAGAAGTAAGAAAGAAATAAGAAAGAAGTAAGAAAGAAAGTAGTAAGAAGTAAGAAAGAAGTAAGAAAGAATTAAGAAAGAAAGAAGTTAGAAAGAAATAAGGAAGAAAGAAGAAAGAAGTAAGAAAGAAGTAAGAAACAAGTAAGAAAGAAGTATGAAAGAAGAAAGAAAGAAGTAAGGAAGAAGTAAGAAAGAAGTAAGAAAGTAGTAAGAAAGAAGTAATAAAGAAAGAAGGAAGAAGTAAGAAAGAAGTAATAAAGAAGTAAGAAAGAAGTAAGAAAGAAGAAAGAAAGAAGTAAGAAAGAAGAAAAAAAGAAGTAAGAAAGAAGTAAGAAAGAAAGAAGTAAGAAAGAAGTAAGAAAGAAGTAAGAAAGTAGAAAAAACAAGTTAGAAAGAAGTAAGAAAGAAGTAAGAAAGAAGTATAAAGAAGAAAGAAAGAAGAAAGAAAGAAAGAAGAAAGAAGTAAGAAAGAAGTAAGAGAGAAGTAAGAAAGAATTAAGAAAGAAGTAAGAAAGAAGTAAGTTGGAATGAAGAAAGAAGTAAGAAAGAAGTATGAAAGAAGTAAGAAAGAAGAAAGAAAGAAGTAAGAAAGAAGTAAGAAAGAAGTAAGAAAGAAGTAAGAAAGAAAGAAGAAATAAGAAAGAAAGAGGTAAGAAAGAAGTAAGAAAGAAGTAACAAAGAAGTAAGAAAGAAGTAAGAAGGAATGAAGAAAGTAGTAAGAAAGAAGTAAGAAAGAAGTAAGAAAGAAAGAAGAAAGAAGTAAGAAAGAAGTAAGAAAGAAGAAAGAAAGAAGTAAGAAAGAAGAAAGAAAGAAGTAAGAAAGAAGTAAGAAAGAAGTAAGAAAGAAGTAAGAAAGAAGTACAAAAGAAGTAAGAAAGAATTAAGAAAGAAAGAAGTAAGAAACAAGTAAGAAAGAAAGAAGAAAGAAGTAAGAAAGAAGTAAGAAAGAAGTAAGAAAGAAAGAAGAAAGAAGTAAAAAGAAGTAAAAAAGAAGTAAGAAAGAAGTAAGAAAGAAGTAAGAAAGAAGAAAGAAGTAATAAATAATTAAGAAGGAATGAAGAAAGAAGTAAGAAAGAAGAAAGAAAGAAGTAAGAAAGAAGAAAGAAAGAAGTAAGAAAGAAAGAAAAAAGAAGTAAGAAAGAAGTAAGAAAGAAGTAAGAAAGAAGAAAAAAGAAGTTAGAAAGAAGTAAGAAAGAAGTAAGAAAGAAGTAAGAAAGAAGTAAGAAAAAGAAAGAAAGAAGAAAGAAAGAAAGAAAGAAGAAAGAAGTAAGAAAGATGTAAGAAAGAAGTAAGAAAGAAGTAAGAAAGAAAGAAGTAAGAAAGAAGTAAGAGAGAAGTTAGAAAGAAGTAAGAAAAAAGTAAGAAAGAATTAAGAAAGAAAGAAGAAAGAAGTAAGAAAGAAGTAAGAAAGAAGTAAGAAAGAAGTAAGAAAGAAGAAAAAAGTAGATAGAAAGAAGTAAGAAAGAAGTAAGAAAAGTAAGAAAGAAGTAAGAAAGAAAGAAGAAAGAAAGAAGTTAGAAAGAAGAAAGAAAGAAGTGAGAAAGAAGTAAGAAAGAATTAAGAAAGAAAGAAGTAAGAAAGAAGTAAGAAAGAAGTTAAAAAGAAGTAAGAAAGAAGTAAGAAAGAATTACGAAAGAAGTACGAAAGAAGTAAGAAAGAAGTAAGAAAGAAAGAAGTAAGAAAGAAGTAAGAAAGAAGTTAAAAAGAAGTAAGAAAGAAGTAAGAAATAAGTAAGAAAGAAGTTAGAAAGAAGTAAGAAAGAAGTAAGAAAGAAGTAAGAAATAGTAAAGAAGTAAGAAAGAAGTAAGAAAGAAGTAAGAAGGAAAGAAGTAAGAAAGAAGAAAGAAAGAAGTAAGAAAGAAGAAAGAAAGAAGTAAGAAAGAAGTAAGAAAGAAGTAAGAAAGAAGTAAGAAAGAGGTAAGAAAGAAAGAAGAAAGAAAGAAAAAAGAAAGAAGAAAGAAAGAAGTTAGAAAGAAGTAAGAAAGAAGTAAGAAAGAAGTAAGAAAGTAGTTAGAAAGAAGTAAGAAAGAAGTAAGAAAGAAAGAAGTAAGAAAGAAGTAAGAAAGAAAGAAGAAAGAAAGAAGAAAGAAAGAAGTTATAAAGAAGTAAGAAAGAAGTAAGAAAGAAGTATGAAAGAAGTAAGAAAGAAGAAAGAAAGAAGAAAGAAGTAAGAAAGAAGAAAGAAAGAAGTAAGAAAGAAGTAAGAAAGAAGTAAGAAAGAAGTAAGAAAGAAGAAAGAAAGAAGTAAGAAAGAATTAAGAAAGAAGTAAGAAAGAAGTAAGAATGAAAGAAGAAAGAAGTAAGAAAGAAGTAAGAAAGAAGAAAGAGAAGTAAGAAAGAAGAAAAAAGTAGTTAGAAAGAAGTAAGAAAGAAGTAAGAAAGAAGAAAGAAGTAAGAAAGAAGAAAGAAAGAAGTAAGAAAGAAGTAAGAAAGAAGTAAGAAAGAAGTAAGAAAGAAAGAAGAAAGAATTAAGAAAGAAGTAAGAAAGAAGAAAGAAATAAGTAAGAAAGAAGAAAAAAGTAGTTAGAAAGAAGTAAGAAATAAGTAAGAAAGAAAGAAGAAAGAAGTAAGAAAGAAGTAAGAAAGAAGTAAGAAAGAAGTAAGAAAGAAGAAAAAAGTAGTTAGAAAGAAGTAAGAAAGAAGAAAGAAAGAAGTAAGAAAGAAGAAAGAAAGAAGTAAGAAAGAAGAAAGAAAGAAGAAAGAAGTAAGAAAGAAGTAAGAAAGAAGTAAGAAAGAAGTAAGAAGGAATGAAGAAAGAAGTAAGAAAGAATTAAGAAAGAAGAAAGAAAGAAGTAAGAAAGAAGAAAGAAAGAAGAAAGAAGTAAGAAAGAAAGAAGAAAGAAGTAAGAAAGAAGTAAGAAAGAAGAAAGAAAGAAGAAAGAAAGAAGAAAGAAAGAAGTAAGAAAGAAAAAAGAAAGAAGTAAGAAAGAAGTAAGAAAGAAGTATGAAAGAAGTAAGAAAGAAGAAAGAAAGAAGTAAGAAAGAGGTAAGAAAGAAGTAAGAAAGAATTAAGAAAGAAAGAAGAAAGAAGAAAGAAAGAAGTAAGAAAGAAGTAAGAAAGAAGTAAGAAAGAAGTAAGAAAGAAGTAATAAGGAATGAAGAAAGTAGTAAGAAAGAAGTAAGAAAGAAGTAAGAAAGAAGTAAGAAAGAAGTAAGAAAGAAGTAGGAAAGAAGTAAGAAAGAAAGAAGAAAGAAGTAAGAAACAAGTAAGAAAAAAGTATGAAAGAAGTAAGAAAGAAGAAAGAAAGAAGTAAGAAAGAAGTAAGAAAGAAGTAAGAAAGAAATAAGAAAGAAAGAAGAAAGAAGAAAGAAAGAAGTAGGAAAGAAGTAAGAAAGAAGTAAGAAAGAAGTAATAAAGAATTAAGAAGGAATGAAGAAAGAAGTAAGAAAGAAGAAAGAAAGAAGTAAGAAAGAAGTAAGAAAGAAGTAAGAAAGAAGTAAGAAAGAAGTAAGAAAGAATTACGAAAGAAGTAAGAAAGAATTAAGAAAGAAAGAAGAATGAAAGAAGTAAGAAAGAAGAAGGAAAGAAGTAAGAAAGAAGTAAGAAAGGAGAAAGAAAGAAGTAAGAAAGAAGAAAGAAAGAAGTAAGAAAGAAGTAAGAAAGAAATAAGAAAGAAGTAATAAAGAAAGTAGTAAGAAGTAAGAAAGAAGTAAGAAAGAAGTAAGAAAGAAGTACGAAAGAAGTAAGAAAGAAATAATAAAGAAAGAAGAAAGAAGAAAGAAAGAAGTAGTAAAGAAGTAAGAAAGAAGTAAGAAAGAAGTAATAAATAATTAAGAAGGAATGAAGAAAGAAGTAAGAAAGAAGAAGGAAAGATGTAAGAAAGAAGTAAGAAAGAAGTAAGAAAGAAGTAAGAAAGAATTACGAAAGAAGTAAGAAAGAAGTTAGAAAGAAATAAGAAAGAAGTAAGAAAGAACATAGTAAGAAGTAAGAAAGAAGTAAGAAATAAGTAAGAAAGAAGTACGAAAGAAGTAAGAAAGAATTAAGAAAGAAAGAAGTTAGAAAGAAGTAAGAAAGAAAGAAGAAAGAAGTAAGAAAGAAGTAAGAAAGAAGTATGAAAGAAGTAAGAAAGAAGAAAGAAAGAAGAAAGGAAGAAGTAAGAAAGAAGTAAGAAAGTAGTAAGAAAGAAGTAATAAAGAAAGAAGGAAGAAGTAAGAAAGAAGTAAGAAAGAAGTAAGAAAGAAGTAAGAAAGAAGAAAGAAAGAAGTAAGAAGGAAGAAAGAAAGAAGTAAGAAAGAAGTAAGAAAGAAGTAAGAAAGAAAGAAGAAAGAAAGAAGAAAGGAAGAAGTAAGAAAGAAGTAAGAAAGAAGTTAAAATAAGTAAGAAAGAAGTAAGAAAGAAGTACGAAAGAAGTAATAAAGAAGTAAGAAAGAAGAAAGCAAGAAGAAAGAAAGAAAGAAGTAAGAAAGAAGTAAGAAAGAAGTAAGAAAGAAAGAAGAAAGAAGAAAGAAAGAAGTTAGAAAGAAGTTAGAAAGAATTTAGAAATAAGAAAGAAAGAAGAAAGCAAGAAGAATGAAAGAAAGAAGTAAGAAAGAAAGAAGTAAGAAAGAAGAAAGAAAGAAGTTAGAAAGTAGTTAGAAAGAATCTAGAAATAAGAAAGAAAGAAGAAAGCAAGAAGAAAGAAAGAAAGAAGTAAGAAAGAAGTAAGAAAGAAGTAAGAAAGAAAGAAGAAAGAAAGAAGAAAGGAAGAAGTAAGAAAGAAGTAAGAAAGTAGTAAGAAAGAAGTAATAAAGAAAGAAGGAAGAAGTAAGAAAGAAGGAAGAAAGAAGTAAGAAAGAAGAAAGAAAGAAGTAAGAAGGAAGAAAGAAAGAAGTAAGAAAGAAGTAAGAAAGAAAGAAGTAAGAAAGAAGTAAGAAAGAGGTAAGAAAGTAGAAAAAACAGGTTAGAAAGAAGTAAGAAAGAAGTAAGAAAGAAGTATAAAGAAGAAAGAAAGAAGAAAGAAAGAAAGAAGAAAGAAGTAAGAAAGAAGTAAGAGAGAAGTAAGAAAGAAGTAATAAGGAATGAAGAAAGTAGTAAGAAAGAAGTAAGAAAGAAGTAAGAAAGAAGTAAGAAAGAAGTAAGAAAGAAAGAAGAAAGAAGTAAGAAACAAGTAAGAAAAAAGTATGAAAGAAGTAAGAAAGAAGAAAGAAAGAAGTAAGAAAGAAGTAAGAAAGAAGTAAGAAAGAAATAAGAAAGAAAGAAGAAAGAAAGAAGTAGGAAAGAAGTAAGAAAGAAGTAAGAAAGAAGTAATAAAGAATTAAGAAGGAATGAAGAAAGAAGTAAGAAATAAGAAAGAAAGAAGTAAGAAAGAAGTAAGAAAGAAGAAAGAAAGAAGAAAGAAAGAAGTTAGAAAAAAGTACGAAAGAAGTAAGAAAGAAGTAAGAAAGAAAGAAGTAAGAAAGAAGTTAGAAAGAAGAAAGAATGAAGTGAGAAAGAAGTAAGAAAGAAAGAAGAAAGAAGTAAGAAAGAAGTAAGAAAGAAGTATGAAAGAAGTAAGAAAGAACAAAGAAAGAAGTAAGAAAGAGGTAAGAAAGAAGTAAGAAAGAAGTAAGAAAGAAAGAAGAAAGAAGAAAGAAAGAAGTAAGAAAGAAGTAAGAAAGAAGTAAGAGAGAAGTAAGAAAGAAGTAATAAGGAATGAAGAAAGTAGTAAGAAAGAAGTAAGAAAGAAGTAAGAAAGAAGTAAGAAAGAAGTAAGAAAGAAAGAAGAAAGAAGTAAGAAACAAGTAAGAAAAAAGTATGAAAGAAGTAAGAAAGAAGAAAGAAAGAAGTAAGAAAGAAGTAAGAAAGAAATAAGAAAGAAAGAAGAAAGAAGAAAGAAAGAAGTAGGAAAGAAGTAAGAAAGAAGTAAGAAAGAAGTAATAAAGAATTAAGAAGGAATGAAGAAAGAAGTAAGAAATAAGAAAGAAAGAAGTAAGAAAGAAGTAAGAAAGAAGAAAGAAAGAAGAAAGAAAGAAGTTAGAAAAAAGTACGAAAGAAGTAAGAAAGAAGTAAGAAAGAAAGAAGTAAGAAAGAAGTTAGAAAGAGGAAAGAAAGAAGTGAGAAAGAAGTAAGAAAGAAGTAAGAAAGAAAGAAGTAAGAAAGAAGTAAGAAAGAAGTACGAAAGAAGTACGAAAGATGTAAGAAAGAAGTAAGAAAGAAAGAAGTAAGAAAGAAGTAAGAAAGAAGTTAAAAAGAAGTAAGAAAGAAGTAAGAAATAAGTAAGAAAGAAGTTAGAAAGAAGTAAGAAAGAAGTAAGAAAGAAGTAAGAAAGGAGAAAGAAAGAAGTAAGAAAGAGGTAAGAAAGAAGTAAGAAAGAATTAAGAAAGAAAGAAGAAAGAAGAAAGAAAGAAGTAAGAAAGAAGTAAGAAAGAAGTAAGAAATAAGTAAGAAAGAAGTAAGAAAGAAGTAAGAAAGAAGTATGAAAGAAGTAAGAAAGAAGAAAGAAAGAAGTAAGAAAGAGGTAAGAAAGAAGTAAGAAACAATTAAGAAAGAAAGAAGAAAGAAGAAAGAAAGAAGTAAGAAAGAAGTAAGAAAGAAGTAAGAAAGAAGTAAGAAAGAAGTAATAAGGAATGAAGAAAGAAGTAAGAAAGAAGTAAGAAAGAAGTAAGAAAGAAGTAAGAAAGAATTACGAAAGAAGTAAGAAAGAATTAAGAAAGAAAGAAGAATGAAAGAAGTAAGAAAGAAGAAGGAAAGAAGTAAGAAAGAAGTAAGAAAGGAGAAAGAAAGAAGTAAGAAAGAAGAAAGAAAGAAGTAAGAAAGAAGTAAGAAAGAAATAAGAAAGAAAGAAGAAAGAAGAAAGAAGAAAGAAAGAAGTAGGAAAGAAGTAAGAAAGAAGTAAGAAAGAAGTAAGAAAGAAGTAATAAAGAATTAAGAAGGAATGAAGAAAGAAGTAAGAAAGAAGAAAGAAAGAAGTAAGAAAGAAGTAAGAAAGAAGTAAGAAAGAAGTAAGAAAGAAGTAAGAAAGAAGTAAGAAAGAATTACGAAAGAAGTAAGAAAGAAGTAAGAAAGAAAGAAGAATGAAAGAAGTAAGAAAGAAGAAAGAAAGAAGTAAGAAAGAAGTAAGAAAGGAGAAAGAAAGAAGTAAGAAAGAAGAAAGAAAGAAGTAAGAAAGAAGTAAGAAAGAAATAAGAAAGAAGTAAGAAAGAAAGTAGTAAGAAGTAAGAAAGAAGTAAGAAATAAGTAAGAAAGAAGTACAAAAGAAGTAAGAAAGAAATAAGAAAGAAAGAAGAAAGAAGAAAGAAAGAAGTAGGAAAGAAGTAAGAAAGAAGTAAGAAAGAAGTAAGAAAGAAGTAATAAAGAATTAAGAAGGAATGAAGAAAGAAGTAAGAAAGAAGAAAGAAAGAAGTAAGAAAGAAGTAAGAAAGAAGTAAGAAAGAAGTAAGAAAGAATTACGAAAGAAGTAAGAAAGAAGTAAGAAAGAAATAAGAAAGAAGTAAGAAAGAACGTAGTAAGAAGTAAGAAAGAAGTAAGAAATAAGTAAGAAAGAAGTACGAAAAAGTAAGAAAGAATTAAGAAAGAAAGAAGTTAGAAAGAAGTAAGAAAGAAAGAAGAAAGAAGTAAGAAAGAAGTAAGAAAGAAGTATGAAAGAAGTAAGAAAGAAGAAAGAAAGAAGTAAGGAAGAAGTAAGAAAGAAGTAAGAAAGTAGTAAGAAAGAAGTAATAAAGAAAGAAGGAAGAAGTAAGAAAGAAGTAAGAAAAAAGTAAGAAAGAAGTAAGAAAGAAGAAAGAAAGAAGTAAGAAGGAAGAAAGAAAGAAGTAAGAAAGAAGTAAGAAAGAAAGAAGTAAGAAAGAAGTAAGAAAGAGGTAAGAAAGTAGAAAAAACAAGTTAGAAAGAAGTAAGAAAGAAGTAAGAAAGAAGTATAAAGAAGAAAGAAAGAAGAAAGAAAGAAAGAAGAAAGAAGTAAGAAAGAAGTAAGAGAGAAGTAAGAAAGAAGTAAGAAAGAAGTAAGAAAGAAGTAAGAAAGAAGTAAGTAGGAATGAAGAAAGAAGTAAGAAAGAAGTATGAAAGAAGTAAGAAAGAAGAAAGAAAGAAGTAAGAAAGAAGTAAGAAAGAAGTAAGAAAGAAAGAAGAAAGAAGAAAGAAAGAAGTAAGAAAGAAGTAAGAAAGAAGTAAGAAAGAAGTAAGAAAGAAGTAAGAAGGAATGAAGAAAGTAGTAAGAAAGAAGTAAGAAAGAAGTAAGAAAGAAAGAAGAAAGAAGTAAGAAAGAAGTAAGAAAGAAGTAAGAAAGAAGTAAGAAAGAAGAAAGAAAGAAGTAAGAAAGAAGAAAGAAAGAAGTAAGAAAGAAGTAAGAAAGAAGTAAGAAAGAAGTAATAAAGAAGTAAGAAAGAAGTAAGAAAGAAGTAAGAAAGAAAGAAGAAAGAAGTAAGAAAGAAGTAAGAAAGAAGTATGAAAGAAGTAAGAAAGAAGAAAGAAAGAAGTAAGAAAGAGGTAAGAAAGAAGTAAGAAAGAAGTAAGAAAGAAAGAAGAAAGAAGAAAGAAAGAAGTAAGAAAGAAGTAAGAGAGAAGTAAGAAAGAAGTAATAAGGAATGAAGAAAGTAGTAAGAAAGAAGTAAGAAAGAAGTAAGAAAGAAGTAAGAAAGAAGTAAGAAAGAAGTAAGAAAGAAAGAAGAAAGAAGTAAGAAACAAGTAAGAAAAAAGTATGAAAGAAGTAAGAAAGAAGAAAGAAAGAAGTAAGAAAGAAGTAAGAAAGAAGTAAGAAATTAATAAGAAAGAAAGAAGAAAGAAGAAAGAAAGAAGTAGGAAAGAAGTAAGAAAGAAGTAAGAAAGAAGTAATAAAGAATTAAGAAGGAATGAAGAAAGAAGTAAGAAAGAAGAAAGAAAGAAGTAAGAAAGAAGTAAGAAAGAAGTAAGAAAGAAGTAAGAAAGAAGTAAGAAAGAATTACGAAAGAAGTAAGAAAGAAGTAAGAAAGAAAGAAGAATGAAAGAAGTAAGAAAGAAGAAAGAAAGAAGTAATAAAGAAGTAAGAAAGGAGAAAGAAAGAAGTAAGAAAGAAGAAAGAAAGAAGTTAAGAAAGAAGTAAGAAAGAAATAAGAAAGAAGTAAGAAAGAAAGTAGTAAGAAGTAAGAAAGAAGTAAGAAAGAATTAAGAAAGAAAGAAGTTAGAAAGAAATAAGGAAGAAAGAAGAAAGAAGTAAGAAAGAAGTAAGAAACAAGTAAGAAAGAAGTATGAAAGAAGAAAGAAAGAAGTAAGGAAGAAGTAAGAAAGAAGTAAGAAAGTAGTAAGAAAGAAGTAATAAAGAAAGAAGGAAGAAGTAAGAAAGAAGTAATAAAGAAGTAAGAAAGAAGTAAGAAAGAAGAAAGAAAGAAGTAAGAAAGAAGAAAGAAAGAAGTAAGAAAGAAGTAAGAAAGAAAGAAGTAAGAAAGAAGTAAGAAAGAAGTAAGAAAGTAGAAAAAACAAGTTAGAAAGAAGTAAGAAAGAAGTAAGAAAGAAGTATAAAGAAGAAGGAAAGAAGAAAGAAAGAAAGAAGAAAGAAGTAAGAAAGAAGTAAGAGAGAAGTAAGAAAGAAGTAAGAAAGAAGTAAGAAAGAAGTAAGTAGGAATGAAGAAAGAAGTAAGAAAGAAGTATGAAAGAAGTAAGAAAGAAGAAAGAAAGAAGTAAGAAAGAAGTAAGAAAGAAGTAAGAAAGAAGTGAGAAAGAAAGAAGAAATAAGAAAGAAAGAGGTAAGAAAGAAGTAAGAAAGAAGTAACAAAGAAGTAAGAAAGAAGTAAGAAGGAATGAAGAAAGTAGTAAGAAAGAAGTAAGAAAGAAGTAAGAAAGAAAGAAGAAAGAAGTAAGAAAGAAGTAAGAAAGAAGAAAGAAAGAAGTAAGAAAGAAGAAAGAAAGAAGTAAGAAAGAAGTAAGAAAGAAGTAAGAAAGAAGTAAGAAAGAAGTAAGAAAGAAGTACAAAAGAAGTAAGAAAGAATTAAGAAAGAAAGAAGTAAGAAACAAGTAAGAAAGAAAGAAGAAAGAAGTAAGAAAGAAGTAAGAAAGAAGTAAGAAAGAAAGAAGAAAGAAGTAAAAAGAAGTAAAAAAGAAGTAAGAAAGAAGTAAGAAAGAAGTAAGAAAGAAGAAAGAAGTAATAAATAATTAAGAAGGAATGAAGAAAGAAGTAAGAAAGAAGAAAGAAAGAAGTAAGAAACAAGAAAGAAAGAAGTAAGAAAGAAAGAAAAAAGAAGTAAGAAAGAAGTAAGAAAGAAGTAAGAAAGAAGAAAAAAGAAGTTAGAAAGAAGTAAGAAAGAAGTAAGAAAGAAGTAAGAAAGAAGTAAGAAAAAGAAAGAAAGAAGAAAGAAAGAAAGAAAGAAGAAAGAAGTAAGAAAGATGTAAGAAAGAAGTAAGAAAGAAGTAAGAAAGAAAGAAGTAAGAAAGAAGTAAGAGAGAAGTTAGAAAGAAGTAAGAAAAAAGTAAGAAAGAATTAAGAAAGAAAGAAGAAAGAAGTTAGAAAGAAGTAAGAAAGAAGTAAGAAAGAAGTAAGAAAGAAGTAAGAAAGAAGTAAGAAAGAAAAAAGAAAGAAGTAAGAAAGAAGTAAGAAAGAAGTATGAAAGAAGTAAGAAAGAAGAAAGAAAGAAGTAAGAAAGAGGTAAGAAAGAAGTAAGAAAGAATTAAGAAAGAAAGAAGAAAGAAGAAAGAAAGAAGTAAGAAAGAAGTAAGAAAGAAGTAAGAAAGAAGTAAGAAAGAAGTAATAAGGAATGAAGAAAGTAGTAAGAAAGAAGTAAGAAAGAAGTAAGAAAGAAGTAAGAAAGAAGTAAGAAAGAAGTAGGAAAGAAGTAAGAAAGAAAGAAGAAAGAAGTAAGAAACAAGTAAGAAAAAAGTATGAAAGAAGTAAGAAAGAAGAAAGAAAGAAGTAAGAAAGAAGTAAGAAAGAAGTAAGAAAGAAATAAGAAAGAAAGAAGAAAGAAGAAAGAAAGAAGTAGGAAAGAAGTAAGAAAGAAGTAAGAAAGAAGTAATAAAGAATTAAGAAGGAATGAAGAAAGAAGTAAGAAAGAAGAAAGAAAGAAGTAAGAAAGAAGTAAGAAAGAAGTAAGAAAGAAGTAAGAAAGAAGTAAGAAAGAATTACGAAAGAAGTAAGAAAGAATTAAGAAAGAAAGAAGAATGAAAAAGTAAGAAAGAAGAAGGAAAGAAGTAAGAAAGAAGTAAGAAAGGAGAAAGAAAGAAGTAAGAAAGAAGAAAGAAAGAAGTAAGAAAGAAGTAAGAAAGAAATAAGAAAGAAGTAATAAAGAAAGTAGTAAGAAGTAAGAAAGAAGTAAGAAAGAAGTAAGAAAGAAGTACGAAAGAAGTAAGAAAGAAATAATAAAGAAAGAAGAAAGAAGAAAGAAAGAAGTAGTAAAGAAGTAAGAAAGAAGTAAGAAAGAAGTAATAAAGAATTAAGAAGGAATGAAGAAAGAAGTAAGAAAGAAGAAAGAAAGATGTAAGAAAGAAGTAAGAAAGAAGTAAGAAAGAAGTAAGAAAGAAGTAAGAAAGAATTACGAAAGAAGTAAGAAAGAAGTAAGAAAGAAATAAGAAAGAAGTAAGAAAGAACATAGTAAGAAGTAAGAAAGAAGTAAGAAATAAGTAAGAAAGAAGTACGAAAGAAGTAAGAAAGAGTTAAGAAAGAAAGAAGTTAGAAAGAAGTAAGAAAGAAAGAAGAAAGAAGTAAGAAAGAAGTAAGAAAGAAGTATGAAAGAAGTAAGAAAGAAGAAAGAAAGAAGAAAGGAAGAAGTAAGAAAGAAGTAAGAAAGTAGTAAGAAAGAAGTAATAAAGAAAGAAGGAAGAAGTAAGAAAGAAGTAAGAAAGAAGTAAGAAAGAAGTAAGAAAGAAGAAAGAAAGAAGTAAGAAGGAAGAAAGAAAGAAGTAAGAAAGAAGTAAGAAAGAAGTAAGAAAGAAAGAAGAAAGAAAGAAGAAAGGAAGAAGTAAGAAAGAAGTAAGAAAGAAGTTAAAATAAGTAAGAAAGAAGTAAGAAAGAAGTACGAAAGAAGTAATAAAGAAGTAAGAAAGAAGAAAGCAAGAAGAAAGAAAGAAAGAAGTAAGAAAGAAGTAAGAAAGAAGTAAGAAAGAAAGAAGAAAGAAGAAAGAAAGAAGTTAGAAAGAAGTTAGAAAGAATTTAGAAATAAGAAAGAAAGAAGAAAGCAAGAAGAATGAAAGAAAGAAGTAAGAAAGAAAGAAGTAAGAAAGAAGAAAGAAAGAAGTTAGAAAGTAGTTAGAAAGAATCTAGAAATAAGAAAGAAAGAAGAAAGCAAGAAGAAAGAAAGAAAGAAGTAAGAAAGAAGTAAGAAAGAAGTAAGAAAGAAAGAAGAAAGAAAGAAGAAAGGAAGAAGTAAGAAAGAAGTAAGAAAGTAGTAAGAAAGAAGTAATAAAGAAAGAAGGAAGAAGTAAGAAAGAAGTAAGAAAGAAGTAAGAAAGAAGTAAGAAAGAAGAAAGAAAGAAGTAAGAAGGAAGAAAGAAAGAAGTAAGAAAGAAGTAAGAAAGAAAGAAGTAAGAAAGAAGTAAGAAAGAGGTAAGAAAGTAGAAAAAACAAGTTAGAAAGAAGTAAGAAAGAAGTAAGAAAGAAGTATAAAGAAGAAAGAAAGAAGAAAGAAAGAAAGAAGAAAGAAGTAAGAAAGAAGTAAGAGAGAAGTAAGAAAGAAGTAATAAGGAATGAAGAAAGTAGTAAGAAAGAAGTAAGAAAGAAGTAAGAAAGAAGTAAGAAAGAAGTAAGAAAGAAAGAAGAAAGAAGTAAGAAACAAGTAAGAAAAAAGTATGAAAGAAGTAAGAAAGAAGAAAGAAAAAAGTAAGAAAGAAGTAACAAAGAAGTAAGAAAGAAATAAGAAAGAAAGAAGAAAGAAAGAAGTAGGAAAGAAGTAAGAAAGAAGTAAGAAAGAAATAATAAAGAATTAAGAAGGAATGAAGAAAGAAGTAAGAAATAAGAAAGAAAGAATTAAGAAAGAAGTAAGAAAGAAGAAAGAAAGAAGAAAGAAAGAAGTTAGAAAAAAGTACGAAAGAAGTAAGAAAGAAGTAAGAAAGAAAGAAGTAAGAAAGAAGTTAGAAAGAAGAAAGAATGAAGTGAGAAAGAAGTAAGAAAGAAAGAAGAAAGAAGTAAGAAAGAAGTAAGAAAGAAGTATGAAAGAAGTAAGAAAGAACAAAGAAAGAAGTAAGAAAGAGGTAAGAAAGAAGTAAGAAAGAAGTAAGAAAGAAAGAAGAAAGAAGAAAGAAAGAAGTAAGAAAGAAGTAAGAAAGAAGTAAGAGAGAAGTAAGAAAGAAGTAATAAGGAATGAAGAAAGTAGTAAGAAAGAAGTAAGAAAGAAGTAAGAAAGAAGTAAGAAAGAAGTAAGAAAGAAAGAAGAAAGAAGTAAGAAACAAGTAAGAAAAAAGTATGAAAGAAGTAAGAAAGAAGAAAGAAAGAAGTAAGAAAGAAGTAAGAAAGAAGTAAGAAAGAAATAAGAAAGAAAGAAGAAAGAAGAAAGAAAGAAGTAGGAAAGAAGTAAGAAAGAAGTAAGAAAGAAGTAATAAAGAATTAAGAAGGAATGAAGAAAGAAGTAAGAAATAAGAAAGAAAGAAGTAAGAAAGAAGTAAGAAAGAAGAAAGAAAGAAGAAAGAAAGAAGTTAGAAAAAAGTACGAAAGAAGTAAGAAAGAAGTAAGAAAGAAAGAAGTAAGAAAGAAGTTAGAAAGAAGAAAGAAAGAAGTGAGAAAGAAGTAAGAAAGAAGTAAGAAAGAAAGAAGTAAGAAAGAAGTAAGAAAGAAGTACGAAAGAAGTACGAAAGATGTAAGAAAGAAGTAAGAAAGAAAGAAGTAAGAAAGAAGTAAGAAAGAAGTTAAAAAGAAGTAAGAAAGAAGTAAGAAATAAGTAAGAAAGAAGTTAGAAAGAAGTAAGAAAGAAGTAAGAAAGAAGTAAGAAAGGAGAAAGAAAGAAGTAAGAAAGAGGTAAGAAAGAAGTAAGAAAGAATTAAGAAAGAAAGAAGAAAGAAGAAAGAAAGAAGTAAGAAAGAAGTAAGAAAGAAGTAAGAAATAAGTAAGAAAGAAGTAAGAAAGAAGTAAGAAAGAAGTATGAAAGAAGTAAGAAAGAAGAAAGAAAGAAGTAAGAAAGAGGTAAGAAAGAAGTAAGAAACAATTAAGAAAGAAAGAAGAAAGAAGAAAGAAAGAAGTAAGAAAGAAGTAAGAAAGAAGTAAGAAAGAAGTAAGAAAGAAGTAATAAGGAATGAAGAAAGTAGTAAGAAAGAAGTAAGAAAGAAGTAAGAAAGAAGTAAGAAAGAAGTAAGAAAGAATTACGAAAGAAGTAAGAAAGAATTAAGAAAGAAAGAAGAATGAAAGAAGTAAGAAAGAAGAAGGAAAGAAGTAAGAAAGAAGTAAGAAAGGAGAAAGAAAGAAGTAAGAAAGAAGAAAGAAAGAAGTAAGAAAGAAGTAAGAAAGAAATAAGAAAGAAGTAAGAAAGAACATAGTAAGAAGTAAGAAAGAAGTAAGAAATAAGTAAGAAAGAAGTACGAAAGAAGTAAGAAAGAATTAAGAAAGAAAGAAGTTAGAAAGAAGTAAGAAAGAAGTATGAAAGAAGTAAGAAAGAAGAAAGAAAGAAGAAAGGAAGAAGTAAGAAAGAAGTAAGAAAGTAGTAAGAAAGAAGTAATAAAGAAAGAAGGAAGAAGTAAGAAAGAAGTAAGAAAGAAGTAAGAAAGAAGTAAGAAAGAAGAAAGAAAGAAGTAAGAAGGAAGAAAGAAAGAAGTAAGAAAGAAGTAAGAAAGAAGTAAGAAAGAAAGAAGAAAGAAAGAAGAAAGGAAGAAGTAAGAAAGAAGTAAGAAAGAAGTTAAAATAAGTAAGAAAGAAGTAAGAAAGAAGTACGAAAGAAGTAATAAAGAAGTAAGAAAGAAGAAAGCAAGAAGAAAGAAAGAAAGAAGTAAGAAAGAAGTAAGAAAGAAGTAAGAAAGAAAGAAGAAAGAAGAAAGAAAGAAGTTAGAAAGAAGTTAGAAAGAATTTAGAAATAAGAAAGAAAGAAGAAAGCAAGAAGAAAGAAAGAAAGAAGTAAGAAAGAAAGAAGTAAGAAAGAAGAAAGAAAGAAGTTAGAAAGAAATTAGAAAGAATCTAGAAATAAGAAAGAAAGAAGAAAGCAAGAAGAAAGAAAGAAAGAAGTAAGAAAGAAGTAAGAAAGAAGTAAGAAAGAAAGAAGAAAGAAAGAAGAAAGGAAGAAGTAAGAAAGAAGTAAGAAAGTAGTAAGAAAGAAGTAATAAAGAAAGAAGGAAGAAGTAAGAAAGAAGTAAGAAAGAAGTAAGAAAGAAGTAAGAAAGAAGAAAGAAAGAAGTAAGAAGGAAGAAAGAAAGAAGTAAGAAAGAAGTAAGAAAGAAAGAAGTAAGAAAGAAGTAAGAAAGAGGTAAGAAAGTAGAAAAAACAAGTTAGAAAGAAGTAAGAAAGAAGTAAGAAAGAAGTAAGAGAGAAGTAAGAAAGAAGTAAGAAAGAAGTAAGAAAGAAGAAAGAAAGAAGTAAGAAAGAAGTAAGAAAGAAGTTAAAAAGAAGTAAGAAAGAAGTAAGAAAGAAGTACGAAAGAAGTACGAAAGAAGTAAGAAAGAAGTAAGAAAGAAAGAAGTAAGAAAGAAGTAAGAAAGAAGTTAAAAAGAAGTAAGAAAGAAGTAAGAAATAAGTAAGAAAGAAGTTAGAAAGAAGTAAGAAAGAAGTAAGAAAGAAGTAAGAAATAGTAAAGAAGTAAGAAAGAAGTAAGAAAGAAGTAAGAAGGAAAGAAGTAAGAAAGAAGAAAGAAAGAAGTAAGAAAGAAGAAAGAAAGAAGTAAGAAAGAAGTAAGAAAGAAGTAAGAAAGAAGTAAGAAAGAGGTAAGAAAGAAAGAAGAAAGAAAGAAAAAAGAAAGAAGAAAGAAAGAAGTTAGAAAGAAGTAAGAAAGAAGTAAGAAAGAAGTAAGAAAGTAGTTAGAAAGAAGTAAGAAAGAAGTAAGAAAGAAAGAAGTAAGAAAGAAGTAAGAAAGAAAGAAGAAAGAAAGAAGAAAGAAAGAAGTTATAAAGAAGTAAGAAAGAAGTAAGAAAGAAGTATGAAAGAAGTAAGAAAGAAGAAAGAAAGAAGAAAGAAGTAAGAAAGAAGAAAGAAAGAAGTAAGAAAGAAGTAAGAAAGAAGTAAGAAAGAAGTAAGAAAGAAGAAAGAAAGAAGTAAGAAAGAATTAAGAAAGAAGTAAGAAAGAAGTAAGAATGAAAGAAGAAAGAAGTAAGAAAGAAGTAAGAAAGAAGAAAGAAAGAAGTAAGAAAGAAGAAAAAAGTAGTTAGAAAGAAGTAAGAAAGAAGTAAGAAAGAAGAAAGAAGTAAGAAAGAAGAAAGAAAGAAGTAAGAAAGAAGTAAGAAAGAAGTAAGAAAGAAGTAAGAAAGAAAGAAGAAAGAATTAAGAAAGAAGTAAGAAAGAAGAAAGAAATAAGTAAGAAAGAAGAAAAAAGTAGTTAGAAAGAAGTAAGAAATAAGTAAGAAAGAAAGAAGAAAGAAGTAAGAAAGAAGTAAGAAAGAAGTAAGAAAGAAGTAAGAAAGAAGAAAAAAGTAGTTAGAAAGAAGTAAGAAAGAAGAAAGAAAGAAGTAAGAAAGAAGAAAGAAATAAGTAAGAAAGAAGAAAGAAAGAAGAAAGAAGTAAGAAAGAAGTAGGAAAGAAGTAAGAAAGAAGTAAGAAGGAATGAAGAAAGAAGTAAGAAAGAATTAAGAAAGAAGAAAGAAAGAAGTAAGAAAGAAGAAAGAAAGAAGAAAGAAGTAAGAAAGAAAGAAGAAAGAAGTAAGAAAGAAGTAAGAAAGAAGAAAGAAAGAAGAAAGAAAGAAGAAAGAAAGAAGTAAGAAAGAAGTAAGAAAGAAAGAAGAAAGAAGTTAGAAAGAAGTAAGAAAGAAGTAAGAAAGAAGTAAGAAAGAAGTAAGAAAGAAGTAAGAAAGAAAAAAGAAAGAAGTAAGAAAGAAGTAAGAAAGAAGTATGAAAGAAGTAAGAAAGAAGAAAGAATGAAGTAAGAAAGAGGTAAGAAAGAAGTAAGAAAGAATTAAGAAAGAAAGAAGAAAGAAGAAAGAAAGAAGTAAGAAAGAAGTAAGAAAGAAGTAAGAAAGAAGTAAGAAAGAAGTAATAAGGAATGAAGAAAGTAGTAAGAAAGAAGTAAGAAAGAAGTAAGAAAGAAGTAAGAAAGAAGTAAGAAAGAAGTAGGAAAGAAGTAAGAAAGAAAGAAGAAAGAAGTAAGAAACAAGTAAGAAAAAAGTATGAAAGAAGTAAGAAAGAAGAAAGAAAGAAGTAAGAAAGAAGTAAGAAAGAAGTAAGAAAGAAATAAGAAAGAAAGAAGAAAGAAGAAAGAAAGAAGTAGGAAAGAAGTAAGAAAGAAGTAAGAAAGAAGTAATAAAGAATTAAGAAGGAATGAAGAAAGAAGTAAGAAAGAAGAAAGATAGAAGTAAGAAAGAAGTAAGAAAGAAGTAAGAAAGAAGTAAGAAAGAAGTAAGAAAGAATTACGAAAGAAGTAAGAAAGAATTAAGAAAGAAAGAAGAATGAAAGAAGTAAGAAAGAAGAAGGAAAGAAGTAAGAAAGAAGTAAGAAAGGAGAAAGAAAGAAGTAAGAAAGAAGAAAGAAAGAAGTAAGAAAGAAGTAAGAAAGAAATAAGAAAGAAGTAATAAAGAAAGTAGTAAGAAGTAAGAAAGAAGTAAGAAAGAAGTAAGAAAGAAGTACGAAAGAAGTAAGAAAGAAATAATAAAGAAAGAAGAAAGAAGAAAGAAAGAAGTAGTAAAGAAGTAAGAAAGAAGTAAGAAAGAAGTAATAAAGAATTAAGAAGGAATGAAGAAAGAAGTAAGAAAGAAGAAAGAAAGATGTAAGAAAGAAGTAAGAAAGAAGTAAGAAAGAAGTAAGAATGAAGTAAGAAAGAATTACGAAAGAAGTAAGAAAGAAGTAAGAAAGAAATAAGAAAGAAGTAAGAAAGAACATAGTAAGAAGTAAGAAAGAAGTAAGAAATAAGTAAGAAAGAAGTACGAAAGAAGTAAGAAAGAATTAAGAAAGAAAGAAGTTAGAAAGAAGTAAGAAAGAAAGAAGAAAGAAGTAAGAAAGAAGTAAGAAAGAAGTATGAAAGAAGTAAGAAAGAAGAAAGAAAGAAGAAAGGAAGAAGTAAGAAAGAAGTAAGAAAGTAGTAAGAAAGAAGTAATAAAGAAAGAAGGAAGAAGTAAGAAAGAAGTAAGAAAGAAGTAAGAAAGAAGTAAGAAAGAAGAAAGAAAGAAGTAAGAAGGAAGAAAGAAAGAAGTAAGAAAGAAGTAAGAAAGAAGTAAGAAAGAAAGAAGAAAGAAAGAAGAAAGGAAGAAGTAAGAAAGAAGTAAGAAAGAAGTTAAAATAAGTAAGAAAGAAGTAAGAAAGAAGTACGAAAGAAGTAATAAAGAAGTAAGAAAGAAGAAAGCAAGAAGAAAGAAAGAAAGAAGTAAGAAAGAAGTAAGAAAGAAGTAAGAAAGAAAGAAGAAAGAAGAAAGAAAGAAGTTAGAAAGAAGTTAGAAAGAATTTAGAAATAAGAAAGAAAGAAGAAAGCAAGAAGAATGAACGAAAGAAGTAAGAAAGAAAGAAGTAAGAAAGAAGAAAGAAAGAAGTTAGAAAGTAGTTAGAAAGAATCTAGAAATAAGAAAGAAAGAAGAAAGCAAGAAGAAAGAAAGAAAGAAGTAAGAAAGAAGTAAGAAAGAAGTAAGAAAGAAAGAAGAAAGAAAGAAGAAAGGAAGAAGTAAGAAAGAAGTAAGAAAGTAGTAAGAAAGAAGTAATAAAGAAAGAAGGAAGAAGTAAGAAAGAAGTAAGAAAGAAGTAAGAAAGAAGTAAGAAAGAAGAAAGAAAGAAGTAAGAAGGAAGAAAGAAAGAAGTAAGAAAGAAGTAAGAAAGAAAGAAGTAAGAAAGAAGTAAGAAAGAGGTAAGAAAGTAGAAAAAACAAGTTAGAAAGAAGTAAGAAAGAAGTAAGAAAGAAGTATAAAGAAGAAAGAAAGAAGAAAGAAAGAAAGAAGAAAGAAGTAAGAAAGAAGTAAGAGAGAAGTAAGAAAGAAGTAATAAGGAATGAAGAAAGTAGTAAGAAAGAAGTAAGAAAGAAGTAAGAAAGAAGTAAGAAAGAAGTAAGAAAGAAAGAAGAAAGAAGTAAGAAACAAGTAAGAAAAAAGTATGAAAGAAGTAAGAAAGAAGAAAGAAAGAAGTAAGAAAGAAGTAAGAAAGAAGTAAGAAAGAAATAAGAAAGAAAGAAGAAAGAAGAAAGAAAGAAGTAGGAAAGAAGTAAGAAAGAAGTAAGAAAGAAGTAATAAAGAATTAAGAAGGAATGAAGAAAGAAGTAAGAAATAAGAAAGAAAGAAGTAAGAAAGAAGTAAGAAAGAAGAAAGAAAGAAGAAAGAAAGAAGTTAGAAAAAAGTACGAAAGAAGTAAGAAAGAAGTAAGAAAGAAAGAAGTAAGAAAGAAGTTAGAAAGAAGAAAGAAAGAAGTGAGAAAGAAGTAAGAAAGAAGTAAGAAAGAAAGAAGTAAGAAAGAAGTAAGAAAGAAGTACGAAAGAAGTACGAAAGATGTAAGAAAGAAGTAAGAAAGAAAGAAGTAAGAAAGAAGTAAGAAAGAAGTTAAAAAGAAGTAAGAAAGAAGTAAGAAATAAGTAAGAAAGAAGTTAGAAAGAAGTAAGAAAGAAGTAAGAAAGAAGTAAGAAAGGAGAAAGAAAGAAGTAAGAAAGAGGTAAGAAAGAAGTAAGAAAGAATTAAGAAAGAAAGAAGAAAGAAGAAAGAAAGAAGTAAGAAAGAAGTAAGAAAGAAGTAAGAAATAAGTAAGAAAGAAGTAAGAAAGAAGTAAGAAAGAAGTATGAAAGAAGTAAGAAAGAAGAAAGAAAGAAGTAAGAAAGAGGTAAGAAAGAAGTAAGAAACAATTAAGAAAGAAAGAAGAAAGAAGAAAGAAAGAAGTAAGAAAGAAGTAAGAAAGAAGTAAGAAAGAAGTAAGAAAGAAGTAATAAGGAATGAAGAAAGTAGTAAGAAAGAAGTAAGAAAGAAGTAAGAAAGAAGTAAGAAAGAAGTAAGAAAGAATTACGAAAGAAGTAAGAAAGAATTAAGAAAGAAAGAAGAATGAAAGAAGTAAGAAAGAAGAAGGAAAGAAGTAAGAAAGAAGTAAGAAAGGAGAAAGAAAGAAGTAAGAAAGAAAAAAGAAAGAAGTAAGAAAGAAGTAAGAAAGAAATAAGAAAGAAGTAAGAAAGAACATAGTAAGAAGTAAGAAAGAAGTAAGAAATAAGTAAGAAAGAAGTACGAAAGAAGTAAGAAAGAATTAAGAAAGAAAGAAGTTAGAAAGAAGTAAGAAAGAAGTATGAAAGAAGTAAGAAAGAAGAAAGAAAGAAGAAAGGAAGAAGTAAGAAAGAAGTAAGAAAGTAGTAAGAAAGAAGTAATAAAGAAAGAAGGAAGAAGTAAGAAAGAAGTAAGAAAGAAGTACGAAAGAAGTAAGAAAGAAGAAAGAAAGAAGAAAGCAAGAAGAAAGAAAGAAAGAAGTAAGAAAGAAGTAAGAAAGAAGTAAGAAAGAAAGAAGAAAGAAGAAAGAAAGAAGTTAGAAAGAAGTTAGAAAGAATTTAGAAATAAGAAAGAAAGAAGAAAGCAAGAAGAAAGAAAGAAAGTAGTAAGAAAGAAAGAAGTAAGAAAGAAGTAAGAAAGAGGTAAGAAAGTAGAAAAAACAAGTTAGAAAGAAGTAAGAAAGAAGTAAGAAAGAAGTAAGAGAGAAGTAAGAAAGAAGTAAGAAAGAAGTAAGAAAGAAGAACGAAAGAAGTAAGAAAGAAGTAAGAAAGAAGTAAGAAAGAAGTAAGAAAGAAGTAAGAAAGAAGTAAGAAGGAATGAAGAAAGTAGTAAGAAAGAAGTAAGAAAGAAGTAAGAAAGAAAGAAGAAAGAAGTAAGAAAGAAGTAAGAAAGAAGTAAGAAAGAAGTAAGAAAGAAGAAAGAAAGAAGTAAGAAAGAAGAAAGAAAGAAGTAAGAAAGAAGTAAGAAAGAAGTAAGAAAGAAGTAAGAAAGAAGTACAAAAGAAGTAAGAAAGAATTAAGAAAGAAGTAAGAAAGAAGTAAGAAAGAAGTAAGAAAGAAGTAAGAAAGAAGTAAGAAAGAAGTAAGAAAGAAAGAAGAAAGAAGTAAGAAAGAAGTAAGAAAGAAGTATGAAAGAAGTAAGAAAGAAGAAAGAAAGAAGTAAGAAAGAGGTAAGAAAGAAGTAAGAAAGAAGTAAGAAAGAAAGAAGAAAGAAGAAAGAAAGAAGTAAGAAAGAAGTAAGAAAGAAGTAAGAGAGAAGTAAGAAAGAAGTAATAAGGAATGAAGAAAGTAGTAAGAAAGAAGTAAGAAAGAAGTAAGAAAGAAGTAAGAAAGAAAGAAGAAAGAAGTAAGAAACAAGTAAGAAAAAAGTATGAAAGAAGTAAGAAAGAAGAAAGAAAGAAGTAAGAAAGAAGTAAGAAAGAAGTAAGAAAGAAATAAGAAAGAAAGAAGAAAGAAGAAAGAAAGAAGTAGGAAAGAAGTAAGAAAGAAGTAAGAAAGAAGTAATAAAGAATTAAGAAGGAATGAAGAAAGAAGTAAGAAATAAGAAAGAAAGAAGGAAGAAAGAAGTAAGAAAGAAGAAAGAAAGAAGAAAGAAAGAAGTTAGAAAAAAGTACGAAAGAAGTAAGAAAGAAAGAAGTAAGAAAGAAGTTAGAAAGAAGAAAGAAAGAAGTGAGAAAGAAGTAAGAAAGAAAGAAGAAAGAAGTAAGAAAGAAGTAAGAAAGAAGTATGAAAGAAGTAAGAAAGAAGAAAGAAAGAAGTAAGAAAGAGGTAAGAAAGAAGTAAGAAAGAAGTAAGAAAGAAAGAAGAAAGAAGAAAGAAAGAAGTAAGAAAGAAGTAAGAAAGAAGTAAGAGAGAAGTAAGAAAGAAGTAATAAGGAATGAAGAAAGTAGTAAGAAAGAAGTAAGAAAGAAGTAAGAAAGAAGTAAGAAAGAAGTAAGAAAGAAAGAAGAAAGAAGTAAGAAACAAGTAAGAAAAAAGTATGAAAGAAGTAAGAAAGAAGAAAGAAAGAACTAAGAAAGAAGTAAGAAAGAAGTAAGAAAGAAATAAGAAAGAAAGAAGAAAGAAGAAAGAAAGAAGTAGGAAAGAAGTAAGAAAGAAGTAATAAAGAATTAAGAAGGAATGAAGAAAGAAGTAAGAAATAAGAAAGAAAGAAGTAAGAAAGAAGTAAGAAAGAAGAAAGAAAGAAGAAAGAAAGAAGTTAGAAAAAAGTACGAAAGAAGTAAGAAAGAAGTAAGAAAGAAAGAAGTAAGCAAGAAGTAAGAAAGAAGTACGAAAGAAGTACGAAAGATGTAAGAAAGAAGTAAGAAAGAAAGAAGTAAGAAAGAAGAAAGAAAGAAGTTAGAAAGTAGTAAGAAAGAAGTAAGAAATAAGTAAGAAAGAAGTTAGAAAGAAGTAAGAAAGAAGTAAGAAAGAAGTAAGAAAGGAGAAAGAAAGAAGTAAGAAAGAGGTAAGAAAGAAGTAAGAAAGAATTAAGAAAGAAAGAAGAAAGAAGAAAGAAAGAAGTAAGAAAGAAGTAAGAAAGAAGTAAGAAATAAGTAAGAAAGAAGTAAGAAAGAAGTAAGAAAGAAGTATGAAAGAAGTAAGAAAGAAGAAAGAAAGAAGTAAGAAAGAGGTAAGAAAGAAGTAAGAAACAATTAAGAAAGAAAGAAGAAAGAAGAAAGAAAGAAGTAAGAAAGAAGTAAGAAAGAAGTAAGAAAGAAGTAAGAAAGAAGTAATAAGGAATGAAGAAAGTAGTAAGAAAGAAGTAAGAAAGAAGTAAGAAAGAAGTAAGAAAGAAGTAAGAAAGAATTACGAAAGAAGTAAGAAAGAATTAAGAAAGAAAGAAGAATGAAAGAAGTAAGAAAGAAGAAGGAAAGAAGTAAGAAAGAAGTAAGAAAGGAGAAAGAAAGAAGTAAGAAAGAAGAAAGAAAGAAGTAAGAAAGAAGTAAGAAAGAAATAAGAAAGAAGTAAGAAAGAACATAGTAAGAAGTAAGAAAGAAGTAAGAAATAAGTAAGAAAGAAGTACGAAAGAAGTAAGAAAGAATTAAGAAAGAAAGAAGTTAGAAAGAAGTAAGAAAGAAGTATGAAAGAAGTAAGAAAGAAGAAAGAAAGAAGAAAGGAAGAAGTAAGAAAGAAGTAAGAAAGTAGTAAGAAAGAAGTAATAAAGAAAGAAGGAAGAAGTAAGAAAGAAGTAAGAAAGAAGTAAGAAAGAAGTAAGAAAGAAGAAAGAAAGAAGTAAGAAGGAAGAAAGAAAGAAGTAAGAAAGAAGTAAGAAAGAAGTAAGAAAGAAAGAAGAAAGAAAGAAGAAAGGAAGAAGTAAGAAAGAAGTAAGAAAGAAGTTAAAATAAGTAAGAAAGAAGTAAGAAAGAAGTACGAAAGAAGTAATAAAGAAGTAAGAAAGAAGAAAGCAAGAAGAAAGAAAGAAAGAAGTAAGAAAGAAGTAAGAAAGAAGTAAGAAAGAAAGAAGAAAGAAGAAAGAAAGAAGTTAGAAAGAAGTTAGAAAGAATTTAGAAATAAGAAAGAAAGAAGAAAGCAAGAAGAAAGAAAGAAAGAAGTAAGAAAGAAAGAAGTAAGAAAGAAGAAAGAAAGAAGTTAGAAAGAAGTTAGAAAGAATCTAGAAATAAGAAAGAAAGAAGAAAGCAAGAAGAAAGAAAGAAAGAAGTAAGAAAGAAGTAAGAAAGAAGTAAGAAAGAAAGAAGAAAGAAAGAAGAAAGGAAGAAGTAAGAAAGAAGTAAGAAAGTAGTAAGAAAGAAGTAATAAAGAAAGAAGGAAGAAGTAAGAAAGAAGTAAGAAAGAAGTAAGAAAGAAGTAAGAAAGAAGAAAGAAAGAAGTAAGAAGGAAGAAAGAAAGAAGTAAGAAAGAAGTAAGAAAGAAAGAAGTAAGAAAGAAGTAAGAAAGAGGTAAGAAAGTAGAAAAAACAAGTTAGAAAGAAGTAAGAAAGAAGTAAGAAAGAAGTAAGAGAGAAGTAAGAAAGAAGTAAGAAAGAAGTAAGAAAGAAGAAAGAAAGAAGTAAGAAAGAAGTAAGAAAGAAGTTAAAAAGAAGTAAGAAAGAAGTAAGAAAGAAGTACGAAAGAAGTACGAAAGAAGTAAGAAAGAAGTAAGAAAGAAAGAAGTAAGAAAGAAGTAAGAAAGAAGTTAAAAAGAAGTAAGAAAGAAGTAAGAAATAAGTAAGAAAGAAGTTAGAAAGAAGTAAGAAAGAAGTAAGAAAGAAGTAAGAAATAGTAAAGAAGTAAGAAAGAAGTAAGAAAGAAGTAAGAAGGAAAGAAGTAAGAAAGAAGAAAGAAAGAAGTAAGAAAGAAGAAAGAAAGAAGTAAGAAAGAAGTAAGAAAGAAGTAAGAAAGAAGTAAGAAAGAGGTAAGAAAGAAAGAAGAAAGAAAGAAAAAAGAAAGAAGAAAGAAAGAAGTTAGAAAGAAGTAAGAAAGAAGTAAGAAAGAAGTAAGAAAGTAGTTAGAAAGAAGTAAGAAAGAAGTAAGAAAGAAAGAAGTAAGAAAGAAGTAAGAAAGAAAGAAGAAAGAAAG
Source organism: Columba livia (assembly GCF_036013475.1). Lineage (NCBI taxonomy): Eukaryota > Metazoa > Chordata > Aves > Columbiformes > Columbidae > Columba > Columba livia. The sequence continues at coordinate 30,993 of NW_027043223.1, forward strand.
AAGAAAGAAAGAAGTTATAAAGAAGTAAGAAAGAAGTAAGAAAGAAGTATGAAAGAAGTAAGAAAGAAGAAAGAAAGAAGAAAGAAGTAAGAAAGAAGAAAGAAAGAAGTAAGAAAGAAGTAAGAAAGAAGTAAGAAAGAAGTAAGAAAGAAGAAAGAAAGAAGTAAGAAAGAATTAAGAAAGAAGTAAGAAAGAAGTAAGAATGAAAGAAGAAAGAAGTAAGAAAGAAGTAAGAAAGAAGAAAGAAAGAAGTAAGAAAGAAGAAAAAAGTAGTTAGAAAGAAGTAAGAAAGAAGTAAGAAAGAAGAAAGAAGTAAGAAAGAAGAAAGAAAGAAGTAAGAAAGAAGTAAGAAAGAAGTAAGAAAGAAGTAAGAAAGAAAGAAGAAAGAATTAAGAAAGAAGTAAGAAAGAAGAAAGAAATAAGTAAGAAAGAAGAAAAAAGTAGTTAGAAAGAAGTAAGAAATAAGTAAGAAAGAAAGAAGAAAGAAGTAAGAAAGAAGTAAGAAAGAAGTAAGAAAGAAGTAAGAAAGAAGAAAAAAGTAGTTAGAAAGAAGTAAGAAAGAAGAAAGAAAGAAGTAAGAAAGAAGAAAGAAATAAGTAAGAAAGAAGAAAGAAAGAAGAAAGAAGTAAGAAAGAAGTAGGAAAGAAGTAAGAAAGAAGTAAGAAGGAATGAAGAAAGAAGTAAGAAAGAATTAAGAAAGAAGAAAGAAAGAAGTAAGAAAGAAGAAAGAAAGAAGAAAGAAGTAAGAAAGAAAGAAGAAAGAAGTAAGAAAGAAGTAAGAAAGAAGAAAGAAAGAAGAAAGAAAGAAGAAAGAAAGAAGTAAGAAAGAAGTAAGAAAGAAAGAAGAAAGAAGTTAGAAAGAAGTAAGAAAGAAGTAAGAAAGAAGTAAGAAAGAAGTAAGAAAGAAGTAAGAAAGAAAAAAGAAAGAAGTAAGAAAGAAGTAAGAAAGAAGTATGAAAGAAGTAAGAAAGAAGAAAGAATGAAGTAAGAAAGAGGTAAGAAAGAAGTAAGAAAGAATTAAGAAAGAAAGAAGAAAGAAGAAAGAAAGAAGTAAGAAAGAAGTAAGAAAGAAGTAAGAAAGAAGTAAGAAAGAAGTAATAAGGAATGAAGAAAGTAGTAAGAAAGAAGTAAGAAAGAAGTAAGAAAGAAGTAAGAAAGAAGTAAGAAAGAAGTAGGAAAGAAGTAAGAAAGAAAGAAGAAAGAAGTAAGAAACAAGTAAGAAAAAAGTATGAAAGAAGTAAGAAAGAAGAAAGAAAGAAGTAAGAAAGAAGTAAGAAAGAAGTAAGAAAGAAATAAGAAAGAAAGAAGAAAGAAGAAAGAAAGAAGTAGGAAAGAAGTAAGAAAGAAGTAAGAAAGAAGTAATAAAGAATTAAGAAGGAATGAGGAAAGAAGTAAGAAAGAAGAAAGATAGAAGTAAGAAAGAAGTAAGAAAGAAGTAAGAAAGAAGTAAGAAAGAAGTAAGAAAGAATTACGAAAGAAGTAAGAAAGAATTAAGAAAGAAAGAAGAATGAAAGAAGTAAGAAAGAAGAAGGAAAGAAGTAAGAAAGAAGTAAGAAAGGAGAAAGAAAGAAGTAAGAAAGAAGAAAGAAAGAAGTAAGAAAGAAGTAAGAAAGAAATAAGAAAGAAGTCATAAAGAAAGTAGTAAGAAGTAAGAAAGAAGTAAGAAAGAAGTAAGAAAGAAGTACGAAAGAAGTAAGAAAGAAATAATAAAGAAAGAAGAAAGAAGAAAGAAAGAAGTAGTAAAGAAGTAAGAAAGAAGTAAGAAAGAAGTAATAAAGAATTAAGAAGGAATGAAGAAAGAAGTAAGAAAGAAGAAAGAAAGATGTAAGAAAGAAGTAAGAAAGAAGTAAGAAAGAAGTAAGAATGAAGTAAGAAAGAATTACGAAAGAAGTAAGAAAGAAGTAAGAAAGAAATAAGAAAGAAGTAAGAAAGAACATAGTAAGAAGTAAGAAAGAAGTAAGAAATAAGTAAGAAAGAAGTACGAAAGAAGTAAGAAAGAATTAAGAAAGAAAGAAGTTAGAAAGAAGTAAGAAAGAAAGAAGAAAGAAGTAAGAAAGAAGTAAGAAAGAAGTATGAAAGAAGTAAGAAAGAAGAAAGAAAGAAGAAAGGAAGAAGTAAGAAAGAAGTAAGAAAGTAGTAAGAAAGAAGTAATAAAGAAAGAAGGAAGAAGTAAGAAAGAAGTAAGAAAGAAGTAAGAAAGAAGTAAGAAAGAAGAAAGAAAGAAGTAAGAAGGAAGAAAGAAAGAAGTAAGAAAGAAGTAAGAAAGAAGTAAGAAAGAAAGAAGAAAGAAAGAAGAAAGGAAGAAGTAAGAAAGAAGTAAGAAAGAAGTTAAAATAAGTAAGAAAGAAGTAAGAAAGAAGTACGAAAGAAGTAAGAAAGAAATAATAAAGAAAGAAGAAAGAAGAAAGAAAGAAGTAGTAAAGAAGTAAGAAAGAAGTAAGAAAGAAGTAATAAAGAATTAAGAAGGAATGAAGAAAGAAGTAAGAAAGAAGAAAGAAAGATGTAAGAAAGAAGTAAGAAAGAAGTAAGAAAGAAGTAAGAATGAAGTAAGAAAGAATTACGAAAGAAGTAAGAAAGAAGTAAGAAAGAAATAAGAAAGAAGTAAGAAAGAACATAGTAAGAAGTAAGAAAGAAGTAAGAAATAAGTAAGAAAGAAGTACGAAAGAAGTAAGAAAGAATTAAGAAAGAAAGAAGTTAGAAAGAAGTAAGAAAGAAAGAAGAAAGAAGTAAGAAAGAAGTAAGAAAGAAGTATGAAAGAAGTAAGAAAGAAGAAAGAAAGAAGAAAGGAAGAAGTAAGAAAGAAGTAAGAAAGTAGTAAGAAAGAAGTAATAAAGAAAGAAGGAAGAAGTAAGAAAGAAGTAAGAAAGAAGTAAGAAAGAAGTAAGAAAGAAGAAAGAAAGAAGTAAGAAGGAAGAAAGAAAGAAGTAAGAAAGAAGTAAGAAAGAAGTAAGAAAGAAAGAAGAAAGAAAGAAGAAAGGAAGAAGTAAGAAAGAAGTAAGAAAGAAGTTAAAATAAGTAAGAAAGAAGTAAGAAAGAAGTACGAAAGAAGTAATAAAGAAGTAAGAAAGAAGAAAGCAAGAAGAAAGAAAGAAAGAAGTAAGAAAGAAGTAAGAAAGAAGTAAGAAAGAAAGAAGAAAGAAGAAAGAAAGAAGTTAGAAAGAAGTTAGAAAGAATTTAGAAATAAGAAAGAAAGAAGAAAGCAAGAAGAATGAACGAAAGAAGTAAGAAAGAAAGAAGTAAGAAAGAAGAAAGAAAGAAGTTAGAAAGTAGTTAGAAAGAATCTAGAAATAAGAAAGAAAGAAGAAAGCAAGAAGAAAGAAAGAAAGAAGTAAGAAAGAAGTAAGAAAGAAGTAATAAGGAATGAAGAAAGTAGTAAGAAAGAAGTAAGAAAGAAGTAAGAAAGAAGTAAGAAAGAAGTAAGAAAGAAGTAGGAAAGAAGTAAGAAAGAAAGAAGAAAGAAGTAAGAAACAAGTAAGAAAAAAGTATGAAAGAAGTAAGAAAGAAGAAAGAAAGAAGTAAGAAAGAAGTAAGAAAGAAGTAAGAAAGAAATAAGAAAGAAAGAAGAAAGAAGAAAGAAAGAAGTAGGAAAGAAGTAAGAAAGAAGTAAGAAAGAAGTAATAAAGAATTAAGAAGGAATGAAGAAAGAAGTAAGAAAGAAGAAAGATAGAAGTAAGAAAGAAGTAAGAAAGAAGTAAGAAAGAAGTAAGAAAGAAGTAAGAAAGAATTACGAAAGAAGTAAGAAAGAATTAAGAAAGAAAGAAGAATGAAAGAAGTAAGAAAGAAGAAGGAAAGAAGTAAGAAAGAAGTAAGAAAGGAGAAAGAAAGAAGTAAGAAAGAAGAAAGAAAGAAGTAAGAAAGAAGTAAGAAAGAAATAAGAAAGAAGTAATAAAGAAAGTAGTAAGAAGTAAGAAAGAAGTAAGAAAGAAGTAAGAAAGAAGTACGAAAGAAGTAAGAAAGAAATAATAAAGAAAGAAGAAAGAAGAAAGAAAGAAGTAGTAAAGAAGTAAGAAAGAAGTAAGAAAGAAGTAATAAAGAATTAAGAAGGAATGAAGAAAGAAGTAAGAAAGAAGAAAGAAAGATGTAAGAAATAAGTAAGAAAGAAGTAAGAAAGAAGTAAGAATGAAGTAAGAAAGAATTACGAAAGAAGTAAGAAAGAAGTAAGAAAGAAATAAGAAAGAAGTAAGAAAGAACATAGTAAGAAGTAAGAAAGAAGTAAGAAATAAGTAAGAAAGAAGTACGAAAGAAGTAAGAAAGAATTAAGAAAGAAAGAAGTTAGAAAGAAGTAAGAAAGAAAGAAGAAAGAAGTAAGAAAGAAGTAAGAAAGAAGTATGAAAGAAGTAAGAAAGAAGAAAGAAAGAAGAAAGGAAGAAGTAAGAAAGAAGTAAGAAAGTAGTAAGAAAGAAGTAATAAAGAAAGAAGGAAGAAGTAAGAAAGAAGTAAGAAAGAAGTAAGAAAGAAGTAAGAAAGAAGAAAGAAAGAAGTAAGAAGGAAGAAAGAAAGAAGTAAGAAAGAAGTAAGAAAGAAGTAAGAAAGAAAGAAGAAAGAAAGAAGAAAGGAAGAAGTAAGAAAGAAGTAAGAAAGAAGTTAAAATAAGTAAGAAAGAAGTAAGAAAGAAGTACGAAAGAAGTAATAAAGAAGTAAGAAAGAAGAAAGCAAGAAGAAAGAAAGAAAGAAGTAAGAAAGAAGTAAGAAAGAAGTAAGAAAGAAAGAAGAAAGAAGAAAGAAAGAAGTTAGAAAGAAGTTAGAAAGAATTTAGAAATAAGAAAGAAAGAAGAAAGCAAGAAGAATGAACGAAAGAAGTAAGAAAGAAAGAAGTAAGAAAGAAGAAAGAAAGAAGTTAGAAAGTAGTTAGAAAGAATCTAGAAATAAGAAAGAAAGAAGAAAGCAAGAAGAAAGAAAGAAAGAAGTAAGAAAGAAGTAAGAAAGAAGTAAGAAAGAAAGAAGAAAGAAAGAAGAAAGGAAGAAGTAAGAAAGAAGTAAGAAAGTAGTAAGAAAGAAGTAATAAAGAAAGAAGGAAGAAGTAAGAAAGAAGTAAGAAAGAAGTAAGAAAGAAGTAAGAAAGAAGAAAGAAAGAAGTAAGAAGGAAGAAAGAAAGAAGTAAGAAAGAAGTAAGAAAGAAAGAAGTAAGAAAGAAGTAAGAAAGAGGTAAGAAAGTAGAAAAAACAAGTTAGAAAGAAGTAAGAAAGAAGTAAGAAAGAAGTATAAAGAAGAAAGAAAGAAGAAAGAAAGAAAGAAGAAAGAAGTAAGAAAGAAGTAAGAGAGAAGTAAGAAAGAAGTAATAAGGAATGAAGAAAGTAGTAAGAAAGAAGTAAGAAAGAAGTAAGAAAGAAGTAAGAAAGAAGTAAGAAAGAAAGAAGAAAGAAGTAAGAAACAAGTAAGAAAAAAGTATGAAAGAAGTAAGAAAGAAGAAAGAAAGAAGTAAGAAAGAAGTAAGAAAGAAGTAAGAAAGAAATAAGAAAGAAAGAAGAAAGAAGAAAGAAAGAAGTAGGAAAGAAGTAAGAAAGAAGTAAGAAAGAAGTAATAAAGAATTAAGAAGGAATGAAGAAAGAAGTAAGAAATAAGAAAGAAAGAAGTAAGAAAGAAGTAAGAAAGAAGAAAGAAAGAAGAAAGAAAGAAGTTAGAAAAAAGTACGAAAGAAGTAAGAAAGAAGTAAGAAAGAAAGAAGTAAGAAAGAAGTTAGAAAGAAGAAAGAAAGAAGTGAGAAAGAAGTAAGAAAGAAGTAAGAAAGAAAGAAGTAAGAAAGAAGTAAGAAAGAAGTACGAAAGAAGTACGAAAGATGTAAGAAAGAAGTAAGAAAGAAAGAAGTAAGAAAGAAGTAAGAAAGAAGTTAAAAAGAAGTAAGAAAGAAGTAAGAAATAAGTAAGAAAGAAGTTAGAAAGAAGTAAGAAAGAAGTAAGAAAGAAGTAAGAAAGGAGAAAGAAAGAAGTAAGAAAGAGGTAAGAAAGAAGTAAGAAAGAATTAAGAAAGAAAGAAGAAAGAAGAAAGAAAGAAGTAAGAAAGAAGTAAGAAAGAAGTAAGAAATAAGTAAGAAAGAAGTAAGAAAGAAGTAAGAAAGAAGTATGAAAGAAGTAAGAAAGAAGAAAGAAAGAAGTAAGAAAGAGGTAAGAAAGAAGTAAGAAACAATTAAGAAAGAAAGAAGAAAGAAGAAAGAAAGAAGTAAGAAAGAAGTAAGAAAGAAGTAAGAAAGAAGTAAGAAAGAAGTAATAAGGAATGAAGAAAGTAGTAAGAAAGAAGTAAGAAAGAAGTAAGAAAGAAGTAAGAAAGAAGTAAGAAAGAATTACGAAAGAAGTAAGAAAGAATTAAGAAAGAAAGAAGAATGAAAGAAGTAAGAAAGAAGAAGGAAAGAAGTAAGAAAGAAGTAAGAAAGGAGAAAGAAAGAAGTAAGAAAGAAAAAAGAAAGAAGTAAGAAAGAAGTAAGAAAGAAATAAGAAAGAAGTAAGAAAGAACATAGTAAGAAGTAAGAAAGAAGTAAGAAATAAGTAAGAAAGAAGTACGAAAGAAGTAAGAAAGAATTAAGAAAGAAAGAAGTTAGAAAGAAGTAAGAAAGAAGTATGAAAGAAGTAAGAAAGAAGAAAGAAAGAAGAAAGGAAGAAGTAAGAAAGAAGTAAGAAAGTAGTAAGAAAGAAGTAATAAAGAAAGAAGGAAGAAGTAAGAAAGAAGTAAGAAAGAAGTACGAAAGAAGTAAGAAAGAAGAAAGAAAGAAGAAAGCAAGAAGAAAGAAAGAAAGAAGTAAGAAAGAAGTAAGAAAGAAGTAAGAAAGAAAGAAGAAAGAAGAAAGAAAGAAGTTAGAAAGAAGTTAGAAAGAATTTAGAAATAAGAAAGAAAGAAGAAAGCAAGAAGAAAGAAAGAAAGAAGTAAGAAAGAAAGAAGTAAGAAAGAAGTAAGAAAGAGGTAAGAAAGTAGAAAAAACAAGTTAGAAAGAAGTAAGAAAGAAGTAAGAAAGAAGTAAGAGAGAAGTAAGAAAGAAGTAAGAAAGAAGTAAGAAAGAAGAACGAAAGAAGTAAGAAAGAAGTAAGAAAGAAGTAAGAAAGAAGTAAGAAAGAAGTAAGAAAGAAGTAAGAAGGAATGAAGAAAGTAGTAAGAAAGAAGTAAGAAAGAAGTAAGAAAGAAAGAAGAAAGAAGTAAGAAAGAAGTAAGAAAGAAGTAAGAAAGAAGTAAGAAAGAAGAAAGAAAGAAGTAAGAAAGAAGAAAGAAAGAAGTAAGAAAGAAGTAAGAAAGAAGTAAGAAAGAAGTAAGAAAGAAGTACAAAAGAAGTAAGAAAGAATTAAGAAAGAAGTAAGAAAGAAGTAAGAAAGAAGTAAGAAAGAAGTAAGAAAGAAGTAAGAAAGAAGTAAGAAAGAAAGAAGAAAGAAGTAAGAAAGAAGTAAGAAAGAAGTATGAAAGAAGTAAGAAAGAAGAAAGAAAGAAGTAAGAAAGAGGTAAGAAAGAAGTAAGAAAGAAGTAAGAAAGAAAGAAGAAAGAAGAAAGAAAGAAGTAAGAAAGAAGTAAGAAAGAAGTAAGAGAGAAGTAAGAAAGAAGTAATAAGGAATGAAGAAAGTAGTAAGAAAGAAGTAAGAAAGAAGTAAGAAAGAAGTAAGAAAGAAAGAAGAAAGAAGTAAGAAACAAGTAAGAAAAAAGTATGAAAGAAGTAAGAAAGAAGAAAGAAAGAAGTAAGAAAGAAGTAAGAAAGAAGTAAGAAAGAAATAAGAAAGAAAGAAGAAAGAAGAAAGAAAGAAGTAGGAAAGAAGTAAGAAAGAAGTAAGAAAGAAGTAATAAAGAATTAAGAAGGAATGAAGAAAGAAGTAAGAAATAAGAAAGAAAGAATGAAGAAAGAAGTAAGAAAGAAGAAAGAAAGAAGAAAGAAAGAAGTTAGAAAAGAGTACGAAAGAAGTAAGAAAGAAAGAAGTAAGAAAGAAGTTAGAAAGAAGAAAGAAAGAAGTGAGAAAGAAGTAAGAAAGAAAGAAGAAAGAAGTAAGAAAGAAGTAAGAAAGAAGTATGAAAGAAGTAAGAAAGAAGAAAGAAAGAAGTAAGAAAGAGGTAAGAAAGAAGTAAGAAAGAAGTAAGAAAGAAAGAAGAAAGAAGAAAGAAAGAAGTAAGAAAGAAGTAAGAAAGAAGTAAGAGAGAAGTAAGAAAGAAGTAATAAGGAATGAAGAAAGTAGTAAGAAAGAAGTAAGAAAGAAGTAAGAAAGAAGTAAGAAAGAAGTAAGAAAGAAAGAAGAAAGAAGTAAGAAACAAGTAAGAAAAAAGTATGAAAGAAGTAAGAAAGAAGAAAGAAAGAAGTAAGAAAGAAGTAAGAAAGAAGTAAGAAAGAAATAAGAAAGAAAGAAGAAAGAAGAAAGAAAGAAGTAGGAAAGAAGTAAGAAAGAAGTAATAAAGAATTAAGAAGGAATGAAGAAAGAAGTAAGAAATAAGAAAGAAAGAAGTAAGAAAGAAGTAAGAAAGAAGAAAGAAAGAAGAAAGAAAGAAGTTAGAAAAAAGTACGAAAGAAGTAAGAAAGAAGTAAGAAAGAAAGAAGTAAGCAAGAAGTAAGAAAGAAGTACGAAAGAAGTACGAAAGATGTAAGAAAGAAGTAAGAAAGAAAGAAGTAAGAAAGAAGTAAGAAAGAAGTTAAAAAGAAGTAAGAAAGAAGTAAGAAATAAGTAAGAAAGAAGTTAGAAAGAAGTAAGAAAGAAGTAAGAAAGAAGTAAGAAATAGTAAAGAAGTAAGAAAGAAGTAAGAAAGAAGTAAGAAAGAAGTAAGAAAGAAGTAAGAAAGAAAGAAGAAAGAAAGAAAAAAGAAATAAGAAAGAAAGAAGTTAGAAAGAAGTAAGAAAGAGTAAGAAAGAAGTAAGAAAGTAGTTAGAAATAAGTAAGAAAGAACTAAGAAAGAAAGAAGTAAGAAAGAAGTAAGAAAGAAAGAAGAAAGAAAGAAGAAAGAAAGAAGTTATAAAGAAGTAAGAAAGAAGTAAGAAAGAAGTATGAAAGAAGTAAGAAAGAAGAAAGAAAGAAAGAAAGAAGAAAGAAGTAAGAAAGAAGAAAGAAACAAGTAAGAAAGAGGAAAGAAAGAAGTAAGAAAGAAGAAAGAAAGAAGTAAGAAAGAAGTACGAAAGAAGTAAGAAAGAAGTAAGAATGAAAGAAGAAAGAAGTAAGAAAGAAGTAAGAAAGAAGAAAGAAAGAAGTAAGAAAGAAGAAAAAAGTAGTTAGAAAGAAGTAAGAAAGAAGTTAGAAAGAAAGAAGAAAGAAGTAAGAAAGAAGAAAGAAAGAAGTAAGAAAGAAGTAAGAAAGAAGTAAGAATGAAGTAAGAAAGAAAGAAGAAAGAATTAAGAAAGAAGTAAGAAAGAAGAAAGAAATAAGTAAGAAAGAAGAAAAAAGTAGTTAGAAAGAAGTAAGAAAGAAGTAAGAAAGAAAGAAGAAAGAAGTAAGAAAGAAGTAAGAAAGAAGTAAGAAAGAAGTTAAAATAAGTAAGAAAGAAGTAAGAAAGAAGTACGAAAGAAGTAATAAAGAAGTAAGAAAGAAGAAAGCAAGAAGAAAGAAAGAAAGAAGTAAGAAAGAAGTAAGAAAGAAGTAAGAAAGAAAGAAGAAAGAAGAAAGAAAGAAGTTAGAAAGAAGTTAGAAAGAATTTAGAAATAAGAAAGAAAGAAGAAAGCAAGAAGAATGAAAGAAAGAAGTAAGAAAGAAAGAAGTAAGAAAGAAGAAAGAAAGAAGTTAGAAAGAAGTTAGAAAGAATCTAGAAATAAGAAAGAAAGAAGAAAGCAAGAAGAAAGAAAGAAAGAAGTAAGAAAGAAGTAAGAAAGAAGTAAGAAAGAAAGAAGAAAGAAAGAAGAAAGGAAGAAGTAAGAAAGAAGTAAGAAAGTAGTAAGAAAGAAGTAATAAAGAAAGAAGGAAGAAGTAAGAAAGAAGTAAGAAAGAAGTAAGAAAGAAGTAAGAAAGAAGAAAGAAAGAAGTAAGAAGGAAGAAAGAAAGAAGTAAGAAAGAAGTAAGAAAGAAAGAAGTAAGAAAGAAGTAAGAAAGAGGTAAGAAAGTAGAAAAAACAAGTTAGAAAGAAGTAAGAAAGAAGTAAGAAAGAAGTATAAAGAAGAAAGAAAGAAGAAAGAAAGAAAGAAGAAAGAAGTAAGAAAGAAGTAAGAGAGAAGTAAGAAAGAAGTAAGAAAGAAGTAAGAAAGAAGAAAGAAAGAAGTAAGAAGTAAGAAAGAAGTAAGAAAGAAGTAAGAAAGAAGTAAGAAAGAAGTAAGAAAGAAGAAAGAAAGAAGTAAGAAAGAAGAAAGAAAGAAGTAAGAAAGAAGTAAGAAAGAAGTAAGAAAGAAGTAAGAAAGAAGTACAAAAGAAGTAAGAAAGAATTAAGAAAGAAGTAAGAAAGAAGTAAGAAAGAAGTAAGAAAGAAGTAAGAAAGAAGTAAGAAAGAAGTAAGAAAGAAGTAAGAAAGAAAGAAGAAAGAAGTAAGAAAGAAGTAAGAAAGAAGTATGAAAGAAGTAAGAAAGAAGAAAGAAAGAAGTAAGAAAGAGGTAAGAAAGAAGTAAGAAAGAAGTAAGAAAGAAAGAAGAAAGAAGAAAGAAAGAAGTAAGAAAGAAGTAAGAAAGAAGTAAGAGAGAAGTAAGAAAGAAGTAATAAGGAATGAAGAAAGTAGTAAGAAAGAAGTAAGAAAGAAGTAAGAAAGAAGTAAGAAAGAAGTAAGAAAGAAAGAAGAAAGAAGTAAGAAACAAGTAAGAAAAAAGTATGAAAGAAGTAAGAAAGAAGAAAGAAAGAAGTAAGAAAGAAGTAAGAAAGAAGTAAGAAAGAAATAAGAAAGAAAGAAGAAAGAAGAAAGAAAGAAGTAGGAAAGAAGTAAGAAAGAAGTAAGAAAGAAGTAATAAAGAATTAAGAAGGAATGAAGAAAGAAGTAAGAAATAAGAAAGAAAGAAGTAAGAAAGAAGTAAGAAAGAAGAAAGAAAGAAGAAAGAAAGAAGTTAGAAAAAAGTACGAAAGAAGTAAGAAAGAAGTAAGAAAGAAAGAAGTAAGAAAGAAGTTAGAAAGAAGAAAGAAAGAAGTGAGAAAGAAGTAAGAAAGAAAGAAGTAAGAAAGAAGTAAGAAAGAAGTAAGAGAGAAGTAAGAAAGAAGTAATAAGGAATGAAGAAAGTAGTAAGAAAGAAGTAAGAAAGAAGTAAGAAAGAAGTAAGAAAGAAGTAAGAAAGAAAGAAGAAAGAAGTAAGAAACAAGTAAGAAAAAAGTATGAAAGAAGTAAGAAAGAAAGAAGTAAGAAAGAAGTAAGAAAGAAGTACGAAAGAAGTACGAAAGATGTAAGAAAGAAGTAAGAAAGAAAGAAGTAAGAAAGAAGTAAGAAAGAAGTTAAAAAGAAGTAAGAAAGAAGTAAGAAATAAGTAAGAAAGAAGTTAGAAAGAAGTAAGAAATAAGTAAGAAAGAAGTAAGAAAGAAGAAATTAAGAAAGAAAGAAGAAAGAAGAAAGAAAGAAGTAAGAAAGAAGTAAGAAAGAAGTAAGAAATAAGTAAGAAAGAAGTAAGAAAGAAGTAAGAAAGAAGTATGAAAGAAGTAAGAAAGAAGAAAGAAAGAAGTAAGAAAGAGGTAAGAAAGAAGTAAGAAAGAATTAAGAAAGAAAGAAGAAAGAAGAAAGAAAGAAGTAAGAAAGAAGTAAGAAAGAAGTAAGAAAGAAGTAAGAAAGAAGTAATAAGGAATGAAGAAAGTAGTAAGAAAGAAGTAAGAAAGAAGTAAGAAAGAAGTAAGAAAGAAGTAAGAAAGAAGTAGGAAAGAAGTAAGAAAGAAAGAAGAAAGAAGTAAGAAACAAGTAAGAAAAAAGTATGAAAGAAGTAAGAAAGAAGAAAGAAAGAAGTAAGAAAGAAGTAAGAAAGAAGTAAGAAAGAAATAAGAAAGAAAGAAGAAAGAAGTAAGAAAGAAGTAAGAAAGAAGTAAGAAAGAAGTAAGAAAGAAGTAATAAAGAATTAAGAAGGAATGAAGAAAGAAGTAAGAAAGAAGAAAGAAAGAAGTAAGAAAGAAGTAAGAAAGAAGAAAGAAGTAAGAAAGAAGTAAGAAAGAATTACGAAAGAAGTAAGAAAGAATTAAGAAAGAAAGAAGAATGAAAGAAGTAAGAAAGAAGAAGGAAAGAAGTAAGAAAGAAGTAAGAAAGGAGAAAGAAAGAAGTAAGAAAGAAGAAAGAAAGAAGTAAGAAAGAAGTAAGAAAGAAATAAGAAAGAAGTAAGAAAGAAAGTAGTAAGAAGTAAGAAAGAAGTAAGAAATAAGTAAGAAAGAAGTACGAAAGAAGTAAGAAAGAATTAAGAAAGAAAGAAGTAAGAAAGAAGTTAGAAAGAATCTAGAAATAAGAAAGAAAGAAGAAAGCAAGAAGAAAGAAAGAAAGAAGTAAGAAAGAAGTAAGAAAGAAGTTAGAAAGAAAGAAGAAAGAAAGAAGAAAGGAAGAAGTAAGAAAGAAGTAAGAAAGTAGTAAGAAAGAAGTAATAAAGAAAGAAGGAAGAAGTAAGAAAGAAGTAAGAAAGAAGTAAGAAAGAAGTAAGAAAGAAGAAAGAAAGAAGTAAGAAGGAAGAAAGAAAGAAGTAAGAAAGAAGTAAGAAAGAAAGAAGTAAGAAAGAAGTAAGAAAGAGGTAAGAAAGTAGAAAAAACAAGTTAGAAAGAAGTAAGAAAGAAGTAAGAAAGAAGTATAAAGAAGAAAGAAAGAAGAAAGAAAGAAAGAAAGAAGAAAGAAGTAAGAAAGAAGTAAGAGAGAAGTAAGAAAGAAGTAAGAAAGAAGTAAGAAAGAAGAAAGAAAGAAGTAAGAAGTAAGAAAGAAGTAAGAAAGAAGTAAGAAAGAAGTAAGAAAGAAGAAAGAAAGAAGTAAGAAAGAAGAAAGAAAGAAGTAAGAAAGAAGTAAGAAAGAAGTAAGAAAGAAGTAAGAAAGAAGTACAAAAGAAGTAAGAAAGAATTAAGAAAGAAGTAAGAAAGAAGTAAGAAAGAAGTAAGAAAGAAGTAAGAAAGAAGTAAGAAAGAAGTAAGAAAGAAGTAAGAAAGAAAGAAGAAAGAAGTAAGAAAGAAGTAAGAAAGAAGTATGAAAGAAGTAAGAAAGAAGAAAGAAAGAAGTAAGAAAGAGGTAAGAAAGAAGTAAGAAAGAAGTAAGAAAGAAAGAAGAAAGAAGAAAGAAAGAAGTAGGAAAGAAGTAAGAAAGAAGTAAGAAAGAAGTAATAAAGAATTAAGAAGGAATGAAGAAAGAAGTAAGAAATAAGAAAGAAAGAAGTAAGAAAGAAGTAAGAAAGAAGAAAGAAAGAAGAAAGAAAGAAGTTAGAAAAAAGTACGAAAGAAGTAAGAAAGAAGTAAGAAAGAAAGAAGTAAGAAAGAAGTTAGAAAGAAGAAAGAAAGAAGTGAGAAAGAAGTAAGAAAGAAGTAAGAAAGGAAGAAGTAAGAAAGAAGTAAGAAAGAAGTACGAAAGAAGTACGAAAGATGTAAGAAAGAAGTAAGAAAGAAAGAAGTAAGAAAGAAGTAAGAAAGAAGTTAAAAAGAAGTAAGAAAGAAGTAAGAAATAAGTAAGAAAGAAGTCAGAAAGAAGTAAGAAAGAAGTAAGAAAGAAGTAAGAAATAGTAAAGAAGTAAGAAAGAAGTAAGAAAGAAGTAAGAAAGAAGTAAGAAAGAAGTAAGAAAGAAAGAAGAAAGAAAGAAAAAAGAAAGAAGAAAGAAAGAAGTTAGAAAGAAGTAAGAAAGAGTAAGAAAGAAGTAAGAAAGTAGTTAGAAATAAGTAAGAAAGAAGTAAGAAAGAAAGAAGTAAGAAAGAAGTAAGAAAGAAGAAAGAAAGAAGAAAGAAAGAAGTTATAAAGAAGTAAGAAAGAAGTAAGAAAGAAGTATGAAAGAAGTAAGAAAGAAGAAAGAAAGAAAGAAAGAAGAAAGAAGTAAGAAAGAAGAAAGAAAGAGGTAAGAAAGAGGAAAGAAAGAAGTAAGAAAGAAGAAAGAAAGAAGTAAGAAAGAAGTACGAAAGAAGTAAGAAAGAAGTAAGAATGAAAGAAGAAAGAAGTAAGAAAGAAGTAAGAAAGAAGAAAGAAAGAAGTAAGAAAGAAGAAAAAAGTAGTTAGAAAGAAGTAAGAAAGAAGTTAGAAAGAAAGAAGAAAGAAGTAAGAAAGAAGAAAGAAAGAAGTAAGAAAGAAGTAAGAAAGAAGTAAGAAAGAAGTAAGAAAGAAAGAAGAAAGAATTAAGAAAGAAGTAAGAAAGAAGAAAGAAATAAGTAAGAAAGAAGAAAAAAGTAGTTAGAAAGAAGTAAGAAAGAAGTAAGAAAGAAAGAAGAAAGAAGTAAGAAAGAAGTAAGAAAGAAGTAAGAAAGAAGTAAGAAAGAAGAAAAAAGAATTTAGAAAGAAGTAAGAAAGAAGTAAGAAAGAAGTAAGAAAGAAGTAAGAAAGAAGTAAGAAAGAAGTAAGAAAGAAGTAAGAAAGAAGTAAGAAAGGAAGAAAGAAGAAAGAAAGAAGTAAGAAAGAAGTAAGAAAGAAGTAAGAAAGAAAGAAAGAAGAAAGAAGTTAGAAAGAAGTAAGAAAGAAGTAAGAAAGAAGTACGAAAGAAGTAAGAAAGAAGTAAGAAAGAAAGAAGTAAGAAAGAAGTAAGAAAGAAGTAAGAAAGAAGCTAGAAAGAAGTAAGACAGAATTAAGAAACACGTAAGAAAGAAGTAAGAAAGAAGTAAGAAAGAAGTAAGAAAGAAAGAAGAAAGAAGTAAGAAAGAAGTAAGAAAGAAGTATGAAAGAAGTAAGAAAGAAGAAAGAAAGAAGTAAGAAAGAAGTAAGAAAGAAGTAAGAAAGAAGTAAGAAAGAAAGAAGAAAGAAGAAAGAAAGAAGTAAGAAAGAAGTAAGAATGAAGTAAGAAAGAAGTAAGAGAAAAGTAATAAGGAATGAAGAAAGTAGTAAGAAAAAAGTAAGAAAGAAGTAATAAAGAAGTAAGAAAGAAGTAAGAAAGAAGTTAAAAAGAAGTAAGAAGGAAGTAAGAAAGAAGTAAGAAAGAAGTAAGAAAGAAGTAAGAAATAAGAAAGAAGTAAGAAAGAAGTAAGAAAGAAGTAAGAAAGAAAGTAAGAAAGAAGAAAGAAAGAAGTTAGAAAGAAGTTAGAAAGAATTTAGAAATAAGAAAGAAAGAAGAAAGCAAGAAGAAAGAAAGAAAGAAGTAAGAAAGAAGTAAGAAAGCAGTAAGAAAGAAAGAAGTAAGAAAGAAGAAAGAAAGAAGTTAGAAAGAAGTTAGAAAGAATTTAGAAATAAGAAAGAAAGAAGAAAGCAAGAAGAAAGAAAGAAAGATGTAAGAAAGAAGTAAGAAAGAAGTAAGAAAGAAGTAAGAAAGAAGTTAAAATAAGTAAGAAAGAAGTAAGAAAGAAGTACGAAAGAAGTAATAAAGAAGTAATAAAGAAGAAAGCAAGAAGAAAGAAAGAAAGAAGTAAGAAAGAAGTAAGAAAGAAGTAAGAAAGAAAGAAGAAAGAAGAAAGAAAGAAGTTAGAAAGAAGTTAGAAAGAATTTAGAAATAAGAAAGAAAGAAGAAAGCAAGAAGAAAGAAAGAAAGAAGTAAGAAAGAAAGAAGTAAGAAAGAAGAAAGAAAGAAGTTAGAAAGAAGTTAGAAAGAATCTAGAAATAAGAAAGAAAGAAGAAAGCAAGAAGAAAGAAAGAAAGAAGTAAGAAAGAAGTATGAAAGAAGTAAGAAAGAAGAAAGAAAGAAGTAAGGAAGAAGTAAGAAAGAAGTAATAAAGAAAGAAGGAAGAAGTAAGAAAGAAGTAAGAAAGAAGTAAGAAAGAAGTAAGAAAGAAGTAAGAAAGAAGAAAGAAAGAAGTAAGAAGGAAGAAAGAAAGAAGTAAGAAAGAAGTAAGAAAGAAAGAAGTAAGAAAGAAGTAAGAAAGAGGTAAGAAAGTAGAAAAAACAAGTTAGAAAGAAGTAAGAAAGAAGTATAAAGAAGAAAGAAAGAAGAAAGAAAGAAAGAAGAAAGAAGTAAGAAAGAAGTAAGAGAGAAGTAAGAAAGAAGTAAGAAAGAAGAAAGAAAAAAGTAAGAAAGAAGTAAGAAAGAAGTAAGAAAGAAGTAAGAAAGAAAGAAGAAAGAAGAAAGAAAGAAGTAAGAAAGAAGTAAGAAAGAAGTAAGAAAGAAGTAAGAAAGAAGTAAGAAGGAATGAAGAAAGTAGTAAGAAAGAAGTAAGAAAGAAGTAAGAAAGAAAGAAGAAAGAAGTAAGAAAGAAGTAAGAAAGAAAGAAGAAAGAAGTAAGAAAGAAGTAAGAAAGAAGTATGAAAGAAGTAAGAAAGAAGAAAGAAAGAAGTAAGAAAGAGGTAAGAAAGAAGTAAGAAAGAAGTAAGAAAGAAAGAAGAAAGAAGAAAGAAAGAAGTAAGAAAGAAGTAAGAAAGAAGTAAGAGAGAAGTAAGAAAGAAGTAATAAGGAATGAAGAAAGTAGTAAGAAAGAAGTAAGAAAGAAGTAAGAAAGAAGTAAGAAAGAAGTAAGAAAGAAGTAAGAAAGAAAGAAGAAAGAAGTAAGAAACAAGTAAGAAAAAAGTATGAAAGAAGTAAGAAAGAAGAAAGAAAGAAGTAAGAAAGAAGTAAGAAAGAAGTAAGAAAGAAATAAGAAAGAAAGAAGAAAGAAGAAAGAAAGAAGTAGGAAAGAAGTAAGAAAGAAGTAAGAAAGAAGTAATAAAGAATTAAGAAGGAATGAAGAAAGAAGTAAGAAATAAGAAAGAAAGAAGTAAGAAAGAAGTAAGAAAGAAGTAAGAAAGAAGTAAGAAAGAATTACGAAAGAAGTAAGAAAGAAGTAAGAAAGAAAGAAGAATGAAAGAAGTAAGAAAGAAGAAAGAAAGAAGTAAGAAAGAAGTAAGAAAGGAGAAAGAAAGAAGTAAGAAAGAAGAAAGTAAGAAGTAAGAAAGAAGTAAGAAAGAAATAAGAAAGAAGTAAGAAAGAAAGTAGTAAGAAGTAAGAAAGAAGTAAGAAATAAGTAAGAAAGAAGTACGAAAGAAGTAAGAAAGAATTAAGAAAGAAAGAAGTTAGAAAGAAGTAAGGAAGAAAGAAGAAAGAAGTAAGAAAGAAGTAAGAAAGAAGTAAGAAAGAAGTATGAAAGAAGAAAGAAAGAAGTAAGGAAGAAGTAAGAAAGAAGTAAGAAAGTAGTAAGAAAGAAGTAATAAAGAAAGAAGGAAGAAGTAAGAAAGAAGTAATAAAGAATTAAGAAGGAATGAAGAAAGAAGTAAGAAATAAGAAAGAAAGAAGTAAGAAAGAAGTAAGAAAGAAGTAAGAAAGAAGTAAGAAAGAAGTAAGAAAGAATTACGAAAGAAGTAAGAAAGAAGTAAGAAAGAAAGAAGAATGAAAGAAGTAAGAAAGAAGAAAGAAAGAAGTAAGAAAGAAGTAAGAAAGGAGAAAGAAAGAAGTAAGAAAGAAGAAAGAAAGAAGTAAGAAAGAAGTAAGAAAGAAATAAGAAAGAAGTAAGAAAGAAAGTAGTAAGAAGTAAGAAAGAAGTAAGAAATAAGTAAGAAAGAAGTACGAAAGAAGTTAGAAAGAATTAAGAAAGAAAGAAGTTAGAAAGAAGTAAGGAAGAAAGAAGAAAGAAGTAAGAAAGAAGTAAGAAAGAAGTAAGAAAGAAGTATGAAAGAAGAAAGAAAGAAGTAAGGAAGAAGTAAGAAAGAAGTAAGAAAGTAGTAAGAAAGAAGTAATAAAGAAAGAATGAAGAAGTAAGAAAGAAGTAATAAAGAAGTAAGAAAGAAGTAAGAAAGAAGAAAGAAAGAAGTAAGAAAGAAGAAAGAAAGAAGTGAGAAAGAAGTAAGAAAGAAAGAAGTAAGAAAGAAATAGGAAAGAAGTAAGAAAGTAGAAAAAATAAGTTAGAAAGAAGTAAGAAAGAAGTAAGAAAGAAGTATAAAGAAGAAAGAAAGAAGAAAGAAAGAAAGAAGAAAGAAGTAAGAAAGAAGTAAGAGAGAAGTAAGAAAGAAGTAAGAAATAAGTAAGAAAGAAGTAAGAAAGAAGTAAGTAGGAATGAAGAAAGAAGTAAGAAAGAAGTATGAAAGAAGTAAGAAAGAAGAAAGAAAGAAGTAAGAAAGAAGTAAGAAAGAAGTAAGAAAGAAGTAAGAAAGAAAGAAGAAAGAAGAAAGAAAGAGGTAAGAAAGAAAGAAGAAAGAAGTAAGAAAGAAGTAAGAAAGAAGAAAAAGGTAGTTAGAAAGAAGTAAGAAAGAAGAAAGAAAGAAGTAAGAAAGAAGTAAGAAAGAAGTAAGAAAGAAGTACAAAAGAAGTAAGAAAGAATTAAGAAAGAAAGAAGTAAGAAAGAAGTAAGAAAGAAAGAAGAAAGAAGTAAGAAAGAAGTAAGAAAGAAGTAAGAAAGAAAGAAGAAAGAAGTAAAAAGAAGTAAGAAAGAAGTAAGAAAGAAGTAAGAAAGAAGTAAGAAAGAAGAAAGAAGTAATAAAGAATTAAGAAGGAATGAAGAAAGAAGTAAGAAAGAATAAAGAAAGAAGTAAGAAAGAAGAAAGAAAGAAGTAAGAAAGAAGTAAGAAAGAAAGAAGAAAGAAGTAAGAAAGAAGTAAGAAAGAAGTAAGAAAGAAGAAAAAAGAAGTTAGAAAGAAGTAAGAAAGAAGTAAGAAAGAAGTAAGAAAGAAGTAAGAAAAAGAAAGAAAGAAGAAAGAAAGAAAGAAAGAAGAAAGAAGTAAGAAAGATGTAAGAAAGAAGTAAGAAAGAAGTAAGAAAGAAAGAAGTAAGAAAGAAGTAAGAGAGAAGTTAGAAAGAAGTAAGAAAAAAGTAAGAAAGAATTAAGAAAGAAAGAAGAAAGAAGTAAGAAAGAAGTAAGAAAGAAGTAAGAAAGAAGTAAGAAAAGTAAGAAAGAAGTAAGAAAGAAAGAAGAAAGAAAGAAGAAAGAAAGAAGTTAGAAAAAAGTACGAAAGAAGTAAGAAAGAAGTAAGAAAGAAAGAAGTAAGAAAGAAGTTAGAAAGAAGAAAGAAAGAAGTGAGAAAGAAGTAAGAAAGAAGTAAGAAAGAAAGAAGTAAGAAAGAAGTAAGAAAGAAGTACGAAAGAAGTACGAAAGAAGTAAGAAAGAAGTAAGAAAGAAAGAAGTAAGAAAGAAGTAAGAAAGAAGTTAAAAAGAAGTAAGAAAGAAGTAAGAAATAAGTAAGAAAGAAGTTAGAAAGAAGTAAGAAAGAAGTAAGAAAGAAGTAAGAAATAGTAAAGAAGTAAGAAAGAAGTAAGAAAGAAGTAAGAAGGAAAGAAGTAAGAAAGAAGAAAGAAAGAAGTAAGAAAGAAGAAAGAAAGAAGTAAGAAAGAAGTAAGAAAGAAGTAAGAAAGAAGTAAGAAAGAAGTAAGAAAGAAAGAAGAAAGAAAGAAAAAAGAAAGAAGAAAGAAAGAAGTTAGAAAGAAGTAAGAAAGAAGTAAGAAAGAAGTAAGAAAGTAGTTAGAAATAAGTAAGAAAGAAGTAAGAAAGAAAGAAGTAAGAAAGAAGTAAGAAAGAAAGAAGAAAGAAAGAAGAAAGAAAGAAGTTATAAAGAAGTAAGAAAGAAGTAAGAAAGAAGTATGAAAGAAGTAAGAAAGAAGTAAGAAAGAAGAAAGAAAGAAAGAAAGAAGAAAGAAGTAAGAAAGAAGAAAGAAAGAAGTAAGAAAGAGGAAAGAAAGAAGTAAGAAATAAGAAAGAAAGAAGTAAGAAAGAAGTAAGAAAGAAGTAAGAAAGAAGTAAGAATGAAAGAAGACAGAAGTAAGAAAGAAGTAAGAAAGAAGAAAGAAAGAAGTAAGAAAGAAGAAAAAAGTAGTTAGAAAGAAGTAAGAAAGAAGTAAGAAAGAAAGAAGAAAGAAGTAAGAAAGAAGAAAGAAAGAAGTAAGAAAGAAGTAAGAAAGAAGTAAGAAAGAAGTAAAAAAGAAAGAAGAAAGAATTAAGAAAGAAGTAAGAAAGAAGAAAGAAATAAGTAAGAAAGAAGAAAAAAGTAGTTAGAAAGAAGTAAGAAAGAAGTAAGAAAGAAAGAAGAAAGAAGTAAGAAAGAAGTAAGAAAGAAGTAAGAAAGAAGTAAGAAAGAAGAAAAAGGTAGTTAGAAAGAAGTAAGAAAGAAGAAAGAAAGAAGTAAGAAAGAAGAAAGAAAGATGTAAGAAAGAAGAAAGAAAGAAGAAAGAAGTAAGAAAGAAGTAGGAAAGAAGTAAGAAAGAAGTAAGAAGGAATGAAGAAAGAAGTAAGAAAGAAGTAAGAAAGAAGAAAGAAAGAAGTAAGAACGGAGAAAGAAAGAAGTAAGAAAGAAGTAAGAAAGAAGTAAGAAAGAAGTAACAAAGAAGAAGTAAGAAAGGAAGAAAGAAGAAAGAAAGAAGTAAGAAAGAAGTAAGAAAGAAGTAAGAAAGAAAGAAAGAAGAAAGAAGTTAGAAAGAAGTAAGAAAGAAGTAAGAAAGAAGTACGAAAGAAGTAAGAAAGAAGTAAGAAAGAAAGAAGTAAGAAAGAAGTAAGAAAGAAGTAAGAAAGAAGTTAGAAAGAAGTAAGACAGAATTAAGAAACACGTAAGAAAGAAGTAAGAAAGAAGTAAGAAAGAAAGAAGAAAGAAGTAAGAAAGAAGTAAGAAAGAAGTATGAAAGAAGTAAGAAAGAAGAAAGAAAGAAGTAAGAAAGAAGTAAGAAAGAAGTAAGAAAGAAGTAAGAAAGAAAGAAGAAAGAAGAAAGAAAGAAGTAAGAAAGAAGTAAGAATGAAGTAAGAAAGAAGTAAGAGAAAAGTAATAAGGAATGAAGAAAGTAGTAAGAAAGAAGTAAGAAAGAAGTAATAAAGAAGTAAGAAAGAAGTAAGAAAGAAGTTAAAAAGAAGTAAGAAGGAAGTAAGAAAGAAGTAAGAAAGAAGTAAGAAAGAAGTAAGAAATAAGAAAGAAGTAAGAAAGAAGTAAGAAAGAAGTAAGAAAGAAAGAAGTAAGAAAGAAGAAAGAAATAAGTTAGAAAGAAGTTAGAAAGAATTTAGAAATAAGAAAGAAAGAAGAAAGCAAGAAGAAAGAAAGAAAGAAGTAAGAAAGAAGTAAGAAAGAAGTAAGAAAGAAAGAAGTAAGAAAGAAGAAAGAAAGAAGTTAGAAAGAAGTTAGAAGGAATTTAGAAATAAGAAAGAAAGAAGAAAGCAAGAAGAAAGAAAGAAAGATGTAAGAAAGAAGTAAGAAAGAAGTAAGAAAGAAGTAAGAAAGAAGTTAAAATAAGTAAGAAAGAAGTAAGAAAGAAGTACGAAAGAAGTAATAAAGAAGTAAGAAAGAAGAAAGCTAGAAGAAAGAAAGAAAGAAGTAAGAAAGAAGTAAGAAAGAAGTAAGAAAGAAAGAAGAAAGAAGAAAGAAAGAAGTTAGAAAGAAGTTAGAAAGAATTTAGAAATAAGAAAGAAAGAAGAAAGCAAGAAGAAAGAAAGAAAGAAGTAAGAAAGAAAGAAGTAAGAAAGAAGAAAGAAAGAAGTTAGAAAGAAGTTAGAAAGAATCTAGAAATAAGAAAGAAAGAAGAAAGCAAGAAGAAAGAAAGAAAGAAGTAAGAAAGAAGTAAGAAAGAAGTAAGAAAGAAAGAAGAAAGAAAGAAGAAAGAGAGAAGAAAGAGAGAAGAAAGAGAGAAGAAAGAAAGAAGAAAGAAGTAAGAAAGTAGTAAGAAAGAACTAAGAAAGACGTAAGAAAGAAGTAAGAAAGATGTAAGAAAGAAAGAAGAAAGAAGTAAGAAAGAAGTAAGAAAGAAGAAAGAAAGAAGTAAGAAGAAAGAAAGAAGTAAGAAAGAAGTAAGAAAGAAGTAAGAAAGAAAGAAGAAAGAAGTAAGAAAGAAGTAAGAAAGAAGTACGAAAGAAGTACGAAAGAAGTAAGAAAGAAAGAAGTAAGAAAGAAGTAAGAAAGAAGTAAGAAAGAAGTAAGAGAGAAGTAAGAAAGAAGTAAGAAAGAAGTAAGAAAGAAGTTAGAAAGAAGTAAGAAAGAAGTAAGAAAGAATTAAGGAAGAAAGAAGAAAGAAGTAAGAAAGAAGTAAGAAAGAAATAAGAAAGAAGTAAGAGAAAAGTAAGAGAGAAGTAAGAAAGAAGTAAGAAATAAGTAAGAAAGAAGTAAGAAAGAAGTAGGAAAGAAGTAAGAAAGAAGTAAGAAGGAATGAAGAAAGAAGTATGAAAGAAGTAAGAAAGAAGAAAGAAAGAAGTAAGAAAGAAGTAAGAAAGAAGTAAGAAAGAAATAAGAAAGAAAGAGGAAAGAAGAAAGAAAGAAGTAGGAAAGAAGTAAGAAAGAAGTAATAAAGAATTAAGAAGGAATGAAGAAAGAAGTAAGAAAGAAGAAAGAAAGAATTAAGAAAGAAGTAAGAAAGAAGTAAGAAAGAAGTAAGAAAGAATTACGAAAGAAGTAAGAAAGAAGTAAGAAAGAAAGAATAAAGAAGGAAGTAAGAAAGAAGAAAGAAAGAAGTAAGAAAGAAGTAAGAAAGAAGAAAGAAAGAAGTAAGGAAGAAGTAAGAAAGAAGTAAGAAAGAAGTAAGAAAGAAGTAAGAAAGAAAGAAGGAAGAAGTTAGAAAGATGTAATAAAGAAATAAGAAAGAAGTAAGAAAGAAACAAGAAAGAAGTAAGAAAGAAGAAAGAAAGAATTAAGAAAGGAGTAAGAAAGAAAGAAGAAAGAAGTAAGAAAGAAGTAAGAAAGAAGTAAGAAAGAAGTAAGGAAGAAGAAAGAAAGAAGTAAGAAAGAAGAAAGAAAGAAGTAATAAAGAAGTAAGAAAGAAGTAAGAAAGAAGTAAGAAAGAAGTACAAAAGAAGTAAGAAAGAATTAAGAAAGAAAGAAGTAAGAAAGAAGTAAGAAAGAAAGAAGAAAGAAGTAAGAAAGAAGTAAGAAAGAAGTAAGAAAGAAAGAAGAAAGAAGTAAGAAAGAAGTAAGAAAGAAGTAAGAAAGAAGTAAGAAAGAAGTAATAAAGAATTAAGAAGGAATGAAGAAAGAAGTAAGAAAGAAGAAAGAAAGAAGTAAGAAAGAAGAAATAAAGAAGTAAGAAAGAAGTAAGAAAGAAAGAAGAAAGAAGTAAGAAAGAAGTAAGAAAGAAGTAAGAAAGAAGAAAAAAGAATTAAGAAAGAAGTAAGAAAGAAGTAAGAAAGAAGTAAGAAAGAAGAAAGAAAGAAGAAAGAAAGAAAGAAAGAAGAAAGAAGTAAGAAAGAAGTAAGAAAGAAGTAAGAAAGAAGTAAGAAAGAAAGAAGTAAGAAAGAAGTAAGAGAGAAGTTAGAAAGAAGTAAGAAAGAAGTAAGAAAGAAGAAAGAAAGAAAGAAGAAAGTAGTAAGAAAGAAGAAAGAAGTAAGAAAGAAGTAAGAAAGAAGAAAAAAGTAGTTAGAAAGAAGTAAGAAAGAAGTAAGAAAAGTAAGAAAGAAGTAAGAAAGAAAGAAGAAAGAAAGAAGAAAGAAAGAAGAAAGAAAGAAAGAAAGAAGAAAGAAGTAAGAAAGAAGTAAGAAAGAAGTAAGAAAGAAGTAAGAAAGAAGTAAGAAAGAAAGAAGTAAGGAAGAAGTTAGAAAGAAGTAAGAAAGAAGTGAGAAAGAAGTATGAAAGAAGTAAGAAAGAAGTAAGAAAGAAGTACGAAAGAAGTAAGAAAGAAGTAAGAAAGAAAGAAGTAAGAAAGAAGTAAGAAAGAAGTTAAAAAGAAGTAAGAAAGAAGTAAGAAATAAGTAAGAAAGAAGGTAGAAAGAAGTAAGAAAGAAGTAAGAAAGAAGTAAGAAATAGTAAAGAAGTAAGAAAGAAGTAAGAAAGAAGTAAGAAGGAAAGAAGTAAGAAAGAAGAAAGAAAGAAGTAAGAAAGAAGAAAGAAAGAAGTAAGAAAGAAGTAAGAAAGAAGTATGAAAGAAGTAAGAAAGAGAGAAGAAAGAAAGAAAAAAGAAAGAAGAAAGAAAGAAGTAAGAAAGAAGTAAGAAAGAAGTAAGAAAGAAGTAAGAAAGTAGTTAGAAAGAAGTAAGAAAGAAGTAAGAAAGAAAGAAGTAAGAAAGAAGTAAGAAAGAAAGAAGAAAGAAAGAAGAAAGAAAGAAGTTATAAAGAAGTATGAAAGAAGTAAGAAAGAAGTAAGAAAGAAGTATGAAAAAAGTAAGAAAGAAGAAAGAAAGAAAGAAGAAAGAAGTAAGAAAGAAGAAAGAAAGAAGTAAGAAAGAAGAAAGAAAGAAGTAAGAAAGAAGAAAGAAAGGAGTAAGAAAGAAGTAAGAAAGAAGTAAGAAAGAAGTAAGAAAGAAAGAAGAAAGAAGTAAGAAAGAAGTAAGAAAGAAGAAAGAAAGAAGTAAGGAAGAAGTAAGAAAGAAGTAAGAAACAAGAAAGAAAGAAGTAAGAAAGATGTAAGAAAGAAAGAAGTAAGAAAGAAGTAAGAAAGAAAGAAGAAAGAAGTCAGAAAGAAGTAATAAAGAAGTAAGAAAGAAAAAAGAAAGAAGTAAGAAAGAAGAAAGAAAGAAGTAAGAAAGAAGTAAGAAAGAAGAAAGAAAGAAGAAAGAAAGAAGTAAGAAAGAAGTAAGAGAGAAGTAAGAGAGAAGTAAGAAAGAAGTAAGAAAGAAGTAAGAAAGAAGTAAGAAAGAAGTAAGAAATAAGAAAGAAGTAAGAAAGAAGTAAGAAAGAAGTAAGAAAGAAAGAAGTAAGAAAGAAGAAAGAAAGAAGTTAGAAAGAAGTTAGAAAGAATTTAGAAATAAGAAAGAAAGAAGAAAGCAAGAAGAAAGAAAGAAAGAAGTAAGAAAGAGGTAAGAAAGAAGTAAGAAAGAAAGAAGTAAGAAAGAAGAAAGAAAGAAGTTAGAAAGAAGTTAGAAAGAATTTAGAAATAAGAAAGAAAGAAGAAAGCAAGAAGAAAGAAAGAAAGAAGTAAGAAAGAAGTAAGGAAGAAGTAAGAAAGAAGTAAGAAAGAAGTAAGAAAGAAGTTAAAATAAGTAAGAAAGAAGTAAGAAAGAAGTACGAAAGAAGTAATAAAGAAGTAAGAAAGAAGTAAGAAAGAAGTAAGAAAGAAGTTAAAAAGAAGTAAGAAAGAAGTAAGAAAGAAGTAAGAAAGAAGTTAGAAAGAAGTTAGAAAGAATCTAGAAATAAGAAAGAAAGAAGAAAGCAAGAAGAAAGAAAGAAGTAAGAAAGAAGTAAGAAAGAAGTAAGAAAGAAGTAAGAAAGAAAGAAGAAAGAAAGAAGAAAGAGAGAAGAAAGAGAGTAGAAAGAGAGAAGAAAGAAAGAAGAAAGAAGTAAGAAAGAAGTAAGAAAGAACTAAGAAAGACGTAAGAAAGAAGTAAGAAAGAAGTAAGAAAGAAAGAAGAAAGAAGTAAGAAAGAAGTAAGAAAGAAGAAAGAAAGAAGTAAGAAGAAAGAAAGAAGTAAGAAAGAAGTAAAAAAGAAGTAAGAAAGAAAGAAGAAAGAAGGAAGAAAGAAGTAAGAAAGAAGTACGAAAGAAGTACGAAAGAAGTAAGAAAGAAAGAAGTAAGAAAGAAGTAAGAAAGAAGTAAGAAAGAAAGAAGAAAGAAGTAAGAAAGAAGTAAGAAAGAAGTATGAAAGAAGTAAGAAAGAAGAAAGAAAGAAGTAAGAAAGAAGTAAGAAAGAAGTAAGAAAGAAGTAAGAAAGAAAGAAGAAAGAAGAAAGAAAGAAGTAAGAAAGAAGTAAGAATGAAGTAAGAAAGAAGTAAGAGAAAAGTAATAAGGAATGAAGAAAGTAGTAAGAAAGAAGTAAGAAAGAAGTAATAAAGAAGTAAGAAAGAAGTAAGAAAGAAGTTAAAAAGAAGTAAGAAGGAAGTAAGAAAGAAGTAAGAAAGAAGTAAGAAAGAAGTAAGAAATAAGAAAGAAGTAAGAAAGAAGTAAGAAAGAAGTAAGAAAGAAAGAAGTAAGAAAGAAGAAAGAAATAAGTTAGAAAGAAGTTAGAAAGAATTTAGAAATAAGAAAGAAAGAAGAAAGCAAGAAGAAAGAAAGAAAGAAGTAAGAAAGAAGTAAGAAAGAAGTAAGAAAGAAAGAAGTAAGAAAGAAGAAAGAAAGAAGTTAGAAAGAAGTTAGAAAGAATTTAGAAATAAGAAAGAAAGAAGAAAGCAAGAAGAAAGAAAGAAAGATGTAAGAAAGAAGTAAGAAAGAAGTAAGAAAGAAGTAAGAAAGAAGTTAAAATAAGTAAGAAAGAAGTAAGAAAGAAGTACGAAAGAAGTAATAAAGAAGTAAGAAAGAAGAAAGCTAGAAGAAAGAAAGAAAGAAGTAAGAAAGAAGTAAGAAAGAAGTAAGAAAGAAAGAAGAAAGAAGAAAGAAAGAAGTTAGAAAGAAGTTAGAAAGAATTTAGAAATAAGAAAGAAAGAAGAAAGCAAGAAGAAAGAAAGAAAGAAGTAAGAAAGAAAGAAGTAAGAAAGAAGAAAGAAAGAAGTTAGAAAGAAGTTAGAAAGAATCTAGAAATAAGAAAGAAAGAAGAAAGCAAGAAGAAAGAAAGAAAGAAGTAAGAAAGAAGTAAGAAAGAAGTAAGAAAGAAAGAAGAAAGAAAGAAGAAAGAGAGAAGAAAGAGAGAAGAAAGAGAGAAGAAAGAAAGAAGAAAGAAGTAAGAAAGTAGTAAGAAAGAACTAAGAAAGACGTAAGAAAGAAGTAAGAAAGATGTAAGAAAGAAAGAAGAAAGAAGTAAGAAAGAAGTAAGAAAGAAGAAAGAAAGAAGTAAGAAGAAAGAAAGAAGTAAGAAAGAAGTAAGAAAGAAGTAAGAAAGAAAGAAGAAAGAAGTAAGAAAGAAGTAAGAAAGAAGTACGAAAGAAGTACGAAAGAAGTAAGAAAGAAAGAAGTAAGAAAGAAGTAAGAAAGAAGTAAGAAAGAAGTTAGAAAGAAGTAAGAAAGAAGTAAGAAAGAATTAAGGAAGAAAGAAGAAAGAAGTAAGAAAGAAGTAAGAAAGAAATATGAAAGAAGTAAGAGAGAAGTAAGAGAGAAGTAAGAAAGAAGTAAGAAATAAGTAAGAAAGAAGTAAGAAAGAAGTAAGAAAGAAGTAAGAAAGAATTAAGAAAGAAAGAAGAAAGATGTAAGAAAGAAGTAAGAAAGAATAAAGAAAGAAGAAAGAAGTAAGAAAGAAGTAGGAAAGAAGTAAGAAAGAAGTAAGAAGGAATGAAGAAAGAAGTATGAAAGAAGTAAGAAAGAAGAAAGAAAGAAGTAAGAAAGAAGTAAGAAAGAAGTAAGAAAGAAATAAGAAAGAAAGAAGAAAGAAGAAAGAAAGAAGTAGGAAAGAAGTAAGAAAGAAGTAATAAAGAATTAAGAAGGAATGAAGAAAGAAGTAAGAAAGAAGAAAGAAAGAAGTAAGAAAGAAGTAAGAAAGAAGTAAGAAAGAAGTAAGAAAGAATTACGAAAGAAGTAAGAAAGAAGTAAGAAAGAAAGAATAAAGAAGGAAGTAAGAAAGAAGAAAGAAAGAAGTAAGAAAGAAGTAAGAAAGAAGTAAGAAAGAAGTAAGAAAGAAATAAGAAAGAAGAAAGAAAGAAAGAAGTAAGAAGTAAGAAAGAAGTAAGAAAGAAGTAAGAAAGAAGTACGAAAGAAGTAAGAAAGAATTAAGAAAGAAAGAAGTTAGAAAGAAGTAAGAAAGAAAGAAGAAAGAAGTAAGAAAGAAGTAAGAAAGAAGTATGAAAGAAGTAAGAAAGAAGAAAGAAAGAAGTAAGGAAGAAGTAAGAAAGAAGTAAGAAAGAAGTAAGAAAGAAGTAAGAAAGAAAGAAGGAAGAAGTTAGAAAGATGTAATAAAGAAATAAGAAAGAAGTAAGAAAGAAACAAGAAAGAAGTAAGAAAGAAGAAAGAAAGAATTAAGAAAGGAGTAAGAAAGAAAGAAGAAAGAAGTAAGAAAGAAGTAAGAAAGAAGTAAGAAAGAAGTAAGGAAGAAGAAAGAAAGAAGTAAGAAAGAAGAAAGAAAGAAGTAATAAAGAAGTAAGAAAGAAGTAAGAAAGAAGTAAGAAAGAAGTACAAAAGAAGTAAGAAAGAATTAAGAAAGAAAGAAGTAAGAAAGAAGTAAGAAAGAAAGAAGAAAGAAGTAAGAAAGAAGTAAGAAAGAAGTAAGAAAGAAAGAAGAAAGAAGTAAGAAAGAAGTAAGAAAGAAGTAAGAAAGAAGTAAGAAAGAAGTAATAAAGAATTAAGAAGGAATGAAGAAAGAAGTAAGAAAGAAGAAAGAAAGAAGTAAGAAAGAAGAAATAAAGAAGTAAGAAAGAAGTAAGAAAGAAAGAAGAAAGAAGTAAGAAAGAAGTAAGAAAGAAGTAAGAAAGAAGAAAAAAGAATTAAGAAAGAAGTAAGAAAGAAGTAAGAAAGAAGTAAGAAAGAAGAAAGAAAGAAGAAAGAAAGAAAGAAAGAAGAAAGAAGTAAGAAAGAAGTAAGAAAGAAGTAAGAAAGAAGTAAGAAAGAAAGAAGTAAGAAAGAAGAAAGAAGTAAGAAAGAAGTAAGAAAGAAGAAAAAAGTAGTTAGAAAGAAGTAAGAAAGAAGTAAGAAAAGTAAGAAAGAAGTAAGAAAGAAAGAAGAAAGAAAGAAGAAAGAAAGAAGAAAGAAAGAAAGAAAGAAGAAAGAAGTAAGAAAGAAGTAAGAAAGAAGTAAGAAAGAAGTAAGAAATAAGTAAGAAAGAAAGAAGTAAGGAAGAAGTTAGAAAGAAGTAAGAAAGAAGTGAGAAAGAAGTATGAAAGAAGTAAGAAAGAAGTAAGAAAGAAGTACGAAAGAAGTAAGAAAGAAGTAAGAAAGAAAGAAGTAAGAAAGAAGTAAGAAAGAAGTTAAAAAGAAGTAAGAAAGAAGTAAGAAATAAGTAAGAAAGAAGGTAGAAAGAAGTAAGAAAGAAGTAAGAAAGAAGTAAGAAATAGTAAAGAAGTAAGAAAGAAGTAAGAAAGAAGTAAGAAGGAAAGAAGTAAGAAAGAAGAAAGAAAGAAGTAAGAAAGAAGAAAGAAAGAAGTAAGAAAGAAGTAAGAAAGAAGTAAGAAAGAAGTAAGAAAGAGAGAAGAAAGAAAGAAAAAAGAAAGAAGAAAGAAAGAAGTAAGAAAGAAGTAAGAAAGAAGTAAGAAAGAAGTAAGAAAGTAGTTAGAAAGAAGTAAGAAAGAAGTAAGAAAGAAAGAAGTAAGAAAGAAAGAAGAAAGAAAGAAGAAAGTAAGAAGTTATAAAGAAGTATGAAAGAAGTAAGAAAGAAGTAAGAAAGAAGTATGAAAGAAGTAAGAAAGAAGAAAGAAAGAAGGAAGAAAAAAGTAGTTAGAAAGAAGTAAGAAAGAAGTAAGAAAGAAGTAAGAAAGAAGTAAGAAAGAAGTAAGAAAGAAAGAAGAAATAAGTAAGAAATAAGTAAGAAAGAAGAAAGAAAAAAGAAAGAAAGAAGAAAGAAAGAAAGAAAGAAGAAAGAAGTAAGAAAGAAGTAAGAAAGAAGTAAGAAAGAAGTAAGAAAGAAGTAAGAAAAGTAAGAAAGAAGTAAGAAAGAAAGAAGAAAGAAAGAAGAAAGAAAGAAGAAAGAAAGAAGTTAGAAAAAAGTACGAAAGAAGTAAGAAAGAAGTAAGAAAGAAAGAAGTAAGGAAGAAGTTAGAAAGAAGTAAGAAAGAAGTGAGAAAGAAGTATGAAAGAAGTAAGAAAGAAGTAATAAAGAAGTAAGAAAGAAGTACGAAAGAAGTAAGAAAGAAGTAAGAAAGAAAGAAGTAAGAAAGAAGTAAGAAAGAAGTTAAAAAGAAGTAAGAAAGAAGTAAGAAATAAGTAAGAAAGAAGTTAGAAAGAAGTAAGAAAGAAGTAAGAAAGAAGTAAGAAATAGTAAAGAAGTAAGAAAGAAGTAAGAAAGAAGTAAGAAGGAAAGAAGTAAGAAAGAAGAAAGAAAGAAGTAAGAAAGAAGAAAGAAAGAAGTAAGAAAGAAGTAAGAAGGAAGTAAGAAAGAAGTAAGAAAGAAAGAAGAAAGAAAGAAAAAAGAAAGAAGAAAGAAAGAAGTAAGAAAGAAGTAAGAAAGAAGTAAGAAAGAAGTAAGAAAGTAGTTAGAAAGAAGTAAGAAAGAAGTAAGAAAGAAAGAAGTAAGAAAGAAGTAAGAAAGAAAGAAGAAAGAAAGAAGAAAGAAAGAAGTTATAAAGAAGTATGAAAGATGTAAGAAAGAAGTAAGAAAGAAGTATGAAAAAAGTAAGAAAGAAGAAAGAAAGAAAGAAGAAAGAAGTAAGAAAGAAGAAAGAAAAAGTAAGAAAGAAGAAAGAAAGAAGTAAGAAAGAAGAAAGAAAGGAGTAAGAAAGAAGTAAGAAAGAAGTAAGAAAGAAGTAAGAAAGAAAGAAGAAAGAAGTAAGAAAGAAGTAAGAAAGAAGAAAGAAAGAAGTAAGAAAGAAGAAAAAAGTAGTTAGAAAGAAGTAAGAAAGAAGTAAGAAAGAAAGAAGAAAGAAGTAAGAAAGAAGAAAGAAAGAAGTAAGAAAGAATTAAGAAAGAAGTAAGAAAGAAGTAAGAAAGAAAGAAGAAAGAAGTAAGAAAGAAGTAAGAAAGAAGAAAGAAAGAAGTAAGGAAGAAGTAAGAAAGAAGTAAGAAACAAGAAAGAAAGAAGTAAGAAAGATGTAAGAAAGAAAGAAGTAAGAAAGAAGTAAGAAAGAAAGAAGAAAGAAGTCAGAAAGAAGTAATAAAGAAGTAAGAAAGAAAAAAGAAAGAAGTAAGAAAGAAGAAAGAAAGAAGTAAGAAAGAAGTACGAAAGAAAGAAGTAAGAAAGAAGTAAGAAAGAAGAAAGAAAGAAGAAAGAAAGAAGTAAGAAAGAAGTAAGAGAGAAGTAAGAAAGAAGTAAGAAAGAAGTAAGAAAGAAGTAAGAAAGAAGTAAGAAAGAAGTAAGAAATAAGAAAGAAGTAAGAAAGAAGTAAGAAAGAAGTAAGAAAGAAAGAAGTAAGAAAGAAGAAAGAAAGAAGTTAGAAAGAAGTTAGAAAGAATTTAGAAATAAGAAAGAAAGAAGAAAGCAAGAAGAAAGAAAGAAAGAAGTAAGAAAGAAGTAAGAAAGAAGTAAGAAAGAAAGAAGTAAGAAAGAAGAAAGAAAGAAGTTAGAAAGAAGTTAGAAAGAATTTAGAAATAAGAAAGAAAGAAGAAAGCAAGAAGAAAGAAAGAAAGAAGTAAGAAAGAAGTAAGGAAGAAGTAAGAAAGAAGTAAAAAAGAAGTAAGAAAGAAGTTAAAATAAGTAAGAAAGAAGTAAGAAAGAAGTACGAAAGAAGTAATAAAGAAGTAAGAAAGAAGTAAGAAAGAAGTAAGAAAGAAGTTAAAAAGAAGTAAGAAAGAAGTAAGAAAGAAGTAAGAAAGAAGTTAGAAAGAAGTTAGAAAGAATCTAGAAATAAGAAAGAAAGAAGAAAGCAAGAAGAAAGAAAGAAGTAAGAAAGAAGTAAGAAAGAAGTAAGAAAGAAGTAAGAAAGAAAGAAGAAAGAAAGAAGAAAGAGAGAAGAAAGAGAGTAGAAAGAGAGAAGAAAGAAAGAAGAAAGAAGTAAGAAAGAAGTAAGAAAGAACTAAGAAAGACGTAAGAAAGAAGTAAGAAAGAAGAAAGAAAGAAGTAAGAAGAAAGAAAGAAGTAAGAAAGAAGTAAAAAAGAAGTAAGAAAGAAAGAAGAAAGAAGGAAGAAAGAAGTAAGAAAGAAGTACGAAAGAAGTACGAAAGAAGTAAGAAAGAAAGAAGTAAGAAAGAAGTAAGAAAGAAGTAAGAAAGAATAAGAGAGAATTAAGAAAGAAGTAAGAAAGAAGTAAGAAAGAAGTTAGAAAGAAGTAAGAAAGAATAAGAGAGAATTAAGAAAGAAGTAAGAAAGAAGTAAGAAAGAAGTTAGAAAGAAGTAAGAAAGAAGTAAGAAAGAATTAAGAAAGAAAGAAGAAAGAAGTAAGAAAGAAGTAAGAAAGAAGTAAGAAAGAAGTAAGAGAGAAGTAAGAAAGAAGTAAGAAAGAAGTAAGAAAGAAGTTAGAAAGAAGTAAGAAAGAAGTAAGAAAGAATTAAGAAAGAAAGAAGAAAGAATTTAGAAGAAGTAAGAAAGAAGAAAGAAAGAAGTAAGAAAGAAGTAAGAAACAAGAAGAAGTAAGAAAGAAGTAAGAAAGAATTAAGAAAGAATTAAGAAAGAAAGAAGAAAGAAGTAAGAAAGAAGTAAGAAAGAAGAAAGAAAGAAGAAAGAAGTAAGAAAGAAGTAGGAAAGAAGTAAGAAAGAAGTAAGAAGGAATGAAGAAAGAAGTATGAAAGAAGTAAGAAAGAAGAAAGAAAGAAGTAAGAAAGAAGTAAGAAAGAAGTAAGAAAGAAATAAGAAAGAAAGAAGAAAGAAGAAAGAAAGAAGTAGGAAAGAGTAAGAAAGAAGTAAGAAAGAAGTAATAAAGAATTAAGAAGGAATGAAGAAAGAAGTAAGAAAGAAGAAAGAAAGAAGTAAGAAAGAAGTAAGAAAGAAGTAAGAAAGAATTACGAAAGAAGTAAGAAAGAAGTAAGAAAGAAAGAATAAAGAAAGAAGTAAGAAAGAAGAAAGAAAGAAGTAAGAAAGAAGTAAGAAAGAAGTACGAAAGAAGTAAGAAAGAATTAAGAAAGAAAGAAGTTAGAAAGAAGTAAGAAAGAAAGAAGAAAGAAGTAAGAAAGAAGTAAGAAAGAAGTATGAAAGAAGTAAGAAAGAAGAAAGAAAGAAGTAAGGAAGAAGTAAGAAAGAAGTAAGAAAGAAGTAAGAAAGAAAGAAGGAAGAAGTTAGAAAGATGTAATAAAGAAGTAAGAAAGAAGTAACAAAGAAGAAAGAAAGAAGTAAGAAAGAAGAAAGAAAGAAGTAAGAAAGAAGTAAGAAAGAAAGTAGTAAGAAAGAAGTAAGAAAGAAGTAAGAAAGTAGAAAAAACAAGTTAGAAAGAAGTAAGAAAGAAGTAAGAAAGAAGTATAAAGAAGAAAGAAAGAAGAAAGAAAGAAAGAAGAAAGAAGTAAGAAAGAAGTAAGAGAGAAGTAAGAAAGAAGTAAGAAAGAAGTAAGAAAGAAGTAAGAAAGAAGTAAGAAAGAAGTAAGAAAGAAAGAAGAAAGAAGTAATAAAGAATTAAGAAGGAATGAAGAAAGAAGTAAGAAAGAAGAAAGAAAGAAGTAAGAAAGAAGAAAGAAAGAAGTAAGAAAAAGTAAGAAAGAAAGAAGAAAGAAGTAAGAAATAAGTAAGAAAGAAGAAAAAAGAAGTTAGAAAAAAGTAAGAAAGAAGTAAGAAAGAAGTAAGAAAGAAGAAAGAAAGAAGAAAGAAAGAAAGAAAGAAGAAAGAAGTAAGAAAGAAGTAAGAAAGAAGTAAGAAAGAAGTAAGAAAGAAAGAAGTAAGAAAGAAGTAAGAGAGAAGTTAGAAAGAAGTAAGAAAGAAGTAAGAAAGAAAAAAGAAAAGTAAGAAAGAAGTAAGAAAGAAAGAAGAAAGAAAGAAGAAAGAGAGAAGAAAGAGAGTAGAAAGAGAGAAGAAAGAAAGAAGAAAGAAGTAAGAAAGAAGTAAGAAAGAACTAAGAAAGACGTAAGAAAGAAGTAAGAAAGAAGAAAGAAAGAAGTAAGAAGAAAGAAAGAAGTAAGAAAGAAGTAAAAAAGAAGTAAGAAAGAAAGAAGAAGAAGGAAGAAAGAAGTAAGAAAGAAGTACGAAAGAAGTACGAAAGAAGTAAGAAGAAAGAAGTAAGAAAGAAGTAAGAAAGAAGTAAGAAAGAATAAGAGAGAATTAAGAAAGAAGTAAGAAAGAAGTAAGAAAGAAGTTAGAAAGAAGTAAGAAAGAATAAGAGAGAATTAAGAAAGAAGTAAGAAAGAAGTAAGAAAGAAGTTAGAAAGAAGTAAGAAAGAAGTAAGAAAGAATTAAGAAAGAAAGAAGAAAGAAGTAAGAAAGAAGTAAGAAAGAAGTAAGAAAGAAGTAAGAGAGAGTAAGAAAGAAGTAAGAAAGAAGTAAGAAAGAAGTTAGAAAGAAGTAAGAAAGAAGTAAGAAAGAATTAAGAAAGAAAGAAGAAAGAATTTAGAAGAAGTAAGAAAGAAGAAGAAAGAAGTAAGAAAGAAGTAAGAAACAAGAAGAAGTAAGAAAGAAGTAAGAAAGAATTAAGAAAGAATTAAGAAAGAAAGAAGAAAGAAGTAAGAAAGAAGTAAGAAAGAAGAAGAAAGAAGAAAGAAGTAAGAAAGAAGTAGGAAAGAAGTAAGAAAGAAGTAAGAAGGAATGAAGAAAGAAAGTATGAAAGAAGTAAGAAAGAAGAAAGAAAGAAGTAAGAAAGAAGTAAGAAAGAAGTAAGAAAGAAATAAGAAGAAAGAAGAAAGAAGAAAGAAAGAAGTAGGAAAGAGTAAGAAAGAAGTAAGAAAGAAGTAATAAAGAATTAAGAAGGAATGAAGAAAGAAGTAAGAAAGAAGAAAGAAAGAAGTAAGAAGAAGTAAGAAAGAAGTAAGAAAGAATTACGAAAGAAGTAAGAAAGAAGTAAGAAAGAAAGAATAAAGAAAGAAGTAAGAAAGAAGAAAGAAAGAAGTAAGAAAGAAGTAAGAAAGAAGTACGAAAGAAGTAAGAAAGAATTAAGAAAGAAAGAAGTTAGAAAGAAGTAAGAAAGAAAGAAGAAAGAAGTAAGAAAGAAGTAAGAAAGAAGTATGAAAGAAGTAAGAAAGAAGAAAGAAAGAAGTAAGGAAGAAGTAAGAAAGAAGTAAGAAAGAAGTAAGAAAGAAAGAAGGAAGAAGTTAGAAAGATGTAATAAAGAAGTAAGAAAGAAGTAACAAAGAAGAAAGAAAGAAGTAAGAAAGAAGAAAGAAAGAAGTAAGAAAGAAGTAAGAAAGAAAGTAGTAAGAAAGAAGTAAGAAAGAAGTAAGAAAGTAGAAAAAACAAGTTAGAAAGAAGTAAGAAAGAAGTAAGAAAGAAGTATAAAGAAGAAAGAAAGAAGAAAGAAAGAAAGAAGAAAGAAGTAAGAAAGAAGTAAGAGAGAAGTAAGAAAGAAGTAAGAAAGAAGTAAGAAAGAAGTAAGAAAGAAGTAAGAAAGAAGTAAGAAAGAAAGAAGAAAGAAGTAATAAAGAATTAAGAAGGAATGAAGAAAGAAGTAAGAAAGAAGAAAGAAAGAAGTAAGAAAGAAGAAAGAAAGAAGTAAGAAAAAGTAAGAAAGAAAGAAGAAAGAAGTAAGAAATAAGTAAGAAAGAAGAAAAAAGAAGTTAGAAAAAAGTAAGAAAGAAGTAAGAAAGAAGTAAGAAAGAAGAAAGAAAGAAGAAAGAAAGAAAGAAAGAAGAAAGAAGTAAGAAAGAAGTAAGAAAGAAGTAAGAAAGAAGTAAGAAAGAAAGAAGTAAGAAAGAAGTAAGAGAGAAGTTAGAAAGAAGTAAGAAAGAAGTAAGAAAGAAAAAAGAAAAGTAAGAAAGAAGTAAGAAAGAAAGAAGAAAGAAAGAAGAAAGAGAGAAGAAAGAGAGTAGAAAGAGAGAAGAAAGAAAGAAGAAAGAAGTAAGAAAGAAGTAAGAAAGAACTAAGAAAGACGTAAGAAAGAAGTAAGAAAGAAGAAAGAAAGAAGTAAGAAGAAAGAAAGAAGTAAGAAAGAAGTAAAAAAGAAGTAAGAAAGAAAGAAGAAAGAAGGAAGAAAGAAGTAAGAAAGAAGTACGAAAGAAGTACGAAAGAAGTAAGAAAGAAAGAAGTAAGAAAGAAGTAAGAAAGAAGTAAGAAAGAATAAGAGAGAATTAAGAAAGAAGTAAGAAAGAAGTAAGAAAGAAGTTAGAAAGAAGTAAGAAAGAATAAGAGAGAATTAAGAAAGAAGTAAGAAAGAAGTAAGAAAGAAGTTAGAAAGAAGTAAGAAAGAAGTAAGAAAGAATTAAGAAAGAAAGAAGAAAGAAGTAAGAAAGAAGTAAGAAAGAAGTAAGAAAGAAGTAAGAGAGAAGTAAGAAAGAAGTAAGAAAGAAGTAAGAAAGAAGTTAGAAAGAAGTAAGAAAGAAGTAAGAAAGAATTAAGAAAGAAAGAAGAAAGAATTTAGAAGAAGTAAGAAAGAAGAAAGAAAGAAGTAAGAAAGAAGTAAGAAACAAGAAGAAGTAAGAAAGAAGTAAGAAAGAATTAAGAAAGAATTAAGAAAGAAAGAAGAAAGAAGTAAGAAAGAAGTAAGAAAGAAGAAGAAAGAAGAAAGAAGTAAGAAAGAAGTAGGAAAGAAGTAAGAAAGAAGTAAGAAGGAATGAAGAAAGAAGTATGAAAGAAGTAAGAAAGAAGAAAGAAAGAAGTAAGAAAGAAGTAAGAAAGAAGTAAGAAAGAAATAAGAAAGAAAGAAGAAAGAAGAAAGAAAGAAGTAGGAAAGAGTAAGAAAGAAGTAAGAAAGAAGTAATAAAGAATTAAGAAGGAATGAAGAAAGAAGTAAGAAAGAAGAAAGAAAGAAGTAAGAAAGAAGTAAGAAAGAAGTAAGAAAGAATTACGAAAGAAGTAAGAAAGAAGTAAGAAAGAAAGAATAAAGAAAGAAGTAAGAAAGAAGAAAGAAAGAAGTAAGAAAGAAGTAAGAAAGAAGTACGAAAGAAGTAAGAAAGAATTAAGAAAGAAAGAAGTTAGAAAGAAGTAAGAAAGAAAGAAGAAAGAAGTAAGAAAGAAGTAAGAAAGAAGTATGAAAGAAGTAAGAAAGAAGAAAGAAAGAAGTAAGGAAGAAGTAAGAAAGAAGTAAGAAAGAAGTAAGAAAGAAAGAAGGAAGAAGTTAGAAAGATGTAATAAAGAAGTAAGAAAGAAGTAACAAAGAAGAAAGAAAGAAGTAAGAAAGAAGAAAGAAAGAAGTAAGAAAGAAGTAAGAAAGAAAGTAGTAAGAAAGAAGTAAGAAGAAGTAAGAAAGTAGAAAAAACAAGTTAGAAAGAAGTAAGAAAGAAGTAAGAAAGAAGTATAAAGAAGAAAGAAAGAAGAAAGAAAGAAAGAAGAAAGAAGTAAGAAAGAAGTAAGAGAGAAGTAAGAAAGAAGTAAGAAAGAAGTAAGAAAGAAGTAAGAAAGAAGTAAGAAAGAAGTAAGAAAGAAAGAAGAAAGAAGTAATAAAGAATTAAGAAGGAATGAAGAAAGAAGTAAGAAAGAAGAAAGAAAGAAGTAAGAAAGAAGAAAGAAAGAAGTAAGAAAAAGTAAGAAAGAAAGAAGAAAGAAGTAAGAAATAAGTAAGAAAGAAGAAAAAAGAAGTTAGAAAAAAGTAAGAAAGAAGTAAGAAAGAAGTAAGAAAGAAGAAAGAAAGAAGAAAGAAAGAAAGAAAGAAGAAAGAAGTAAGAAAGAAGTAAGAAAGAAGTAAGAAAGAAGTAAGAAAGAAAGAAGTAAGAAAGAAGTAAGAGAGAAGTTAGAAAGAAGTAAGAAAGAAGTAAGAAAGAAAAAAGAAAAGTAAGAAAGAAGTAAGAAAGAAAGAAGAAGAAAGAAGAAAGAAAGAAGAAAGAAAGAAGTTAGAAAAAAGTACGAAAGAAGTAAGAAAGAAGTAAGAAAGAAAGAAGTAAGGAAGAAGTTAGAAAGAAGCAAGAAAGAAGTGAGAAAGAAGTATGAAAGAAGTAAGAAAGCAGTAAGAAAGAAGTAAGAAAGAAGTACGAAAGAAGTAAGAAAGAAGTAAGAAAGAAAGAAGTAAGAAAGAAGTAAGAAAGAAGTTAAAAAGAAGTAAGAAAGAAGTAAGAAATAAGTAAGAAAGAAGTTAGAAAGAAGTAAGAAAGAAGTAAGAAAGAAGTAAGAAATAGTAAAGAAGTAAGAAAGAAGTAAGAAAGAAGTAAGAAGGAAAGAAGTAAGAAAGAAGAAAGAAAGAAGTAAGAAAGAAGAAAGAAAGAAGTAAGAAAGAAGTAAGAAGGAAGTAAGAAAGAAGTAAGAAAGAAAGAAGAAAGAAAGAAAATAGAAAGAAGAAAGAAAGAAAGAAGTAAGAAAGAAGTAAGAAAGAAGTAAGAAAGAAGTAAGAAAGTAGTTAGAAAGAAGTAAGAAAGAAGTAAGAAAGAAAGAAGTAAGAAAGAAGTAAGAAAGAAAGAAGAAAGAAAGAAGAAGGAAAGAAGTTATAAAGAAGTATGAAAGAAGTAAGAAAGAAGTATGAAAGAAGTAAGAAAGAAGAAAGAAAGAAAGAAGAAAGAAAGAAGAAAGAGAGAAGAAAGAGAGTAGAAAGAGAGAAGAAAGAAAGAAGAAAGAAGTAAGAAAGAAGTAAGAAAGAACTAAGAAAGACGTAAGAAAGAAGTAAGAAAGAAGAAAGAAAGAAGTAAGAAGAAAGAAAGAAGTAAGAAAGAAGTAAAAAAGAAGTAAGAAAGAAAGAAGAAAGAAGGAAGAAAGAAGTAAGAAAGAAGTACGAAAGAAGTACGAAAGAAGTAAGAAAGAAAGAAGTAAGAAAGAAGTAAGAAAGAAGTAAGAAAGAATAAGAGAGAATTAAGAAAGAAGTAAGAAAGAAGTAAGAAAGAAGTTAGAAAGAAGTAAGAAAGAATAAGAGAGAATTAAGAAAGAAGTAAGAAAGAAGTAAGAAAGAAGTTAGAAAGAAGTAAGAAAGAACTAAGAAAGAATTAAGAAAGAAAGAAGAAAGAAGTAAGAAAGAAGTAAGAAAGAAGTAAGAAAGAAGTAAGAGAGAAGTAAGAAAGAAGTAAGAAAGAAGTAAGAAAGAAGTTAGAAAGAAGTAAGAAAGAAGTAAGAAAGAATTAAGAAAGAAAGAAGAAAGAATTTAGAAGAAGTAAGAAAGAAGAAAGAAAGAAGTAAGAAAGAAGTAAGAAACAAGAAGAAGTAAGAAAGAAGTAAGAAAGAATTAAGAAAGAATTAAGAAAGAAAGAAGAAAGAAGTAAGAAAGAAGTAAGAAAGAAGAAAGAAAGAAGAAAGAAGTAAGAAAGAAGTAGGAAAGAAGTAAGAAAGAAGTAAGAAGGAATGAAGAAAGAAGTATGAAAGAAGTAAGAAAGAAGAAAGAAAGAAGTAAGAAAGAAGTAAGAAAGAAGTAAGAAAGAAATAAGAAAGAAAGAAGAAAGAAGAAAGAAAGAAGTAGGAAAGAGTAAGAAAGAAGTAAGAAAGAAGTAATAAAGAATTAAGAAGGAATGAAGAAAGAAGTAAGAAAGAAGAAAGAAAGAAGTAAGAAAGACGTAAGAAAGAAGTAAGAAAGAATTACGAAAGAAGTAAGAAAGAAGTAAGAAAGAAAGAATAAAGAAAGAAGTAAGAAAGAAGAAAGAAAGAAGTAAGAAAGAAGTAAGAAAGAAGTACGAAAGAAGTAAGAAAGAATTAAGAAAGAAAGAAGTTAGAAAGAAGTAAGAAAGAAAGAAGAAAGAAGTAAGAAAGAAGTAAGAAAGAAGTATGAAAGAAGTAAGAAAGAAGAAAGAAAGAAGTAAGGAAGAAGTAAGAAAGAAGTAAGAAAGAAGTAAGAAAGAAAGAAGGAAGAAGTTAGAAAGATGTAATAAAGAAGTAAGAAAGAAGTAACAAAGAAGAAAGAAAGAAGTAAGAAAGAAGAAAGAAAGAAGTAAGAAAGAAGTAAGAAAGAAAGTAGTAAGAAAGAAGTAAGAAAGAAGTAAGAAAGTAGAAAAAACAAGTTAGAAAGAAGTAAGAAAGAAGTAAGAAAGAAGTATAAAGAAGAAAGAAAGAAGAAAGAAAGAAAGAAGAAAGAAGTAAGAAAGAAGTAAGAGAGAAGTAAGAAAGAAGTAAGAAAGAAGTAAGAAAGAAGTAAGAAAGAAGTAAGAAAGAAGTAAGAAAGAAAGAAGAAAGAAGTAATAAAGAATTAAGAAGGAATGAAGAAAGAAGTAAGAAAGAAGAAAGAAAGAAGTAAGAAAGAAGAAAGAAAGAAGTAAGAAAAAGTAAGAAAGAAAGAAGAAAGAAGTAAGAAATAAGTAAGAAAGAAGAAAAAAGAAGTTAGAAAAAAGTAAGAAAGAAGTAAGAAAGAAGTAAGAAAGAAGAAAGAAAGAAGAAAGAAAGAAAGAAAGAAGAAAGAAGTAAGAAAGAAGTAAGAAAGAAGTAAGAAAGAAGTAAGAAAGAAAGAAGTAAGAAAGAAGTAAGAGAGAAGTTAGAAAGAAGTAAGAAAGAAGTAAGAAAGAAAAAAGAAAAGTAAGAAAGAAGTAAGAAAGAAAGAAGAAAGAAAGAAGAAAGAAAGAAGAAAGAAAGAAGTTAGAAAAAAGTACGAAAGAAGTAAGAAAGAAGTAAGAAAGAAAGAAGTAAGGAAGAAGTTAGAAAGAAGTAAGAAAGAAGTGAGAAAGAAGTATGAAAGAAGTAAGAAAGCAGTAAGAAAGAAGTAAGAAAGAAGTACGAAAGAAGTAAGAAAGAAGTAAGAAAGAAAGAAGTAAGAAAGAAGTAAGAAAGAAGTTAAAAAGAAGTCAGAAAGAAGTAAGAAATAAGTAAGAAAGAAGTTAGAAAGAAGTAAGAAAGAAGTAAGAAAGAAGTAAGAAATAGTAAAGAAGTAAGAAAGAAGTAAGAAAGAAGTAAGAAGGAAAGAAGTAAGAAAGAAGAAAGAAAGAAGTAAGAAAGAAGAAAGAAAGAAGTAAGAAAGAAGTAAGAAGGAAGTAAGAAAGAAGTAAGAAAGAAAGAAGAAAGAAAGAAAATAGAAAGAAGAAAGAAAGAAGTAAGAAAGAAGTAAGAAAGAAGTAAGAAAGAAGTAAGAAAGTAGTTAGAAAGAAGTAAGAAAGAAGTAAGAAAGAAAGAAGTAAGAAAGAAGTAAGAAAGAAAGAAGAAAGAAAGAAGAAGGAAAGAAGTTATAAAGAAGTATGAAAGAAGTAAGAAAGAAGTATGAAAGAAGTAAGAAAGAAGAAAGAAAGAAAGAAGAAAGAAGTAAGAAAGAAGAAAGAAAGAAGTAAGAAAGAAGAAAGAAAGAAGTAAGAAAGAAGAAAGAAAGGAGTAAGAAAGAAGTAAGAAAGAAGTAAGAAAGAAGTAAGAAAGAAAGAAGAAAGAAGTAAGAAAGAAGAAAGAAAGAAGTAAGAAAGAAGTAAGAAAGAAGTAAGAAAAAAGTAAGAAAGAAAGAAGAAATAAGTAAGAAAGAAGTAAGAAAGAAGAAAGAAAGAAGTAAGAAAGAAGAAAAAAGTAGTTAGAAAGAAGTAAGAAAGAAGTAAGAAAGAAAGAAGAAAGAAGTAAGAAAGAAGTAAGAAAGAAGTAAGAAAGAAGTAAGAAAGAAGAAAAAAGTAGTTAGAAAGAAGTAAGAAAGAAGTAAGAAAGAAGAAAGCAAGAAGTAAGAAAGAAGAAAGAAAGAAGAAAGAAGTAAGAAAGAAGTAAGAAAGAAGTAAGAAAGAATTAAGAAAGAAATAAGAAAGAAGTAAGAAATAAGTAAGAAAGAAGTAAGAAAGAAGTAAGAAAGAAGAAAAAAGTAGTTAGAAAGAAGTAAGAAAGAAGTAAGAAAGAAGTAAAAAGGAGAAAGAAAGAAGTAAGAAAGAAGAAAGAAAGAAGAAAGAAGTAAGAAAGAAGTAGTAAAGAAGTAAGAAAGAAGTAAGAAAGAAGTAAGAAAGAAGTATGAAAGAAGTAAGAAAGAAAGAAGAAAGAAGTAAGAAAGAAGTAAGAAAGAAGAAAGAAAGAAGTAAGGAAGAAGTAAGAAAGAAGTAAGAAAGAAGTAAGAAAGAAGTAAGAAAGAAAGAAGAAAGAAGTAAGAAAGAAGTAATAAAGAAGTAAGAAAGAAGTAAGAAAGAAAAAAAAAAGAAGTAAGAAAGAAGAAAGAAAGAAGTAAGAAAGATGTAAGAAAGAAAGAAGTAAGAAAGAAGTAAGAAAGAAAGAAGAAAGAAGTAAGAAAGAAGTAATAAAGAAGTAAGAAAGAAAAAAGAAAGAAGTAAGAAAGAAGAAAGAAAGAATTAAGAAAGAAGTACGAAAGAAAGAAGTAAGAAAGAAGTAAGAAAGAAGTAAGAAAGTAGAAAAAACAAGTTAGAAAGAAGTAAGAAAGAAGTAAGAAAGAAGTAAGAAAGAAGAAAGAAAGAAGAAAGAAAGAAAGAAGAAAGAAGTAAGAGAGAAGAAAGAAAAAAGTAAGAAAGAAGTAAGAAAGAAGTAAGAAAGAAGTAAGAGTAATGAAGAAAGTAGTAAGAAAGAAGAAAGAAAGAATTAAGAAAGGAGTAAGAAAGAAAGAAGAAAGAAGTAAGAAAGAAGTAAGAAAGAAGTAAGAAAGAAGTAAGAAAGAAGAAAGAAAGAAGTAAGAAAGAAGAAAGAAAGAAGTAATAAAGAAGTAAGAAAGAAGTAAGAAAGAAGTAAGAAAGAAGTACAAAAGAAGTAAGAAAGAATTAAGAAAGAAAGAAGTAAGAAAGAAGTAAGAAAGAAAGAAGAAAGAAGTAAGAAAGAAGTAAGAAAGAAGTAAGAAAGAAAGAAGAAAGAAGTAAGAAAGAAGTAAGAAAGAAGTAAGAAAGAAGTAATAAAGAATTAAGAAGGAATGAAGAAAGAAGTAAGAAAGAAGTAAGAAAGAAGAAAGAAAGAAGTAAGAAAGAAGAAAGAAAGAAGTAAGAAAAAGTAAGAAAGAAAGAAGAAAGAAGTAAGAAAGAAGTAAGAAAGAAGTAAGAAAGAAGAAAAAAGAAGTTAGAAAGAAGTAAGAAAGAAGTAAGAAAGAAGTAAGAAAGAAGAAAGAAAGAAGAAAGAAAGAAAGAAAGAAGAAATAAGTAAGAAAGAAGTAAGAAAGAAGTAAGAAAGAAGTAAGAAAGAAGTAAGAAAGAAAGAAGTAAGAAAGAAGTAAGAGAGAAGTTAGAAAGAAGTAAGAAAGAAGTAAGAAAGAAGAAAGAAAGAAAGAAAGAAGAAAGAAGTAAGAAAGAAGAAAGAAGTAAGAAAGAAGAAAAAAGTAGTTAGAAAGAAGTAAGAAAGAAGTAAGAAAAGTAAGAAAGAAGTAAGAAAGAAAGAAGAAAGAAGAAAGAAAGAAGAAAGAAAGAAGTTAGAAAAAAGTACGAAAGAAGTAAGAAAGAAGTAAGAAAGAAAGAAGTAAGGAAGAAGTTAGAAAGAAGTAAGAAAGAAGTGAGAAAGAAGTATGAAAGAAGTAAGAAAGCAGTAAGAAAGAAGTAAGAAAGAAGTACGAAAGAAGTAAGAAAGAAGTAAGAAAGAAAGAAGTAAGAAAGAAGTAAGAAAGAAGTTAAAAAGAAGTAAGAAAGAAGTAAGAAATAGTAAAGAAGTAAGAAAGAAGTAAGAAAGAAGTAAGAAGGAAAGAAGTAAGAAAGAAGAAAGAAAGAAGTAAGAAAGAAGAAAAAAGTAGTTAGAAAGAAGTAAGAAAGAAGTAAGAAATAAAGAAGAATGAAGTAAGAAAGAAGTAAGAAAGAAGTAAGAAAGAAGTAAGAAAGA
The DNA here is from genome assembly GCF_036013475.1 of Columba livia. NCBI lineage: Eukaryota > Metazoa > Chordata > Aves > Columbiformes > Columbidae > Columba > Columba livia. Next base: position 73,738 of record NW_027043223.1, read on the forward strand.
AGAAAAAAGTAGTTAGAAAGAAGTAAGAAAGAAGTAAGAAAGAAGTAAGAAAGAAGAAAGAAAGAAGTAAGAAAGAAGAAAGAAAGAAGAAAGAAGTAAGAAAGAAGTAAGAAAGAAGTAAGAAAGAATTAAGAAAGAAATAAGAAAGAAGTAAGAAATAAGTAAGAAAGAAGTAAGAAAGAAGTAAAAAAGAAGAAAAAAGTAGTTAGAAAGAAGTAAGAAAGAAGTAAGAAAGAAGTAAAAAGGAGAAAGAAAGAAGTAAGAAAGAAGAAAGAAAGAAGAAAGAAGTAAGAAAGAAGTAGTAAAGAAGTAAGAAAGAAGTAAGAAAGAAGTAAGAAAGAAGTATGAAAGAAGTAAGAAAGAAAGAAGAAAGAAGTAAGAAAGAAGTAAGAAAGAAGAAAGAAAGAAGTAAGGAAGAAGTAAGAAAGAAGTAAGAAAGAAGTAAGAAAGAAGTAAGAAAGAAAGAAGAAAGAAGTAAGAAAGAAGTAATAAAGAAGTAAGAAAGAAGTAAGAAAGAAAAAAAAAAAGAAGTAAGAAAGAAGAAAGAAAGAAGTAAGAAAGATGTAAGAAAGAAAGAAGTAAGAAAGAAGTAAGAAAGAAAGAAGAAAGAAGTAAGAAAGAAGTAATAAAGAAGTAAGAAAGAAAAAAGAAAGAAGTAAGAAAGAAGAAAGAAAGAATTAAGAAAGAAGTACGAAAGAAAGAAGTAAGAAAGAAGTAAGAAAGAAGTAAGAAAGTAGAAAAAACAAGTTAGAAAGAAGTAAGAAAGAAGTAAGAAAGAAGTAAGAAAGAAGAAAGAAAGAAGAAAGAAAGAAAGAAGAAAGAAGTAAGAGAGAAGAAAGAAAAAAGTAAGAAAGAAGTAAGAAAGAAGTAAGAAAGAAGTAAGAAGGAATGAAGAAAGTAGTAAGAAAGAAGAAAGAAAGAATTAAGAAAGGAGTAAGAAAGAAAGAAGAAAGAAGTAAGAAAGAAGTAAGAAAGAAGTAAGAAAGAAGTAAGAAAGAAGAAAGAAAGAAGTAAGAAAGAAGAAAGAAAGAAGTAATAAAGAAGTAAGAAAGAAGTAAGAAAGAAGTAAGAAAGAAGTACAAAAGAAGTAAGAAAGAATTAAGAAAGAAAGAAGTAAGAAAGAAGTAAGAAAGAAAGAAGAAAGAAGTAAGAAAGAAGTAAGAAAGAAGTAAGAAAGAAAGAAGAAAGAAGTAAGAAAGAAGTAAGAAAGAAGTAAGAAAGAAGTAAGAAAGAAGTAAAAAAGAATTAAGAAGGAATGAAGAAAGAAGTAAGAAAGAAGAAAGAAAGAAGTAAGAAAGAAGAAAGAAAGAAGTAAGAAAAAGTAAGAAAGAAAGAAGAAAGAAGTAAGAAAGAAGTAAGAAAGAAGTAAGAAAGAAGAAAAAAGAAGTTAGAAAGAAGTAAGAAAGAAGTAAGAAAGAAGTAAGAAAGAAGAAAGAAAGAAGAAACAAAGAAAGAAAGAAGAAATAAGTAAGAAAGAAGTAAGAAAGAAGTAAGAAAGAAGTAAGAAAGAAAGAAGTAAGAAAGAAGTAAGAGAGAAGTTAGAAAGAAGTAAGAAAGAAGTAAGAAAGAAGAAAGAAAGAAAGAAGAAAGAAGTAAGAAAGAAGAAAGAAGTAAGAAAGAAGAAAAAAGTAGTTAGAAAGAAGTAAAAAAGAAGTAAGAAAAGTAAGAAAGAAGTAAGAAAGAAAGAAGAAAGAAAGAAGAAAGAAAGAAGAAAGAAAGAACTTAGAAAAAAGTACGAAAGAAGTAAGAAAGAAGTAAGAAAGAAAGAAGTAAGGAAGAAGTTAGAAAGAAGTAAGAAAGAAGTGAGAAAGAAGTATGAAAGAAGTAAGAAAGCAGTAAGAAAGAAGTAAGAAAGAAGTACGAAAGAAGTAAGAAAGAAGTAAGAAAGAAAGAAGTAAGAAAGAAGTAAGAAAGAAGTTAAAAAGAAGTAAGAAAGAAGTAAGAAATAAGTAAGAAAGAAGTTAGAAAGAAGTAAGAAAGAAGTAAGAAAGAAGTAAGAAATAGTAAAGAAGTAAGAAAGAAGTAAGAAAGAAGTAAGAAGGAAAGAAGTAAGAAAGAAGAAAGAAAGAAGTAAGAAAGAAGAAAAAAGTAGTTAGAAAGAAGTAAGAAAGAAGTAAGAAAGAAAGAAGAATGAAGTAAGAAAGAAGTAAGAAAGAAGTAAGAAAGAAGAAAGAAGAAAAAAGTAGTTAGAAAGAAGTAAGAAAGAAGTAAGAAAGAAGTAAGAAAGAAGAAAGAAAGAAGTAAGAAAGAAGAAAGAAAGAAGAAAGAAGTAAGAAAGAAGTAAGAAAGAAGTAAGAAAGAATTAAGAAAGAAATAAGAAAGAAGTAAGAAATAAGTAAGAAAGAAGTAAGAAAGAAGTAAGAAAGAAGAAAAAAGTAGTTAGAAAGAAGTAAGAAAGAAGTAAGAAAGAAGTAAAAAGGAGAAAGAAAGAAGTAAGAAAGAAGAAAGAAAGAAGAAAGAAGTAAGAAAGAAGTAGTAAAGAAGTAAGAAAGAAGTAAGAAAGAAGTAAGAAAGAAGTATGAAAGAAGTAAGAAAGAAAGAAGAAAGAAGTAAGAAAGAAGTAAGAAAGAAGAAAGAAAGAAGTAAGGAAGAAGTAAGAAAGAAGTAAGAAAGAAGTAAGAAAGAAGTAAGAAAGAAAGAAGAAAGAAGTAAGAAAGAAGTAATAAAGAAGTAAGAAAGAAGTAAGAAAGAAAAAAAAAAGAAGAAAGAAGAAAGAAAGAAGTAAGAAAGATGTAAGAAAGAAAGAAGTAAGAAAGAAGTAAGAAAGAAAGAAGAAAGAAGTAAGAAAGAAGTAATAAAGAAGTAAGAAAGAAAAAAGAAAGAAGTAAGAAAGAAGAAAGAAAGAATTAAGAAAGAAGTACGAAAGAAAGAAGTAAGAAAGAAGTAAGAAAGAAGTAAGAAAGTAGAAAAAACAAGTTAGAAAGAAGTAAGAAAGAAGTAAGAAAGAAGTAAGAAAGAAGAAAGAAAGAAGAAATAAAGAAAGAAGAAAGAAGTAAGAGAGAAGAAAGAAAAAAGTAAGAAAGAAGTAAGAAAGAAGTAAGAAGGAATGAAGAAAGTAGTAAGAAAGAAGAAAGAAAGAATTAAGAAAGGAGTAAGAAAGAAAGAAGAAAGAAGTAAGAAAGAAGTAAGAAAGAAGTAAGAAAGAAGTAAGAAAGAAGAAAGAAAGAAGTAAGAAAGAAGAAAGAAAGAAGTAATAAAGAAGTAAGAAAGAAGTAAGAAAGAAGTAAGAAAGAAGTACAAAAGAAGTAAGAAAGAATTAAGAAAGAAAGAAGTAGGAAGAAGTAAAAAAGAAAGAAGAAAGAAGTAAGAAAGAAGTAAGAAAGAAGTAAGAAAGAAAGAAGAAAGAAGTAAGAAAGAAGTAAGAAAGAAGTAAGAAAGAAGTGAGAAAGAAGTAATAAAGAATTAAGAAGGAATGAAGAAAGAAGTAAGAAAGAAGAAAGAAAGAAGTAAGAAAGAAGAAAGAAAGAAGTAAGAAAAAGTAAGAAAGAAAGAAGAAAGAAGTAAGAAAGAAGTAAGAAAGAAGTAAGAAAGAAGAAAAAAGAAGTTAGAAAGAAGTAAGAAAGAAGTAAGAAAGAAGTAAGAAAGAGGAAAGAAAGAAGAAAGAAAGAAAGAAAGAAGAAAGAAGTAAGAAAGAAGTAAGAAAGAAAGAAGTAAGAAAGAAGTAAGAGAGAAGTTAGAAAGAAGTAAGAAAGAAGTAAGAAAGAAGAAAGAAAGAAAGAAGAAAGAAGTAAGAAAGAAGAAAGAAGTAAGAAAGAAGTAAGAAAGAAGAAAAAAGTAGTTAGAAAGAAGTAAGAAAGAAGTAAGAAAAGTAAGAAAGAAGTAAGAAAGAAGTAAGAAAGAAGAAAGAAAGAAAGAAGAAAGAAAGAAGTTAGAAAAAAGTACGAAAGAAGTAAGAAAGAAGTAAGAAAGAAAGAAGTAAGGAAGAAGTTAGAAAGAAGTAAGAAAGAAGTGAGAAAGAAGTATGAAAGAAGTAAGAAAGCAGTAAGAAAGAAGTAAGAAAGAAGTACGAAAGAAGTAAGAAAGAAGTAAGAAAGAAAGAAGTAAGAAAGAAGTAAGAAAGAAGTTAAAAAGAAGTAAGAAAGAAGTAAGAAATAAGTAAGAAAGAAGTTAGAAAGAAGTAAGAAAGAAGTAAGAAAGAAGTAAGAAATAGTAAAGAAGTAAGAAAGAAGTAAGAAAGAAGTAAGAAGGAAAGAAGTAAGAAAGAAGAAAGAAAGAAGTAAGAAAGAAGAAAGAAAGAAGTAAGAAAGAAGTAAGAAGGAAGTAAGAAAGAAGTAAGAAAGAAAGAAGAAAGAAAGAAAAAAGAAAGAAGAAAGAAAGAAGTAAGAAAGAAGTAAGAAAGAAGTAAGAAAGATGTAAGAAAGTAGTTAGAAAGAAGTAAGAAAGAAGTAAGAAAGAAAGAAGTAAGAAAGAAGTAAGAAAGAAAGAAGAAAGAAAGAAGAAAGAAAGAAGTTATAAAGAAGTATGAAAGAAGTAAGAAAGAAGTAAGAAAGAAGTATGAAAGAAGTAAGAAAGAAGAAAGCAATAAAGAAGAAAGAAGTAAGAAAGAAGAAAGAAAGAAGTAAGAAAGAAGAAAGAAAGAAGTAAGAAAGAAGAAAGAAAGGAGTAAAAAGAAGTAAGAAAGAAGTAAGAAAGAAGTAAGAAAGAAAGAAGAAAGAAGTAAGAAAGAAGTAAGAAAGAAGAAAGAAAGAAGTAAGAAAGAATAAAAAAGTAGTTAGAAAGAAGTAAGAAAGAATTAAGAAAGAAAGAAGAAAGAAGTAAGAAAGAAGAAAGAAAGAAGTAAGAAAGAAGTAAGAAAGAAGTAAGAAAGAAGTAAGAAAGAAAGAAGAAATAAGTAAGAAAGAAGTAAGGAAGAAGAAAGAAAGAAGTAAGAAAGAAGAAAAAAGTAGTTAGAAAGAAGTAAGAAAGAAGTAAGAAAGAAAGAAGAAAGAAGTAAGAAAGAAGTACGAAAGAAAGAAGTAAGAAAGAAGTAAGAAAGAAGTAAGAAAGTAGAAAAAACAAGTTAGAAAGAAGTAAGAAAGAAGTAAGAAAGAAGTAAGAAAGAAGAAAGAAAGAAGAAAGAAAGAAAGAAGAGAGAAGTAAGAGAGAAGTAAGAAAGAAGTAAGAAAGAAAGAAGAAAGAAGTAAGAAAAAAGTAAGAAAGAAGAAAGAAAGAATTAAGAATTAAGAAAGAAAGAAGTAAGAAAGAACTAAGAAAAAAGTAAGAAAGAAGTAAGAAAGAAGTAAGAAAGAAGTAAGAAAGAAGTAAGAAAGAAGTAAGAAGGAATGAAGAAAGTAGTAAGAAAGAAGTAAGAAAGAAGTACGAAAGAAGTAAGAAAGAAAGAAGAAAGAAGTAAGAAAGAAGTAAGAAAGAAGTAAGAAAGAAGTAAGAATGAAGAAAGAAAGAAGTAAGAAAGAAGAAAGAAAGAAGTAAAAAAGAAGTAAGAAAGAAGAAAGAAGTAAGAAAGAAGTACAAAAGAAGTAAGAAAGAATTAAGAAAGAAAGAAGTAAGAAAGAAGTAAGAAAGAAAGAAGAAAGAAGTAAGAAATAAGTAACAAAGAAGTAAGAAAGAAGTAAGAAAGAAAGAAGAAAGAAGTAAGAAAGAAGTAAGAAAGAAGTAAGAAAGAAGTAATAAACAATTAAGAAGGAATGAAGAAAGAAGTAAGAAAGAAGAAAGAAAGAAGTAAGAAAGAAGAAAGAAAGAAGTAAGAAAGAAGTAAGAAAGAAAGAACAAAGAAGTAAGAAAGAAGTAAGAAAGAAGTAAGAAAGAAGAAAAAAGAAGTTAGAAAGAAGTAAGAAAGAAGTAAGAAAGAAGTAAGAAAGAAGTAAGAAATAAGAAAAAAGAAGTTAGAAAGAAGTAAGAAAGAAGTAAGAAAGAAGTAAGAAAGAAGAAAGAAAGAAGAAAGAAAGAAAGAAGAAAGAAAGAAGTAAGAAAGAAGTAAGAAAGAAGTTAAAAAGAAGTAAGAAAGAAGTAAGAAATAAGTAAGAAAGAAGTTAGAAAGAAGTAAGAAAGAATTAAGAAAGAAGTAAGAAATCAGTAAGAAAGAAGTAAGAAAGAAAGAAGAAAGAAGAAAGAAAGAATTAAGAAAGAAGTAAGAAAGAAGTAAGAAAGAAATAAAGAAGAAAGAAGTTAGAAAGAAGTAAGAAAGAAGTAAGAAAGAAGTAAGAAAGAAAGAAAGAAGAAAGAAGTTAGAAAGAAGTAAGAAAGAAGTACGAAAGAAGTAAGAAAGAAGTAAGAAAGAAAGAAGTAAGAAAGAAGTAAGAAAGAAGTAAGAAAGAAGTTAGAAAGAAGTAAGAAAGAAGTAAGAAAGAAGTAAGAAAGAAGTAAGAAAGAAGTAAGAAAGAAAGAAGAAAGAAGTAAGAAAGAAGTAAGAAAGAAGTATGAAAGAAGTAAGAAAGAAGAAAGAAAGAAGTAAGAATGAAGTAAGAAAGAAGTAAGAAAGAAGTAATAAAGAAAGAAGAAAGAAAAAAGAAAGAAGTAAGAAAGAAGTAAGAATGAATTAAGAAAGAAGTAAGAGAAAAGTAATAAGGAATGAAGAAAGTAGTAAGAAAGAAGTAAGAAATAATTAAGAAAGAAGTAAGAAAGAAAGAAGTAAGATATAAGAAAGAAGTAAGAAAGAAGTAAGAAAGAAGTAAGAAAGAAGTAAGAAAGAAGAAAGAAAGAAGTAAGAAAGAGGAAAGAAAGAAGGAAGAAAGAAGTAAGAAAGAAGTAAGAAAGATGTAAGAAAGAAGTAAGAAATAAGTAAGAAAGAAGAAAAAAGAAGTTAGAAAGAAGTAAGAAAGAAGTAAGAAAGAAGTTAGAAAGAAGTTAGAAAGAATTTAGAAATAAGAAAGAAAGAAGAAAACAATAAGAAAGAAAGAAAGAAGTAAGAAAGAAGTAAGAAAGAAGTAAGAAAGAAGTAAGAAAGAAGTAAGAAAGAACTAAGAAAGAAGTAAGAAATAAGAAAGAAGTAAGAAAGAAGTAAGAAAGAAGTAAGAAAGAAGTAAGAGAGAAGTAAGAAAGAAGTAAGAATGAAGTAAGAAAGAAGTTAGAAAGAAGTAAGAAAGAAGTAAGAAAGAATTAAGAAAGAAAGAAGAAAGAAGTAAGAAAGAAGTAAGAAAGAAGTAAGAGAGAAGTAAGAAAGAAGTAAGAGAGAAGTAAGAAAGAAGTTAGAAAGAAGTAAGAAAGAAGTAAGAAAGAATTAAGAAAGAAAGAAGAAAGAAGTAAGAAAGAAGTATGAAAGAAGTAAGAAAGAAGTATGAAAGAAGTAAGAAAGAAGAAAGAAAGAAAGAAGAAAGAAGTAAGAAAGAAGAAAGAAAGAAGTAAGAAAGAAGAAAGAAAGAAGTAAGAAAGAAGAAAGAAAGGAGTAAGAAAGAAGTAAGAAAGAAGTAAGAAAGAAGTAAGAAAGAAAGAAGAAAGAAGTAAGAAAGAAGTAAGAAAGAAGAAAGAAAGAAGTAAGAAGGAAGAAAAAAGTAGTTAGAAAGAAGTAAGAAAGAATTAAGAAAGAAAGAAGAAAGAAGTAAGAAAGAAGAAAGAAAGAAGTAAGAAAGAAGTAAGAAAGAAGTAAGAAAAAAGTAAGAAAGAAAGAAGAAATAAGTAAGAAAGAAGTAAGAAAGAAGAAAGAAAGAAGTAAGAAAGAAGAAAAAAGTAGTTAGAAAGAAGTAAGAAAGAAGTAAGAAAGAAAGAAGAAAGAAGTAAGAAAGAAGTAAGAAAGAAGTAAGAAAGAAGTAAGAAAGAAGAAAAAAGTAGTTAGAAAGAAGTAAGAAAGAAGTAAGAAAGAAGAAAGCAAGAAGTAAGAAAGAAGAAAGAAAGAAGAAAGAAGTAAGAAAGAAGTAAGAAAGAAGTAAGAAAGAATTAAGAAAGAAATAAGAAAGAAGTAAGAAATAAGTAAGAAAGAAGTAAGAAAGAAGTAAGAAAGAAGAAAAAAGTAGTTAGAAAGAAGTAAGAAAGAAGTAAGAAAGAAGTAAAAAGGAGAAAGAAAGAAGTAAGAAAGAAGAAAGAAAGAAGAAAGAAGTAAGAAAGAAGTAGTAAAGAAGTAAGAAAGAAGTAAGAAAGAAGTAAGAAAGAAGTATGAAAGAAGTAAGAAAGAAAGAAGAAAGAAGTAAGAAAGAAGTAAGAAAGAAGAAAGAAAGAAGTAAGGAAGAAGTAAGAAAGAAGTAAGAAAGAAGTAAGAAAGAAGTAAGAAAGAAGAAAGAAAGAAGAAAGAAAGAAAGAAAGAAGAAAGAAGTAAGAAAGAAGTAAGAAAGAAAGAAGTAAGAAAGAAGTAAGAGAGAAGTTAGAAAGAAGTAAGAAAGAAGTAAGAAAGAAGAAAGAAAGAAAGAAGAAAGAAGTAAGAAAGAAGAAAGAAGTAAGAAAGAAGTAAGAAAGAAGAAAAAAGTAGTTAGAAAGAAGTAAGAAAGAAGTAAGAAAAGTAAGAAAGAAGTAAGAAAGAAGTAAGAAAGAAGAAAGAAAGAAAGAAGAAAGAAAGAAGTTAGAAAAAAGTACGAAAGAAGTAAGAAAGAAGTAAGAAAGAAAGAAGTAAGGAAGAAGTTAGAAAGAAGTAAGAAAGAAGTGAGAAAGAAGTATGAAAGAAGTAAGAAAGCAGTAAGAAAGAAGTAAGAAAGAAGTACGAAAGAAGTAAGAAAGAAGTAAGAAAGAAAGAAGTAAGAAAGAAGTAAGAAAGAAGTTAAAAAGAAGTAAGAAAGAAGTAAGAAATAAGTAAGAAAGAAGTTAGAAAGAAGTAAGAAAGAAGTAAGAAAGAAGTAAGAAATAGTAAAGAAGTAAGAAAGAAGTAAGAAAGAAGTAAGAAGGAAAGAAGTAAGAAAGAAGAAAGAAAGAAGTAAGAAAGAAGAAAGAAAGAAGTAAGAAAGAAGTAAGAAGGAAGTAAGAAAGAAGTAAGAAAGAAAGAAGAAAGAAAGAAAAAAGAAAGAAGAAAGAAAGAAGTAAGAAAGAAGTAAGAAAGAAGTAAGAAAGATGTAAGAAAGTAGTTAGAAAGAAGTAAGAAAGAAGTAAGAAAGAAAGAAGTAAGAAAGAAGTAAGAAAGAAAGAAGAAAGAAAGAAGAAAGAAAGAAGTTATAAAGAAGTATGAAAGAAGTAAGAAAGAAGTAAGAAAGAAGTATGAAAGAAGTAAGAAAGAAGAAAGAAATAAAGAAGAAAGAAGTAAGAAAGAAGAAAGAAAGAAGTAAGAAAGAAGAAAGAAAGAAGTAAGAAAGAAGAAAGAAAGGAGTAAAAAGAAGTAAGAAAGAAGTAAGAAAGAAGTAAGAAAGAAAGAAGAAAGAAGTAAGAAAGAAGTAAGAAAGAAGAAAGAAAGAAGTAAGAAAGAATAAAAAAGTAGTTAGAAAGAAGTAAGAAAGAATTAAGAAAGAAAGAAGAAAGAAGTAAGAAAGAAGAAAGAAAGAAGTAAGAAAGAAGTAAGAAAGAAGTAAGAAAGAAGTAAGAAAGAAAGAAGAAATAAGTAAGAAAGAAGTAAGGAAGAAGAAAGAAAGAAGTAAGAAAGAAGAAAAAAGTAGTTAGAAAGAAGTAAGAAAGAAGTAAGAAAGAAAGAAGAAAGAAGTAAGAAAGAAGTACGAAAGAAAGAAGTAAGAAAGAAGTAAGAAAGAAGTAAGAAAGTAGAAAAAACAAGTTAGAAAGAAGTAAGAAAGAAGTAAGAAAGAAATAAGAAAGAAGAAAGAAAGAAGAAAGAAAGAAAGAAGAGAGAAGTAAGAGAGAAGTAAGAAAGAAGTAAGAAAGAAAGAAGAAAGAAGTAAGAAAGAAGTAAGAAAGAAGAAAGAAAGAATTAAGAATTAAGAAAGAAAGAAGTAAGAAAGAACTAAGAAAAAAGTAAGAAAGAAGTAAGAAAGAAGTAAGAAAGAAGTAAGAAAGAAGTAAGAAAGAAGTAAGAATGAAGAAAGAAAGAAGTAAGAAAGAAGAAAGAAAGAAGTAAAAAAGAAGTAAGAAAGAAGAAAGAAGTAAGAAAGAAGTACAAAAGAAGTAAGAAAGAATTAAGAAAGAAAGAAGTAAGAAAGAAGTAAGAAAGAAAGAAGAAAGAAGTAAGAAATAAGTAACAAAGAAGTAAGAAAGAAGTAAGAAAGAAAGAAGAAAGAAGTAAGAAAGAAGTAAGAAAGAAGTAAGAAAGAAGTAATAAACAATTAAGAAGGAATGAAGAAAGAAGTAAGAAAGAAGAAAGAAAGAAGTAAGAAAGAAGAAAGAAAGAAGTAAGAAAGAAGTAAGAAAGAAAGAACAAAGAAGTAAGAAAGAAGTAAGAAAGAAGTAAGAAAGAAGAAAAAAGAAGTTAGAAAGAAGTAAGAAAGAAGTAAGAAAGAAGTAAGAAAGAAGTAAGAAATAAGGAAAAAGAAGTTAGAAAGAAGTAAGAAAGAAGTAAGAAAGAAGTAAGAAAGAAGTAAGAAAGAAGAAAGAAAGAAGAAAGAAAGAAAGAAGAAAGAAAGAAGTAAGAAAGAAGTAAGAAAGAAGTTAAAAAGAAGTAAGAAAGAAGTAAGAAATAAGTAAGAAAGAAGTTAGAAAGAAGTAAGAAAGAATTAAGAAAGAAGTAAGAAATCAGTAAGAAAGAAGTAAGAAAGAAAGAAGAAAGAAGAAAGAAAGAATTAAGAAAGAAGTAAGAAAGAAGTAAGAAAGAAAGAAAGAAGAAAGAAGTTAGAAAGAAGTAAGAAAGAAGTAAGAAAGAAGTAAGAAAGAAAGAAAGAAGAAAGAAGTTAGAAAGAAGTAAGAAAGAAGTACGAAAGAAGTAAGAAAGAAGTAAGAAAGAAAGAAGTAAGAAAGAAGTAAGAAAGAAGTAAGAAAGAAGTTAGAAAGAAGTAAGAAAGAAGTAAGAAAGAAGTAAGAAAGAAGTAAGAAAGAAGTAAGAAAGAAAGAAGAAAGAAGTAAGAAAGAAGTAAGAAAGAAGTATGAAAGAAGTAAGAAAGAAGAAAGAAAGAAGTAAGAATGAAGTAAGAAAGAAGTAAGAAAGAAGTAATAAAGAAAGAAGAAAGAAAAAAGAAAGAAGTAAGAAAGAAGTAAGAATGAATTAAGAAAGAAGTAAGAGAAAAGTAATAAGGAATGAAGAAAGTAGTAAGAAAGAAGTAAGAAATAATTAAGAAAGAAGTAAGAAAGAAAGAAGTAAGATATAAGAAAGAAGTAAGAAAGAAGTAAGAAAGAAGTAAGAAAGAAGTAAGAAAGAAGAAAGAAAGAAGTAAGAAAGAGGAAAGAAAGAAGGAAGAAAGAAGTAAGAAAGAAGTAAGAAAGATGTAAGAAAGAAGTAAGAAATAAGTAAGAAAGAAGAAAAAAGAAGTTAGAAAGAAGTAAGAAAGAAGTAAGAAAGAAGTTAGAAAGAAGTTAGAAAGAATTTAGAAATAAGAAAGAAAGAAGAAAACAATAAGAAAGAAAGAAAGAAGTAAGAAAGAAGTAAGAAAGAAGTAAGAAAGAAGTAAGAAAGAAGTAAGAAAGAAGTAAGAAAGAAGTAAGAAATAAGAAAGAAGTAAGAAAGAAGTAAGAAAGAAGTAAGAAAGAAGTAAGAGAGAAGTAAGAAAGAAGTAAGAAAGAAGTAAGAAAGAAGTTAGAAAGAAGTAAGAAAGAAGAAAGAAAGAAAAAAGAAAGAAGAAAGAAAGAAGTAAGAAAGAAGTAAGAAAGAAGTAAGAAAGAAGTAAGAAAGTAGTTAGAAAGAAGTAAGAAAGAAGTAAGAAAGAAAGAAGTAAGAAAGAAGTAAGAAAGAAAGAAGAAAGAAAGAAGAAGGAAAGAAGTTATAAAGAAGTATGAAAGAAGTAAGAAAGAAGTATGAAAGAAGTAAGAAAGAAGAAAGAAAGAAAGAAGAAAGAAGTAAGAAAGAAGAAAGAAAGAAGTAAGAAAGAAGAAAGAAAGAAGTAAGAAAGAAGAAAGAAAGGAGTAAGAAAGAAGTAAGAAAGAAGTAAGAAAGAAGTAAGAAAGAAAGAAGAAAGAAGTAAGAAAGAAGTAAGAAAGAAGAAAGAAAGAAGTAAGAAGGAAGAAAAAAGTAGTTAGAAAGAAGTAAGAAAGAATTAAGAAAGAAAGAAGAAAGAAGTAAGAAAGAAGAAAGAAAGAAGTAAGAAAGAAGTAAGAAAGAAGTAAGAAAAAAGTAAGAAAGAAAGAAGAAATAAGTAAGAAAGAAGTAAGAAAGAAGAAAGAAAGAAGTAAGAAAGAAGAAAAAAGTAGTTAGAAAGAAGTAAGAAAGAAGTAAGAAAGAAAGAAGAAAGAAGTAAGAAAGAAGTAAGAAAGAAGTAAGAAAGAAGTAAGAAAGAAGAAAAAAGTAGTTAGAAAGAAGTAAGAAAGAAGTAAGAAAGAAGAAAGCAAGAAGTAAGAAAGAAGAAAGAAAGAAGAAAGAAGTAAGAAAGAAGTAAGAAAGAATTAAAAAAAGAAATAAAAAGTAAGAAAAAAGAAATAAAAGAAGAAAACAAGAAGTAAAAAGAAGAATAAAAGAAAAAAAAAAAGAAAAGAAAAAAAAAAGAAGAAGAAATAAGTAGAATAAGTAAGAAAGAAGTAAGAAGAAGTAAGAAAAAAAGTAGTTAGAAAGAAGTAAGAAATAAGTAAGAAAGAAGTAAAAAGGAGAAAGAAAGAAGTAAGAAAGAAGAAAGAAAGAAGAAAGAAGTAAGAAAGAAGTAGTAAAGAAGTAAGAAAGAAGTAAGAAAGAAGTAAGAAAGAAGTATGAAAGAAGTAAGAAAGAAAGAAGAAAGAAGTAAGAAAGAAGTAAGAAAGAAGAAAGAAAGAAGTAAGGAAGAAGTAAGAAAGAAGTAAGAAAGAAGTAAGAAAGAAGTAAGAAAGAAAGAAGAAAGAAGTAAGAAAGAAGTAATAAAGAAGTAAGAAAGAAGTAAGAAAGAAAAAAAAAAGAAGTAAGAAAGAAGAAAGAAAGAAGTAAGAAAGATGTAAGAAAGAAAGAAGTAAGAAAGAAGTAAGAAAGAAAGAAGAAAGAAGTAAGAAAGAAGTAATAAAGAAGTAAGAAAGAAAAAAGAAAGAAGTAAGAAAGAAGAAAGAAAGAATTAAGAAAGAAGTACGAAAGAAAGAAGTAAGAAAGAAGTAAGAAAGAAGTAAGAAAGTAGAAAAAACAAGTTAGAAAGAAGTAAGAAAGAAGTAAGAAAGAAGTAAGAAAGAAGAAAGAAAGAAGAAAGAAAGAAAGAAGAAAGAAGTAAGAGAGAAGAAAGAAAAAAGTAAGAAAGAAGTAAGAAAGAAGTAAGAAAGAAGTAAGAAAGAAGAAAGAAAGAATTAAGAAAGAAGTACGAAAGAAAGAAGTAAGAAAGAAGTAAGAAAGAAGTAAGAAAGTAGAAAAAACAAGTTAGAAAGAAGTAAGAAAGAAGTAAGAAAGAAGTAAGAAAGAAGAAAGAAAGAAGAAAGAAAGAAAGAAGAAAGAAGTAAGAGAGAAGAAAGAAAAAAGTAAGAAAGAAGTAAGAAAGAAGTAAGAAAGAAGTAAGAGTAATGAAGAAAGTAGTAAGAAAGAAGAAAGAAAGAATTAAGAAAGGAGTAAGAAAGAAAGAAGAAAGAAGTAAGAAAGAAGTAAGAAAGAAGTAAGAAAGAAGAAAGAAAGAAGTAAGAAAGAAGAAAGAAAGAAGTAATAAAGAAGTAAGAAAGAAGTAAGAAAGAAGTAAGAAAGAAGTACAAAAGAAGTAAGAAAGAATTAAGAAAGAAAGAAGTAAGAAAGAAGTAAGAAAGAAAGAAGAAAGAAGTAAGAAAGAAGTAAGAAAGAAGTAAGAAAGAAAGAAGAAAGAAGTAAGAAAGAAGTAAGAAAGAAGTAAGAAAGAAGTAATAAAGAATTAAGAAGGAATGAAGAAAGAAGTAAGAAAGAAGTAAGAAAGAAGAAAGAAAGAAGTAAGAAAGAAGAAAGAAAGAAGTAAGAAAAAGTAAGAAAGAAAGAAGAAAGAAGTAAGAAAGAAGTAAGAAAGAAGTAAGAAAGAAGAAAAAAGAAGTTAGAAAGAAGTAAGAAAGAAGTAAGAAAGAAGTAAGAAAGAAGAAAGAAAGAAGAAAGAAAGAAAGAAAGAAGAAATAAGTAAGAAAGAAGTAAGAAAGAAGTAAGAAAGAAGTAAGAAAGAAGTAAGAAAGAAAGAAGTAAGAAAGAAGTAAGAGAGAAGTTAGAAAGAAGTAAGAAAGAAGTAAGAAAGAAGAAAGAAAGAAAGAAGAAAGAAGTAAGAAAGAAGAAAGAAGTAAGAAAGAAGAAAAAAGTAGTTAGAAAGAAGTAAGAAAGAAGTAAGAAAAGTAAGAAAGAAGTAAGAAAGAAAGAAGAAAGAAAGAAGAAAGAAAGAAGAAAGAAAGAAGTTAGAAAAAAGTACGAAAGAAGTAAGAAAGAAGTAAGAAAGAAAGAAGTAAGGAAGAAGTTAGAAAGAAGTAAGAAAGAAGTGAGAAAGAAGTATGAAAGAAGTAAGAAAGCAGTAAGAAAGAAGTAAGAAAGAAGTACGAAAGAAGTAAGAAAGAAGTAAGAAAGAAAGAAGTAAGAAAGAAGTAAGAAAGAAGTTAAAAAGAAGTAAGAAAGAAGTAAGAAATAGTAAAGAAGTAAGAAAGAAGTAAGAAAGAAGTAAGAAGGAAAGAAGTAAGAAAGAAGAAAGAAAGAAGTAAGAAAGAAGAAAAAAGTAGTTAGAAAGAAGTAAGAAAGAAGTAAGAAATAAAGAAGAATGAAGTAAGAAAGAAGTAAGAAAGAAGTAAGAAAGAAGTAAGAAAGAAGAAAAAAGTAGTTAGAAAGAAGTAAGAAAGAAGTAAGAAAGAAGTAAGAAAGAAGAAAGAAAGAAGTAAGAAAGAAGAAAGAAAGAAGAAAGAAGTAAGAAAGAAGTAAGAAAGAAGTAAGAAAGAATTAAGAAAGAAATAAGAAAGAAGTAAGAAATAAGTAAGAAAGAAGTAAGAAAGAAGTAAGAAAGAAGAAAAAAGTAGTTAGAAAGAAGTAAGAAAGAAGTAAGAAAGAAGTAAAAAGGAGAAAGAAAGAAGTAAGAAAGAAGAAAGAAAGAAGAAAGAAGTAAGAAAGAAGTAGTAAAGAAGTAAGAAAGAAGTAAGAAAGAAGTAAGAAAGAAGTATGAAAGAAGTAAGAAAGAAAGAAGAAAGAAGTAAGAAAGAAGTAAGAAAGAAGAAAGAAAGAAGTAAGGAAGAAGTAAGAAAGAAGTAAGAAAGAAGTAAGAAAGAAGTAAGAAAGAAAGAAGAAAGAAGTAAGAAAGAAGTAATAAAGAAGTAAGAAAGAAGTAAGAAAGAAAAAAAAAAAGAAGAAAGAAGAAAGAAAGAAGTAAGAAAGATGTAAGAAAGAAAGAAGTAAGAAAGAAGTAAGAAAGAAAGAAGAAAGAAGTAAGAAAGAAGTAATAAAGAAGTAAGAAAGAAAAAAGAAAGAAGTAAGAAAGAAGAAAGAAAGAATTAAGAAAGAAGTACGAAAGAAAGAAGTAAGAAAGAAGTAAGAAAGAAGTAAGAAAGTAGAAAAAACAAGTTAGAAAGAAGTAAGAAAGAAGTAAGAAAGAAGTAAGAAAGAAGAAAGAAAGAAGAAAGAAAGAAAGAAGAAAGAAGTAAGAGAGAAGAAAGAAAAAAGTAAGAAAGAAGTAAGAAAGAAGTAAGAAAGAAGTAAGAAAGAAGTAAGAAGGAATGAAGAAAGTAGTAAGAAAGAAGAAAGAAAGAATTAAGAAAGGAGTAAGAAAGAAAGAAGAAAGAAGTAAGAAAGAAGTAAGAAAGAAGTAAGAAAGAAGTAAGAAAGAAGAAAGAAAGAAGTAAGAAAGAAGAAAGAAAGAAGTAATAAAGAAGTAAGAAAGAAGTAAGAAAGAAGTAAGAAAGAAGTACAAAAGAAGTAAGAAAGAATTAAGAAAGAAAGAAGTAAGAAAGAAGTAAGAAAGAAAGAAGAAAGAAGTAAGAAAGAAGTAAGAAAGAAGTAAGAAAGAAAGAAGAAAGAAGTAAGAAAGAAGTAAGAAAGAAGTAAGAAAGAAGTAAGAAAGAAGTAAAAAAGAATTAAGAAGGAATGAAGAAAGAAGTAAGAAAGAAGAAAGAAAGAAGTAAGAAAGAAGAAAGAAAGAAGTAAGAAAAAGTAAGAAAGAAAGAAGAAAGAAGTAAGAAAGAAGTAAGAAAGAAGAAAGAAAGAAGAAAAAAGAAGTTAGAAAGAAGTAAGAAAGAAGTAAGAAAGAAGTAAGAAAGAAGAAAGAAAGAAGAAACAAAGAAAGAAAGAAGAAATAAGTAAGAAAGAAGTAAGAAAGAAGTAAGAAAGAAGAAAGAAAGAAAGAAGAAAGAAGTAAGAAAGAAGAAAGAAGTAAGAAAGAAGAAAAAGTAGTTAGAAAGAAGTAAGAAAAGTAAGAAAGAAGTAAGAAAGAAAGAAGAAAGAAAGAAGAAAGAAAGAAGAAAGAAAGAACTTAGAAAAAAGTACGAAAGAAGTAAGAAAGAAGTAAGAAAGAAAGAAGTAAGGAAGAAGTTAGAAAGAAGTAAGAAAGAAGTGAGAAAGAAGTATGAAAGAAGTAAGAAAGCAGTAAGAAAGAAGTAAGAAAGAAGTACGAAAGAAGTAAGAAAGAAGTTAGAAAGAAGTAAGAAAGAAGTAAGAAAGAAGTAAGAAATAGTAAAGAAGTAAGAAAGAAGTAAGAAAGAAGTAAGAAGGAAAGAAGTAAGAAAGAAGAAAGAAAGAAGTAAGAAAGAAGAAAAAAGTAGTTAGAAAGAAGTAAGAAAGAAGTAAGAAAGAAGTAAGAAAGAAGAAAGAAAGAAGTAAGAAAGAAGAAAGAAAGAAGAAAGAAGTAAGAAAGAAGTAAGAAAGAAGTAAGAAAGAATTAAGAAAGAAATAAGAAAGAAGTAAGAAATAAGTAAGAAAGAAGTAAGAAAGAAGTAAGAAAGAAGAAAAAAGTAGTTAGAAAGAAGTAAGAAAGAAGTAAGAAAGAAGTAAGAAAGAAGAAAGAAAGAAGTAAGAAAGAAGAAAGAAAGAAGAAAGAAGTAAGAAAGAAGTAAGAAAGAAGTAAGAAAGAATTAAGAAAGAAATAAGAAAGAAGTAAGAAAT
The DNA here is from genome assembly GCF_036013475.1 of Columba livia. NCBI lineage: Eukaryota > Metazoa > Chordata > Aves > Columbiformes > Columbidae > Columba > Columba livia. The sequence goes on from NW_027043223.1 coordinate 90,575, forward strand.
AAGTAAGAAAGAAGTAAGAAAGAAGTAAGAAAGAAGAAAAAAGTAGTTAGAAAGAAGTAAGAAAGAAGTAAGAAAGAAGTAAAAAGGAGAAAGAAAGAAGTAAGAAAGAAGAAAGAAAGAAGAAAGAAGTAAGAAAGAAGTAGTAAAGAAGTAAGAAAGAAGTAAGAAAGAAGTAAGAAAGAAGTATGAAAGAAGTAAGAAAGAAAGAAGAAAGAAGTAAGAAAGAAGTAAGAAAGAAGAAAGAAAGAAGTAAGGAAGAAGTAAGAAAGAAGTAAGAAAGAAGTAAGAAAGAAGTAAGAAAGAAAGAAGAAAGAAGTAAGAAAGAAGTAATAAAGAAGTAAGAAAGAAGTAAGAAAGAAAAAAAAAAGAAGAAAGAAGAAAGAAAGAAGTAAGAAAGATGTAAGAAAGAAAGAAGTAAGAAAGAAGTAAGAAAGAAAGAAGAAAGAAGTAAGAAAGAAGTAATAAAGAAGTAAGAAAGAAAAAAGAAAGAAGTAAGAAAGAAGAAAGAAAGAATTAAGAAAGAAGTACGAAAGAAAGAAGTAAGAAAGAAGTAAGAAAGAAGTAAGAAAGTAGAAAAAACAAGTTAGAAAGAAGTAAGAAAGAAGTAAGAAAGAAGTAAGAAAGAAGAAAGAAAGAAGAAAGAAAGAAAGAAGAAAGAAGTAAGAGAGAAGAAAGAAAAAAGTAAGAAAGAATTAAGAAAGAAGTAAGAAAGAAGTAAGAAAGAAGTAAGAAGGAATGAAGAAAGTAGTAAGAAAGAAGAAAGAAAGAATTAAGAAAGGAGTAAGAAAGAAAGAAGAAAGAAGTAAGAAAGAAGTAAGAAAGAAGTAAGAAAGAAGTAAGAAAGAAGAAAGAAAGAAGTAAGAAAGAAGAAAGAAAGAAGTAATAAAGAAGTAAGAAAGAAGTAAGAAAGAAGTAAGAAAGAAGTACAAAAGAAGTAAGAAAGAATTAAGAAAGAAAGAAGTAAGAAAGAAGTAAGAAAGAAAGAAGAAAGAAGTAAGAAAGAAGTAAGAAAGAAGTAAGAAAGAAAGAAGAAAGAAGTAAGAAAGAAGTAAGAAAGAAGTAAGAAAGAAGTAAGAAAGAAGTAAAAAAGAATTAAGAAGGAATGAAGAAAGAAGTAAGAAAGAAGAAAGAAAGAAGTAAGAAAGAAGAAAGAAAGAAGTAAGAAAAAGTAAGAAAGAAAGAAGAAAGAAGTAAGAAAGAAGTAAGAAAGAAGTAAGAAAGAAGAAAAAAGAAGTTAGAAAGAAGTAAGAAAGAAGTAAGAAAGAAGTAAGAAAGAAGAAAGAAAGAAGAAACAAAGAAAGAAAGAAGAAATAAGTAAGAAAGAAGTAAGAAAGAAGTAAGAAAGAAGAAAGAAAGAAAGAAGAAAGAAGTAAGAAAGAAGAAAGAAGTAAGAAAGAAGAAAAAAGTAGTTAGAAAGAAGTAAGAAAAGTAAGAAAGAAGTAAGAAAGAAAGAAGAAAGAAAGAAGAAAGAAAGAAGAAAGAAAGAACTTAGAAAAAAGTACGAAAGAAGTAAGAAAGAAGTAAGAAAGAAAGAAGTAAGGAAGAAGTTAGAAAGAAGTAAGAAAGAGGTGAGAAAGAAGTATGAAAGAAGTAAGAAAGCAGTAAGAAAGAAGTAAGAAAGAAGTACGAAAGAAGTAAGAAAGAAGTAAGAAAGAAAGAAGTAAGAAAGAAGTAAGAAAGAAGTTAAAAAGAAGTAAGAAAGAAGTAAGAAATAAGTAAGAAAGAAGTTAGAAAGAAGTAAGAAAGAAGTAAGAAAGAAGTAAGAAATAGTAAAGAAGTAAGAAAGAAGTAAGAAAGAAGTAAGAAGGAAAGAAGTAAGAAAGAAGAAAGAAAGAAGTAAGAAAGAAGAAAAAAGTAGTTAGAAAGAAGTAAGAAAGAAGTAAGAAAGAAGTAAGAAAGAAGAAAGAAAGAAGTAAGAAAGAAGAAAGAAAGAAGAAAGAAGTAAGAAAGAAGTAAGAAAGAAGTAAGAAAGAATTAAGAAAGAAATAAGAAAGAAGTAAGAAATAAGTAAGAAAGAAGTAAGAAAGAAGTAAGAAAGAAGAAAAAAGTAGTTAGAAAGAAGTAAGAAAGAAGTAAGAAAGAAGTAAGAAAGAAGAAAGAAAGAAGTAAGAAAGAAGAAAGAAAGAAGAAAGAAGTAAGAAAGAAGTAAGAAAGAAGTAAGAAAGAATTAAGAAAGAAATAAGAAAGAAGTAAGAAATAAGTAAGAAAGAAGTAAGAAAGAAGTAAGAAAGAAGAAAAAAGTAGTTAGAAAGAAGTAAGAAAGAAGTAAGAAAGAAGTAAAAAGGAGAAAGAAAGAAGTAAGAAAGAAGAAAGAAAGAAGAAAGAAGTAAGAAAGAAGTAGTAAAGAAGTAAGAAAGAAGTAAGAAAGAAGTAAGAAAGAAGTATGAAAGAAGTAAGAAAGAAAGAAGAAAGAAGTAAGAAAGAAGTAAGAAAGAAGAAAGAAAGAAGTAAGGAAGAAGTAAGAAAGAAGTAAGAAAGAAGTAAGAAAGAAGTAAGAAAGAAAGAAGAAAGAAGTAAGAAAGAAGTAATAAAGAAGTAAGAAAGAAGTAAGAAAGAAAAAAAAAAGAAGAAAGAAGAAAGAAAGAAGTAAGAAAGATGTAAGAAAGAAAGAAGTAAGAAAGAAGTAAGAAAGAAAGAAGAAAGAAGTAAGAAAGAAGTAATAAAGAAGTAAGAAAGAAAAAAGAAAGAAGTAAGAAAGAAGAAAGAAAGAATTAAGAAAGAAGTACGAAAGAAAGAAGTAAGAAAGAAGTAAGAAAGAAGTAAGAAAGTAGAAAAAACAAGTTAGAAAGAAGTAAGAAAGAAGTAAGAAAGAAGTAAGAAAGAAGAAAGAAAGAAGAAATAAAGAAAGAAGAAAGAAGTAAGAGAGAAGAAAGAAAAAAGTAAGAAAGAAGTAAGAAAGAAGTAAGAAAGAAGTAAGAAGGAATGAAGAAAGTAGTAAGAAAGAAGAAAGAAAGAATTAAGAAAGGAGTAAGAAAGAAAGAAGAAAGAAGTAAGAAAGAAGTAAGAAAGAAGTAAGAAAGAAGTAAGAAAGAAGAAAGAAAGAAGTAAGAAAGAAGAAAGAAAGAAGTAATAAAGAAGTAAGAAAGAAGTAAGAAAGAAGTAAGAAAGAAGTAAGAAAGAAGTACAAAAGAAGTAAGAAAGAATTAAGAAAGAAAGAAGTAGGAAGAAGTAAGAAAGAAAGAAGAAAGAAGTAAGAAAGAAGTAAGAAAGAAGTAAGAAAGAAAGAAGAAAGAAGTAAGAAAGAAGTAAGAAAGAAGTAAGAAAGAAGTAAGAAAGAAGTAATAAGAATTAAGAAGGAATGAAGAAAGAAGTAAGAAAGAAGAAAGAAAGAAGTAAGAAAGAAGAAAGAAAGAAGTAAGAAAAAGTAAGAAAGAAAGAAGAAAGAAGTAAGAAAGAAGTAAGAAAGAAGTAAGAAAGAAGAAAAAAGAAGTTAGAAAGAAGTAAGAAAGAAGTAAGAAAGAAGTAAGAAAGAAGAAAGAAAGAAGAAAGAAAGAAAGAAAGAAGAAAGAAGTAAGAAAGAAGTAAGAAAGAAAGAAGTAAGAAAGAAGTAAGAGAGAAGTTAGAAAGAAGTAAGAAAGAAGTAAGAAAGAAGAAAGAAAGAAAGAAGAAAGAAGTAAGAAAGAAGAAAGAAGTAAGAAAGAAGTAAGAAAGAAGAAAAAATTAGTTAGAAAGAAGTAAGAAAGAAGTAAGAAAAGTAAGAAAGAAGTAAGAAAGAAGAAGAAAGAAAGAAGAAAGAAAGAAGAAAGAAAGAAGTTAGAAAAAAGTACGAAAGAAGTAAGAAAGAAGTAAGAAAGAAAGAAGTAAGGAAGAAGTTAGAAAGAAGTAAGAAAGAAGTGAGAAAGAAGTATGAAAGAAGTAAGAAAGCAGTAAGAAAGAAGTAAGAAAGAAGTACGAAAGAAGTAAGAAAGAAGTAAGAAAGAAAGAAGTAAGAAAGAAGTAAGAAAGAAGTTAAAAAGAAGTAAGAAAGAAGTAAGAAATAAGTAAGAAAGAAGTTAGAAAGAAGTAAGAAAGAAGTAAGAAAGAAGTAAGAAGGAAAGAAGTAAGAAAGAAGAAAGAAAGAAGTAAGAAAGAAGAAAGAAAGAAGTAAGAAAGAAGTAAGAAGGAAGTAAGAAAGAAGTAAGAAAGAAAGAAGAAAGAAAGAAAAAAGAAAGAAGAAAGAAAGAAGTAAGAAAGAAGTAAGAAAGAAGTAAGAAAGATGTAAGAAAGTAGTTAGAAAGAAGTAAGAAAGAAGTAAGAAAGAAAGAAGTAAGAAAGAAGTAAGAAAGAAAGAAGAAAGAAAGAAGAAAGAAAGAAGTTATAAAGAAGTATGAAAGAAGTAAGAAAGAAGTAAGAAAGAAGTATGAAAGAAGTAAGAAAGAAGAAAGAAATAAAGAAGAAAGAAGTAAGAAAGAAGAAAGAAAGAAGTAAGAAAGAAGAAAGAAAGAAGTAAGAAAGAAGAAAGAAAGGAGTAAAAGAAGTAAGAAAGAAGTAAGAAAGAAGTAAGAAAGAAAGAAGAAAGAAGTAAGAAAGAAGTAAGAAAGAAGAAGGAAAGAAGTAAGAAAGAATAAAAAAGTAGTTAGAAAGAAGTAAGAAAGAATTAAGAAAGAAAGAAGAAAGAAGTAAGAAAGAAGAAAGAAAGAAGTAAGAAAGAAGTAAGAAAGAAGTAAGAAAGAAGTAAGAAAGAAAGAAGAAATAAGTAAGAAAGAAGTAAGGAAGAAGAAAGAAAGAAGTAAGAAAGAAGAAAAAAGTAGTTAGAAAGAAGTAAGAAAGAAGTAAGAAAGAAAGAAGAAAGAAGTAAGAAAGAAGTACGAAAGAAAGAAGTAAGAAAGAAGTAAGAAAGAAGTAAGAAAGTAGAAAAAACAAGTTAGAAAGAAGTAAGAAAGAAGTAAGAAAGAAGTAAGAAAGAAGAAAGAAAGAAGAAAGAAAGAAAGAAGAGAGAAGTAAGAGAGAAGTAAGAAAGAAGTAAGAAAGAAAGAAGAAAGAAGTAAGAAAGAAGTAAGAAAGAAGAAAGAAAGAATTAAGAGTTAAGAAAGAAAGAAGTAAGAAAGAACTAAGAAAAAAGTAAGAAAGAAGTAAGAAAGAAGTAAGAAAGAAGTAAGAAAGAAGTAAGAAAGAAGTAAGAAGGAATGAAGAAAGTAGTAAGAAAGAAGTAAGAAAGAAGTACGAAAGAAGTAAGAAAGAAAGAAGAAAGAAGTAAGAAAGAAGTAAGAAAGAAGTAAGAAAGAAGTAAGAATGAAGAAAGAAAGAAGTAAGAAAGAAGAAAGAAAGAAGTAAAAAAGAAGTAAGAAAGAAGAAAGAAGTAAGAAAGAAGTACAAAAGAAGTAAGAAAGAATTAAGAAAGAAAGAAGTAAGAAAGAAGTAAGAAAGAAAGAAGAAAGAAGTAAGAAATAAGTAACAAAGAAGTAAGAAAGAAGTAAGAAAGAAAGAAGAAAGAAGTAAGAAAGAAGTAAGAAAGAAGTAAGAAAGAAGTAATAAACAATTAAGAAGGAATGAAGAAAGAAGTAAGAAAGAAGAAAGAAAGAAGTAAGAAAGAAGAAAGAAAGAAGTAAGAAAGAAGTAAGAAAGAAAGAGCAAAGAAGTAAGAAAGAAGAAAAAAGAAGTTAGAAAGAAGTAAGAAAGAAGTAAGAAAGAAGTAAGAAAGAAGTAAGAAATAAGAAAAAAGAAGTTAGAAAGAAGTAAGAAAGAAGTAAGAAAGAAGTAAGAAAGATGTAAGAAAGTAGTTAGAAAGAAGTAAGAAAGAAGTAAGAAAGAAAGAAGTAAGAAAGAAGTAAGAAAGAAAGAAGAAAGAAAGAAGAAAGAAAGAAGTTATAAAGAAGTATGAAAGAAGTAAGAAAGAAGTAAGAAAGAAGTATGAAAGAAGTAAGAAAGAAGAAAGAAATAAAGAAGAAAGAAGTAAGAAAGAAGAAAGAAAGAAGTAAGAAAGAAGAAAGAAAGAAGTAAGAAAGAAGAAAGAAAGGAGTAAAAAGAAGTAAGAAAGAAGTAAGAAAGAAGTAAGAAAGAAAGAAGAAAGAAGTAAGAAAGAAGTAAGAAAGAAGAAGGAAAGAAGTAAGAAAGAATAAAAAAGTAGTTAGAAAGAAGTAAGAAAGAATTAAGAAAGAAAGAAGAAAGAAGTAAGAAAGAAGAAAGAAAGAAGTAAGAAAGAAGTAAGAAAGAAGTAAGAAAGAAGTAAGAAAGAAAGAAGAAATAAGTAAGAAAGAAGTAAGGAAGAAGAAAGAAAGAAGTAAGAAAGAAGAAAAAAGTAGTTAGAAAGAAGTAAGAAAGAAGTAAGAAAGAAAGAAGAAAGAAGTAAGAAAGAAGTACGAAAGAAAGAAGTAAGAAAGAAGTAAGAAAGAAGTAAGAAAGTAGAAAAAACAAGTTAGAAAGAAGTAAGAAAGAAGTAAGAAAGAAGTAAGAAAGAAGAAAGAAAGAAGAAAGAAAGAAAGAAGAGAGAAGTAAGAGAGAAGTAAGAAAGAAGTAAGAAAGAAAGAAGAAAGAAGTAAGAAAGAAGTAAGAAAGAAGAAAGAAAGAATTAAGAGTTAAGAAAGAAAGAAGTAAGAAAGAACTAAGAAAAAAGTAAGAAAGAAGTAAGAAAGAAGTAAGAAAGAAGTAAGAAAGAAGTAAGAAAGAAGTAAGAAGGAATGAAGAAAGTAGTAAGAAAGAAGTAAGAAAGAAGTACGAAAGAAGTAAGAAAGAAAGAAGAAAGAAGTAAGAAAGAAGTAAGAAAGAAGTAAGAAAGAAGTAAGAATGAAGAAAGAAAGAAGTAAGAAAGAAGAAAGAAAGAAGTAAAAAAGAAGTAAGAAAGAAGAAAGAAGTAAGAAAGAAGTACAAAAGAAGTAAGAAAGAATTAAGAAAGAAAGAAGTAAGAAAGAAGTAAGAAAGAAAGAAGAAAGAAGTAAGAAATAAGTAACAAAGAAGTAAGAAAGAAGTAAGAAAGAAAGAAGAAAGAAGTAAGAAAGAAGTAAGAAAGAAGTAAGAAAGAAGTAATAAACAATTAAGAAGGAATGAAGAAAGAAGTAAGAAAGAAGAAAGAAAGAAGTAAGAAAGAAGAAAGAAAGAAGTAAGAAAGAAGTAAGAAAGAAAGAGCAAAGAAGTAAGAAAGAAGAAAAAAGAAGTTAGAAAGAAGTAAGAAAGAAGTAAGAAAGAAGTAAGAAAGAAGTAAGAAATAAGAAAAAAGAAGTTAGAAAGAAGTAAGAAAGAAGTAAGAAAGAAGTAAGAAAGATGTAAGAAAGTAGTTAGAAAGAAGTAAGAAAGAAGTAAGAAAGAAAGAAGTAAGAAAGAAGTAAGAAAGAAAGAAGAAAGAAAGAAGAAAGAAAGAAGTTATAAAGAAGTATGAAAGAAGTAAGAAAGAAGTAAGAAAGAAGTATGAAAGAAGTAAGAAAGAAGAAAGAAATAAAGAAGAAAGAAGTAAGAAAGAAGAAAGAAAGAAGTAAGAAAGAAGAAAGAAAGAAGTAAGAAAGAAGAAAGAAAGGAGTAAAAAGAAGTAAGAAAGAAGTAAGAAAGAAGTAAGAAAGAAAGAAGAAAGAAGTAAGAAAGAAGTAAGAAAGAAGAAAGAAAGAAGTAAGAAAGAATAAAAAAGTAGTTAGAAAGAAGTAAGAAAGAATTAAGAAAGAAAGAAGAAAGAAGTAAGAAAGAAGAAAGAAAGAAGTAAGAAAGAAGTAAGAAAGAAGTAAGAAAGAAGTAAGAAAGAAAGAAGAAATAAGTAAGAAAGAAGTAAGGAAGAAGAAAGAAAGAAGTAAGAAAGAAGAAAAAAGTAGTTAGAAAGAAGTAAGAAAGAAGTAAGAAAGAAAGAAGAAAGAAGTAAGAAATAAGTACGAAAGAAAGAAGTAAGAAAGAAGTAAGAAAGAAGTAAGAAAGTAGAAAAAACAAGTTAGAAAGAAGTAAGAAAGAAGTAAGAAAGAAGTAAGAAAGAAGAAAGAAAGAAGAAAGAAAGAAAGAAGAGAGAAGTAAGAGAGAAGTAAGAAAGAAGTAAGAAAGAAAGAAGAAAGAAGTAAGAAAGAAGTAAGAAAGAAGAAAGAAAGAATTAAGAGTTAAGAAAGAAAGAAGTAAGAAAGAACTAAGAAAAAAGTAAGAAAGAAGTAAGAAAGAAGTAAGAAAGAAGTAAGAAAGAAGTAAGAAAGAAGTAAGAAGGAATGAAGAAAGTAGTAAGAAAGAAGTAAGAAAGAAGTACGAAAGAAGTAAGAAAGAAAGAAGAAAGAAGTAAGAAAGAAGTAAGAAAGAAGTAAGAAAGAAGTAAGAATGAAGAAAGAAAGAAGTAAGAAAGAAGAAAGAAAGAAGTAAAAAAGAAGTAAGAAAGAAGAAAGAAGTAAGAAAGAAGTACAAAAGAAGTAAGAAAGAATTAAGAAAGAAAGAAGTAAGAAAGAAGTAAGAAAGAAAGAAGAAAGAAGTAAGAAATAAGTAACAAAGAAGTAAGAAAGAAGTAAGAAAGAAAGAAGAAAGAAGTAAGAAAGAAGTAATAAACAATTAAGAAGGAATGAAGAAAGAAGTAAGAAAGAAGAAAGAAAGAAGTAAGAAAGAAGAAAGAAAGAAGTAAGAAAGAAGAAAAAAGAAGTTAGAAAGAAGTAAGAAAGAAGTAAGAAAGAAGTAAGAAAGAAGTAAGAAATAAGAAAAAAGAAGTTAGAAAGAAGTAAGAAAGAAGTAAGAAAGAAGTAAGAAAGAAGTAAGAAAGAAGAAAGAAAGAAGAAAGAAAGAAAGAAGAAAGAAAGAAAGAAGAAAGAAAGAAGTAAGAAAGAAGTAAGAAAGAAGTTAAAAAGAAGTAAGAAAGAAGTAAGAAATAAGTAAGAAAGAAGTTAGAAAGAAGTAAGAAAGAATTAAGAAAGAAGTAAGAAATCAGTAAGAAAGAAGTAAGAAAGAAAGAAGAAAGAAGAAAGAAAGAATTAAGAAAGAAGTAAGAAAGAAGTAAGAAAGAAAGAAAGAAGAAAGAAGTTAGAAAGAAGTAAGAAAGAAGTAAGAAAGAAGTAAGAAAGAAAGAAAGAAGAAAGAAGTTAGAAAGAAGTAAGAAAGAAGTACGAAAGAAGTAAGAAAGAAGTAAGAAAGAAAGAAGTAAGAAAGAAGTAAGAAAGAAGTAAGAAAGAAGTTAGAAAGAAGTAAGAAAGAAGTAAGAAAGAAGTAAGAAAGAAGTAAGAAAGAAGTAAGAAAGAAAGAAGAAAGAAGTAAGAAAGAAGTAAGAAAGAAGTATGAAAGAAGTAAGAAAGAAGAAAGAAAGAAGTAAGAATGAAGTAAGAAAGAAGTAAGAAAGAAGTAATAAAGAAAGAAGAAAGAAAAAAGAAAGAAGTAAGAAAGAAGTAAGAATGAATTAAGAAAGAAGTAAGAGAAAAGTAATAAGGAATGAAGAAAGTAGTAAGAAAGAAGTAAGAAATAATTAAGAAAGAAGTAAGAAAGAAAGAAGTAAGATATAAGAAAGAAGTAAGAAAGAAGTAAGAAAGAAGTAAGAAAGAAGAAAGAAAGAAGAAAGAAAGAAGTAAGAAAGAGGAAAGAAAGAAGGAAGAAAGAAGTAAGAAAGAAGTAAGAAAGATGTAAGAAAGAAGTAAGAAATAAGTAAGAAAGAAGAAAAAAGAAGTTAGAAAGAAGTAAGAAAGAAGTAAGAAAGAAGTTAGAAAGAAGTTAGAAAGAATTTAGAAATAAGAAAGAAAGAAGAAAACAATAAGAAAGAAAGAAAGAAGTAAGAAAGAAGTAAGAAAGAAGTAAGAAAGAAGTAAGAAAGAAGTAAGAAAGAAGTAAGAAAGAAGTAAGAAAGAAGTAAGAAATAAGAAAGAAGTAAGAAAGAAGTAAGAAAGAAGTAAGAAAGAAGTAAGAGAGAAGTAAGAAAGAAGTAAGAAAGAAGTAAGAAAAAGTTAGAAAGAAGTAAGAAAGAAGTAAGAAAGAATTAAGAAAGAAAGAAGAAAGAAGTAAGAAAGAAGTAAGAAAGAAGTAAGAGAGAAGTAAGAAAGAAGTAAGAGAGAAGTAAGAAAGAAGTTAGAAAGAAGTAAGAAAGAAGTAAGGAAGAATTAAGAAAGAAAGAAGAAAGAAGTAAGAAAGAAGTAAGAAAGAAGTAAGAAAGAAGTAAGAAAGAAGTAAGAAAGAAGAAAGAAAGAAGAAAGAAAGAAAGAAGAAAGAAAGAAAGAAGAAAGAAAGAAGTAAGAAAGAAGTAAGAAAGAAGTTAAAAAGAAGTAAGAAAGAAGTAAGAAATAAGTAAGAAAGAAGTTAGAAAGAAGTAAGAAAGAATTAAGAAAGAAGTAAGAAATCAGTAAGAAAGAAGTAAGAAAGAAAGAAGAAAGAAGAAAGAAAGAATTAAGAAAGAAGTAAGAAAGAAGTAAGAAAGAAAGAAAGAAGAAAGAAGTTAGAAAGAAGTAAGAAAGAAGTAAGAAAGAAGTAAGAAAGAAAGAAAGAAGAAAGAAGTTAGAAAGAAGTAAGAAAGAAGTACGAAAGAAGTAAGAAAGAAGTAAGAAAGAAAGAAGTAAGAAAGAAGTAAGAAAGAAGTAAGAAAGAAGTTAGAAAGAAGTAAGAAAGAAGTAAGAAAGAAGTAAGAAAGAAGTAAGAAAGAAGTAAGAAAGAAAGAAGAAAGAAGTAAGAAAGAAGTAAGAAAGAAGTATGAAAGAAGTAAGAAAGAAGAAAGAAAGAAGTAAGAATGAAGTAAGAAAGAAGTAAGAAAGAAGTAATAAAGAAAGAAGAAAGAAAAAAGAAAGAAGTAAGAAAGAAGTAAGAATGAATTAAGAAAGAAGTAAGAGAAAAGTAATAAGGAATGAAGAAAGTAGTAAGAAAGAAGTAAGAAATAATTAAGAAAGAAGTAAGAAAGAAAGAAGTAAGATATAAGAAAGAAGTAAGAAAGAAGTAAGAAAGAAGTAAGAAAGAAGAAAGAAAGAAGAAAGAAAGAAGAAAGAAAGAAGAAAGAAAGAAGTAAGAAAGAGGAAAGAAAGAAGGAAGAAAGAAGTAAGAAAGAAGTAAGAAAGATGTAAGAAAGAAGTAAGAAATAAGTAAGAAAGAAGAAAAAAGAAGTTAGAAAGAAGTAAGAAAGAAGTAAGAAAGAAGTTAGAAAGAAGTTAGAAAGAATTTAGAAATAAGAAAGAAAGAAGAAAACAATAAGAAAGAAAGAAAGAAGTAAGAAAGAAGTAAGAAAGAAGTAAGAAAGAAGTAAGAAAGAAGTAAGAAAGAAGTAAGAAAGAAGTAAGAAAGAAGTAAGAAATAAGAAAGAAGTAAGAAAGAAGTAAGAAAGAAGTAAGAAAGAAGTAAGAGAGAAGTAAGAAAGAAGTAAGAAAGAAGTAAGAAAAAGTTAGAAAGAAGTAAGAAAGAAGTAAGAAAGAATTAAGAAAGAAAGAAGAAAGAAGTAAGAAAGAAGTAAGAAAGAAGTAAGAGAGAAGTAAGAAAGAAGTAAGAGAGAAGTAAGAAAGAAGTTAGAAAGAAGTAAGAAAGAAGTAAGGAAGAATTAAGAAAGAAAGAAGAAAGAAGTAAGAAAGAAGTAAGAAAGAAGTAAGAGAGAAGTAAGAAAGAAGTAAGAGAGAAGTAAGAAAGAAGTTAGAAAGAAGTAAGAAAGAAGTAAGAAAGAATTAAGAAAGAAAGAAGAAAGAATTAAGAAAGAAGTAAGAAAGAAGAAAGAAAGAAGTAAGAAAGAAGAAAGAAACAAGAAAGAAGTAAGAAAGAAGTAAGAAAGAAGTAAGAAAGAATTAAGAAAGAAAGAAGAAAGAAGTAAGAAAGAAGAAAGAAAGAAGAAAGAAGTAAGAAAGAAGTAGGAAAGAAGTAAGAAAGAAGTAAGAAGGAATGAAGAAAGAAGTATGAAAGAAGTAAGAAAGAAGAAAGAAAGAATTAAGAAAGAAGTAAGAAAGAAGTAAGAAAGAAATAAGAAAGAAAGAAGAAAGAAGAAAGAAAGAAGTAGGAAAGAAGTAAGAAAGAAGTAAGAAAGAAGTAATAAAGAATTAAGAAGGAATGAAGAAAAAAGTAAGAAAGAAGAAAGAAAGAAGTAAGAAAGATGTAAGAAAGAAGTAAGAAAGAAGTAAGAAAGAAGTAAGAAAGAATTACGAAAGAAGTAAGAAAGAAGTAAGAAAGAAGTAAGAAAGAAAGAATAAAGAAAAAAGTAAGAAAGAAGAAAGAAAGAAGTAAGAAAGAAGTAAGAAAGAAGAAAGAAAGAAGTAAGAAAGAAATAAGAAAGAAGTAAGAAAGAAAGAAGTAAGAAGAAAAAAAGAAGTAAGAAAGAAGTAAGAAAGAAGTACGAAAGAAGTAAGAAAGAATTAAGAAAGAAAGAAGTTAGAAAGAAGTAAGAAAGAAAGAAGAAAGATGTAAGAAATAAGTAAGAAAGAAGAATGAAAGAAGTAAGAAAGAAGAAATAAAGAAGGAAGGAAGAAGTAAGAAAGAGGTAAGAAAGAAGTAAGAAAGAAGTAAGAAAGAAAGAAGGAAGAAGTAAGAAAGAAGTAATAAAGAAGTAAGAAAGAAGTAAGAAAGAACAAAGAAAGAAGTAAGAAAGAAGAAAGAAAGAAGTAAAAATGAATTAAGAAAGAAAGAAGTAAGAAAGAAGTAAGAAAGAAGTAAGAAAGTAGAAAAAACAAGTTAGAAAGAAGTAAGAAAGAAGTAAGAATGAAGTATAAATAAGAAAGAAAGAAGAAAGAAAGTAAGAAGAAGTAAGAAAGAAGTAAGAGAGAAGTAAGAAAGAAGTAAGAAAGAAGTAAGAGAGAAGTAAGAAAGAAGTAAGTAGGAATGAAGAAAGAAGTAAGAAAGAAGTATGAAAGAAGTAAGAAAGAAGTATGAAAGAAGTAAGAAAGAAGAAAGAAAGAAGTAAGAAAGAAGTAAGAAAGAAGTAAGAAAGAAGTAATAAAGAAAGAAGAAAGAAGAAAAAAAAAGTAAGAAAGAAGTAAGAAAGAAGTAAGAAATAAGTAAGAAATAAGTAAGAAGGAATGAAGAAAGTAGTAAGAAAGAAGAAAGAAAGAATTAAGAAAGGAGTAAGAAAGAAAGAAGAAAGAAGTAAGAAAGAACTAAGAAAGAAGTTAAGAAAGAAGTAAGAAAGAAGAAAGAAAGAAGTAAGAAAGAAGAAAGAAAGAAAGAAGTAAGAAAGAAGTAAGAAAGAAGTAAGAAAGAAGTACAAAAGAAGTAAGAAAGAATTAAGAAAGAAAGAAGTAAGAAAGAAGTAAGAAAGAAAGAAGAAAGAAGTAAGAAAGAAGTAAGAAAGAAGTAAGAAAGAAAGAAGAAAGAAGTAAGAAAGAAGTAAGAAAGAAGTAAGAAAGAAGTAAGAAAGAAGTAATAAAGAATTAAGAAGGAATGAAGAAAGAAGTAAGAAAGAAGAAAAAAAGAAGTAAGAAAGAAGAAAGAAAGAAGTAAGAAAGAAGTAAGAAAGAAAGAAGAAAGAATTAAGAAAGAAGTAAGAAAGAAGTAAGAAAGAAGAAAGAAAGAAGAAAGAAAGAAGAAAGAAAGAAAGAAAGAAGAAAGAAGTAAGAAAGAAGTAAGAAAGAAGTAAGAAAGAAGTAAGAAAGAAGTAAGAAATAATAAAGAAAGAAGTTAGAAAGAAGTAAGAAAGAAGTAAGAAAGAAGTAAGAAATAGTAAAGGAGTAAGAAAGAAGTAAGAAAGAAGTAAGGAAGAAGTAAGAAAGAAGAAAGAAAGAAGTAAGAAAGAAGAAAGAAAGAAGTAAGAAAGAAGTAAGAAAGAAGTAAGAAAGAAGTATGAAAGAAGTAAGAAAGAAAGAAGAAAGAAGTAAGAAAGAAGTAAGAAAGAAGAAAGAAAGAAGTAAGAAAGAAGAAAGAAAGAATTAAGAAAGAAGTAAGAAAAAAGTAAGAAAGAAGTAAGAAAGAAGTAAGAAAGAAGTAAGAAAGAAGTAAGAAAGAAGTAAGAAGGAATGAAGAAAGTAGTAAGAAAGAAGTAAGAAAGAAGTAAGAAAGAAGTAAGAAAGAAGGAAGAAAGAAGTAAGAAAGAAGTAAAAAGGAGAAAGAAAGAAGTAAGAAAGAAGAAAGAAAGAAGAAAGAAGTAAGAAAGAAGTAGTAAAGAAGTAAGAAAGAAGTAAGAAAGAAGTAAGAAAGAAGTATGAATGAAGTAAGAAAGAAAGAAGAAAGAAGTAAGAAAGAAGTAAGAAAGAAGAAAGAAAGAAGTAAGGAAGAAGTAAGAAAGAAGTAAGAAAGAAGTAAGAAAGAAGTAAGAAAGAAAGAAGAAAGAAGTAAGAAAGAAGTAATAAAGAAGTAAGAAAGAAGTAAGAAAGAAAAAAAAAAGAAGTAAGAAAGAAGAAAGAAAGAAGTAAGAAAGATGTAAGAAAGAAAGAAGTAAGAAAGAAGTAAGAAAGAAAGAAGAAAGAAGTAAGAAAGAAGTAATAAAGAAGTAAGAAAGAAAAAAGAAAGAAGTAAGAAAGAAGAAAGAAAGAATTAAGAAAGAAGTACGAAAGAAAGAAGTAAGAAAGAAGTAAGAAAGAAGTAAGAAAGTAGAAAAAACAAGTTAGAAAGAAGTAAGAAAGAAGTAAGAAAGAAGTAAGAAAGAAGAAAGAAAGAAGAAATAAAGAAAGAAGAAAGAAGTAAGAGAGAAGAAAGAAAAAAGTAAGAAAGAAGTAAGAAAGAAGTAAGAAAGAAGTAAGAAGGAATGAAGAAAGTAGTAAGAAAGAAGAAAGAAAGAATTAAGAAAGGAGTAAGAAAGAAAGAAGAAACAAGTAAGGAAGAAGTAAGAAAGAAGAAAGAAAGAAGTAAGAAAGAAGAAAGAAAGAAGTAATAAAGAAGTAAGAAAGAAGTAAGAAAGAAGTAAGAAAGAAGTACAAAAGAAGTAAGAAAGAATTAAGAAAGAAAGAAGTAAGAAAGAGGTAAGAAAGAAAGAAGAAAGAAGTAAGAAAGAAGTAAGAAAGAAGTAAGAAAGAAGTAATAAAGAATTAAGAAGGAATGAAGAAAGAAGTAAGAAAGAAGAAAGAAAGAAGTAAGAAAGAAGAAAGAAAGAAGTAAGAAAAAGTAAGAAATAAAGAAGAAAGAAGTAAGAAAGAAGTAAGAAAGAAGTAAGAAAGAAGAAAAAAGAAGTTAGAAAGAAGTAAGAAAGAAGTAAGAAAGAAGAAAGAAAGAAGAAAGAAAGAAGAAAGAAAGAAAGAAAGAAGAAAGAAGTAAGAAGGAAGTAAGAAAGAAGTAAGAAAGAAGTAAGAAAGAAGTAAGAAAGAAAGAAGTAAGAAAGAAGTAAGAGAGAAGTTAGAAAGAAGTAAGAAAGAAGTAAGAAAGAAGTAAGAAATAGTAAAGGAGTAAGAAAGAAGTAAGAAAGAAGTAAGGAAGAAGTAAGAAAGAAGAAAGAAAGAAGTAAGAAAGAAGAAAGAAAGAAGAAAGAAAGAAGAAAGAAAGAAAGAAAGAAGAAAGAAGTAAGAAAGAAGTAAGAAAGAAGTAAGAAAGAAGTAAGAAATAAGTAAGAAAGAAGTTAGAAAGAAGTAAGAAAGAAGTAAGAAAGAAGTAAGAAATAGTAAAGGAGTAAGAAAGAAGTAAGAAAGAAGTAAGGAAGAAGTAAGAAAGAAGAAAGAAAGAAGTAAGAAAGAAGAAAGAAAGAAGTAAGAAAGAAGTAAGAAAGAAGTAAGAAAGAAGTATGAAAGAAGTAAGAAAGAAAGAAGAAAGAAGTAAGAAAGAAGTAAGAAAGAAGAAAGAAAGAAGTAAGAAAGAAGAAAGAAAGAATTAAGAAAGAAGTAAGAAAAAAGTAAGAAAGAAGTAAGAAAGAAGTAAGAAAGAAGTAAGAAAGAAGTAAGAAAGAAGTAAGAAGGAATGAAGAAAGTAGTAAGAAAGAAGTAAGAAAGAAGTAAGAAAGAAGTAAGAAAGAAGGAAGAAAGAAGTAAGAAAGAAGTAAAAAGGAGAAAGAAAGAAGTAAGAAAGAAGAAAGAAAGAAGAAAGAAGTAAGAAAGAAGTAGTAAAGAAGTAAGAAAGAAGTAAGAAAGAAGTAAGAAAGAAGTATGAATGAAGTAAGTAAGAAAGAAGAAAGAAGTAAGAAAGAAGTAAGAAAGAAGAAAGAAAGAAGTAAGGAAGAAGTAAGAAAGAAGTAAGAAAGAAGTAAGAAAGAAGTAAGAAAGAAAGAAGAAAGAAGTAAGAAAGAAGTAATAAAGAAGTAAGAAAGAAGTAAGAAAGAAAAAAAAAAGAAGTAAGAAAGAAGAAAGAAAGAAGTAAGAAAGATGTAAGAAAGAAAGAAGTAAGAAAGAAGTAAGAAAGAAAGAAGAAAGAAGTAAGAAAGAAGTAATAAAGAAGTAAGAAAGAAAAAAGAAAGAAGTAAGAAAGAAGAAAGAAAGAATTAAGAAAGAAGTACGAAAGAAGAAAGAAGTAAGAAAGAAGTAAGAAAGTAGAAAAAACAAGTTAGAAAGAAGTAAGAAAGAAGTAAGAAAGAAGTAAGAAAGAAGAAAGAAAGAAGAAATAAAGAAAGAAGAAAGAAGTAAGAGAGAAGAAAGAAAAAAGTAAGAAAGAAGTAAGAAAGAAGTAAGAAAGAAGTAAGAAAGAAGTAAGAAGGAATGAAGAAAGTAGTAAGAAAGAAGAAAGAAAGAATTAAGAAAGGAGTAAGAAAGAAAGAAGAAACAAGTAAGGAAGAAGTAAGAAAGAAGAAAGAAAGAAGTAAGAAAGAAGAAAGAAAGAAGTAATAAGAAGTAAGAAAGAAGTAAGAAAGAAGTAAGAAATAAGTACAAAAGAAGTAAGAAAGAATTAAGAAAGAAAGAAGTAAGAAAGAAGTAAGAATGAAAGAAGAAAGAAGTAAGAAAGAAGTAAGAAAGAAGTAAGAAAGAAGTAAGAAAGAAGAAAAAAGAAGTTAGAAAGAAGAAAGAAAGAAGTAAGAAAGAAGAAAGAAAGAAGTAAGAAAAAGTAAGAAAGAAAGAAGAAAGAAGTAAGAAAGAAGTAAGAAAGAAGTAAGAAAGAAGAAAAAAGAAGTTAGAAAGAAGTAAGAAAGAAGTAAGAAAGAAGTAAGAAAGAAGAAAGAAAGAAGAAAGAAAGAAAGAAAGAAGAAAGAAGTAAGAAGGAAGTAAGAAAGAAGTAAGAAAGAAGTAAGAAAGAAGTAAGAAAGAAAGAAGTAAGAAAGAAGTAAGAGAGAAGTTAGAAAGAAGTAAGAAAGAAGTAAGAAAGAAGAAAGAAAGAAAGAAGAAAGAAGTAAGAAAGAAGAAAGAAGTAAGAAAGAAGTAAGAAAGAAGAAAAAATGGTTAGAAAGAAGTAAGAAAGAAGTAAGAAAAGTAAGAAAGAAGTAAGAAAGAAAGAAGAAAGAAAGAAGAAAGAAAGAAGAAAGAAAAAAGTTAGAAAAAAGTACGAAAGAAGTAAGAAAGAAGTAAGAAAGAAAGAAGTAAGGAAGAAGTTAGAAAGAAGTAAGAAAGAAGTGAGAAAGAAGTATGAAAGAAGTAAGAAAGCAGTAAGAAAGAAGTAAGAAAGAAGTACGAAAGAAGTAAGAAAGAAGTAAGAAAGAAAGAAGTAAGAAAGAAGTAAGAAAGAAGTTAAAAAGAAGTAAGAAAGAAGTAAGAAATAAGTAAGAAAGAAGTTAGAAAGACGTAAGAAAGAAGTAAGAAAGAAGTAAGAAATAGTAAAGAAGTAAGAAAGATGTAAGAAAGAAGTAAGAAGGAAAGAAGTAAGAAAGAAGAAAGAAAGAAGTAAGAAGGAAGAAAGAAAGAAGTAAGAAAGAAGTAAGAAGGAAGTAAGAAAGAAGTAAGAAAGAAAGAAGAAAGAAAGAAAAAAGAAAGAAGAAAGAAAGAAGTAAGAAAGAAGTAAGAAAGAAGTAAGAAAGAAGTAAGAAAGTAGTTAGAAAGAAGTAAGAAAGAAGTAAGAAAGAAAGAAGTAAGAAAGAAGTAAGAAAGAAAGAAGAAAGAAAGAAGAAAGAAAGAAGTTATAAAGAAGTATGAAAGAAGTAAGAAAGAAGTAAGAAAGAAGTATGAAAGAAGTAAGAAAGAAGAAAGAAAGGAAGAAGAAAGAATTAAGAAAGAAGAAAGAAAGAAGTAAGGAAGAAGAAAGAAAGAAGTAAGAAAGAAAGAAGAAAGAAGTAAGAAAGAAGTAATAAAGAAGTAAGAAAGAAAAAAGAAAGAAGTAAGAAAGAAGAAAGAAAGAATTAAGAAAGAAGTACGAAAGAAGAAAGAAGTAAGAAAGAAGTAAGAAAGTAGAAAAAACAAGTTAGAAAGAAGTAAGAAAGAAGTAAGAAAGAAGTAAGAAAGAAGAAAGAAAGAAGAAATAAAGAAAGAAGAAAGAAGTAAGAGAGAAGAAAGAAAAAAGTAAGAAAGAAGTAAGAAAGAAGTAAGAAAGAAGTAAGAAAGAAGTAAGAAGGAATGAAGAAAGTAGTAAGAAAGAAGAAAGAAAGAATTAAGAAAGGAGTAAGAAAGAAAGAAGAAACAAGTAAGGAAGAAGTAAGAAAGAAGAAAGAAAGAAGTAAGAAAGAAGAAAGAAAGAAGTAATAAGAAGTAAGAAAGAAGTAAGAAAGAAGTAAGAAATAAGTACAAAAGAAGTAAGAAAGAATTAAGAAAGAAAGAAGTAAGAAAGAAGTAAGAATGAAAGAAGAAAGAAGTAAGAAAGAAGTAAGAAAGAAGTAAGAAAGAAGTAAGAAAGAAGAAAAAAGAAGTTAGAAAGAAGAAAGAAAGAAGTAAGAAAGAAGAAAGAAAGAAGTAAGAAAAAGTAAGAAAGAAAGAAGAAAGAAGTAAGAAAGAAGTAAGAAAGAAGTAAGAAAGAAGAAAAAAGAAGTTAGAAAGAAGTAAGAAAGAAGTAAGAAAGAAGTAAGAAAGAAGAAAGAAAGAAGAAAGAAAGAAAGAAAGAAGAAAGAAGTAAGAAGGAAGTAAGAAAGAAGTAAGAAAGAAGTAAGAAAGAAGTAAGAAAGAAAGAAGTAAGAAAGAAGTAAGAGAGAAGTTAGAAAGAAGTAAGAAAGAAGTAAGAAAGAAGAAAGAAAGAAAGAAGAAAGAAGTAAGAAAGAAGAAAGAAGTAAGAAAGAAGTAAGAAAGAAGAAAAAATGGTTAGAAAGAAGTAAGAAAGAAGTAAGAAAAGTAAGAAAGAAGTAAGAAAGAAAGAAGAAAGAAAGAAGAAAGAAAGAAGAAAGAAAAAAGTTAGAAAAAAGTACGAAAGAAGTAAGAAAGAAGTAAGAAAGAAAGAAGTAAGGAAGAAGTTAGAAAGAAGTAAGAAAGAAGTGAGAAAGAAGTATGAAAGAAGTAAGAAAGCAGTAAGAAAGAAGTAAGAAAGAAGTACGAAAGAAGTAAGAAAGAAGTAAGAAAGAAAGAAGTAAGAAAGAAGTAAGAAAGAAGTTAAAAAGAAGTAAGAAAGAAGTAAGAAATAAGTAAGAAAGAAGTTAGAAAGACGTAAGAAAGAAGTAAGAAAGAAGTAAGAAATAGTAAAGAAGTAAGAAAGATGTAAGAAAGAAGTAAGAAGGAAAGAAGTAAGAAAGAAGAAAGAAAGAAGTAAGAAGGAAGAAAGAAAGAAGTAAGAAAGAAGTAAGAAGGAAGTAAGAAAGAAGTAAGAAAGAAAGAAGAAAGAAAGAAAAAAGAAAGAAGAAAGAAAGAAGTAAGAAAGAAGTAAGAAAGAAGTAAGAAAGAAGTAAGAAAGTAGTTAGAAAGAAGTAAGAAAGAAGTAAGAAAGAAAGAAGTAAGAAAGAAGTAAGAAAGAAAGAAGAAAGAAAGAAGAAAGAAAGAAGTTATAAAGAAGTATGAAAGAAGTAAGAAAGAAGTAAGAAAGAAGTATGAAAGAAGTAAGAAAGAAGAAAGAAAGGAAGAAGAAAGAATTAAGAAAGAAGAAAGAAAGAAGTAAGGAAGAAGAAAGAAAGAAGTAAGAAAGAAGAAAGAAAGGAGTAAGAAAGAAGTAAGAAAGAAGTAAGAAAGAAGTAAGAAAGAAAGAAGAAAGAAGTAAGAAAGAAGTAAGAAAGAAGAAAGAAAGAAGTAAGAAAGAAGAAAAAAGTAGTTAGAAAGAAGTAAGAAAGAAGTAAGAAAGAAGTAAGAAAGAAAGAAGAAATAAGTAAGAAAGAAGTAAGAAAGAAGAAAGAAAGAAGTAAGAAAGAAGAAAAAAGTAGTTAGAAAGAAGTAAGAAAGAAGTAAGAAAGAAAGAAGAAAGAAGTAAGAAAGAAGTAAGAAAGAAGTAAGAAGGAAGTAAGAAAGAAGAAAAAAGTAGTTAGAAAGAAAAAAGAAAGAAGTAAGAAAGAAGAAAGAAAGAAGTAAGAAAGAAGTACGAAAGAAAGAAGTAAGAAAGAAGTAAGAAAGAAGTAAGAAAGTAGAAAAAACAAGTTAGAAAGAAGTAAGAAAGAAGTAAGAAAGAAGTAAGAAAGAAGAAAGAAAGAAGAAAGAAAGAAAGAAGAAAGAATTAAGAGAGAAGTAAGAAAGAAGTAAGAAAGAAGTAAGAAAGAAGAAAGAAAGAAGTAAGAAAGAAGAAAGAAAGAAGTAAGAAAGAAGAAAGAAAGAAGTAAGAAAGAATAAGAAAGAAAGAAGTAAGAAAGAAGTAAGAAAGAAGTAAGAAAGAAGTACGAAAGAAGTTAAAAAGAAGTAAGAAAGAAGTAAGAAATAAGTAAGAAAGAAGTTAGAAAGAAGTAAGAAAGAATTAAGAAAGAAGTAAGAAAGAAGTAAGAAAGAAGTAAGAAAGAAAGAAGAAAGAAGAAAGAAAGAAGTAAGAAAGAAGTAAGAAAGAAGTAAGAAAGAAAGAAAGAAGAAAGAAGTTAGAAAGAAGTAAGAAAGAAGTAAGAAAGAAGTAAGAAAGAAAGAAAGAAAGAAGAAAGAAGTTAGAAAGAAGTAAGAAGGAAGTAAGAAAGAAGTACGAAAGAAGTAAGAAAGAAGTAAGAAAGAAAGAAGTAAGAAAGAAGTAAGAAAGAAGTAAGAAAGAAGTTAGAAAGAAGTAAGAAAGAAGTAAGAAAGAAGTAAGAAAGAAGTAAGAAAGAAGTAAGAAAGAAAGAAGAAAGAAGTAAGAAAGAAGTAAGAAAGAAGTATGAAAGAAGTAAGAAAGAAGAAAGAAAGAAGTAAGAAAGAAAGAAGAAAGATATAAGAAAGAAGTAAGAAAGAAGTAAGAAAGAAGGAAGAAAGAAGAAAGAAAGAAGTAAGAAAGAGGAACGAAAGAAGGAAGAAAGAAGTAAGAAAGAAGTAAGAAAGATGTAAGAAAGAAGTAAGAAATAAGTAAGAAAGAAGAAAAAAGAAGTTAGAAAGAAGTAAGAAAGAAGTAAGAAAGAAATAAGAAAGAAAGAAGAAAGAAGAAAGAAAGAAGTAGGAAAGAAGTAAGAAAGAAGTAAGAAAGAAGTAATAAAGAATTAAGAAGGACAGAAGAAAGAAGTAAGAAAGAAGTAAGAAAGAAAGAAGTAAGGAAGAAGTAAGAAAGAAGTAAGAAAGAAGTAAGAAAGAAAGAAGAAAGAAGTAAGAAAGAAGTAAGAAAGAAGTTAGAAAGAAGTTAGAAAGAATTTAGAAATAAGAAAGAAAGAAGAAAGCAAGAAGAAAGAAAGAAAGAAGTAAGAAAGAAGTAAGAAAGAAGTAAGAAAGAAGTAAGAAAGAAGAAAGAAGTAAGAAATAAGAAAGAAGTAAGAAAGAAGTAAGAAAGAAGTAAGAAAGAAGAAAAAAGTAGTTAGAAAGAAAAAAGAAAGAAGTAAGAAAGAAGAAAGAAAGAAGTAAGAAAGAAGTACGAAAGAAAGAAGTAAGAAAGAAGTAAGAAAGAAGTAAGAAAGTAGAAAAAACAAGTTAGAAAGAAGTAAGAAAGAAGTAAGAAAGAAGTAAGAAAGAAGAAAGAAAGAAGAAAGAAAGAAAGAAGAAAGAATTAAGAGAGAAGTAAGAAAGAAGTAAGAAAGAAGTAAGAAAGAAGTAAGAAAGAAGTAAGTAGGAATGAAGAAAGAAGTAAGAAAGAAGTAAGAAAGAAGAAAGAAAGAAGTAAGAAAGAAGAAAGAAAGAAGTAAGAAAGAAGAAAGAAAGAAGTAAGAAAGAATAAGAAAGAAAGAAGTAAGAAAGAAGTAAGAAAGAAGTAAGAAAGAAGTACGAAAGAAGTTAAAAAGAAGTAAGAAAGAAGTAAGAAATAAGTAAGAAAGAAGTTAGAAAGAAGTAAGAAAGAATTAAGAAAGAAGTAAGAAAGAAGTAAGAAAGAAGTAAGAAAGAAAGAAGAAAGAAGAAAGAAAGAAGTAAGAAAGAAGTAAGAAAGAAGTAAGAAAGAAAGAAAGAAGAAAGAAGTTAGAAAGAAGTAAGAAAGAAGTAAGAAAGAAGTAAGAAAGAAAGAAAGAAAGAAGAAAGAAGTTAGAAAGAAGTAAGAAAGAAGTAAGAAAGAAGTACGAAAGAAGTAAGAAAGAAGTAAGAAAGAAAGAAGTAAGAAAGAAGTAAGAAAGAAGTAAGAAAGAAGTTAGAAAGAAGTAAGAAAGAAGTAAGAAAGAAGTAAGAAAGAAGTAAGAAAGAAGTAAGAAAGAAAGAAGAAAGAAGTAAGAAAGAAGTAAGAAAGAAGTATGAAAGAAGTAAGAAAGAAGAAAGAAAGAAGTAAGAATGAAGTAAGAAAGAAGTAAGAAAGAAGTAATAAAGAAAGAAGAAAGAAGAAAGAAAGAAGTAAGAAAGAAGTAAGAATGAATTAAGAAAGAAGTAAGAGAAAGTAATAAGGAATGAAGAAAGTAGTAAGAAAGAAGTAAGAAAGAATTAAGAAAGAAGTAAGAAAGAAAGAAGAAAGATATAAGAAAGAAGTAAGAAAGAAGTAAGAAAGAAGGAAGAAAGAAGAAAGAAAGAAGTAAGAAAGAGGAACGAAAGAAGGAAGAAAGAAGTAAGAAAGAAGTAAGAAAGATGTAAGAAAGAAGTAAGAAATAAGTAAGAAAGAAGAAAAAAGAAGTTAGAAAGAAGTAAGAAAGAAGTAAGAAAGAAATAAGAAAGAAA
This sequence comes from Columba livia, assembly GCF_036013475.1. NCBI lineage: Eukaryota > Metazoa > Chordata > Aves > Columbiformes > Columbidae > Columba > Columba livia. The sequence goes on from NW_027043223.1 coordinate 113,218, forward strand.
GAAGAAAGAAGAAAGAAAGAAGTAGGAAAGAAGTAAGAAAGAAGTAAGAAAGAAGTAATAAAGAATTAAGAAGGACAGAAGAAAGAAGTAAGAAAGAAGTAAGAAAGAAAGAAGTTAGGAAGAAGTAAGAAAGAAGTAAGAAAGAAGTAAGAAAGAAAGAAGAAAGAAGTAAGAAAGAAGTAAGAAAGAAGTTAGAAAGAAGTTAGAAAGAATTTAGAAATAAGAAAGAAAGAAGAAAGCAAGAAGAAAGAAAGAAAGAAGTAAGAAAGAAGTAAGAAAGAAGTAAGAAAGAAGTAAGAAAGAAGTAAGAAAGAAGTAAGAAAGAAGTAAGAAAGAAGTAAGAAATAAGAAAGAAGTAAGAAAGAAGTAAGAAAGAAGTAAGAAAGAAGTAAGAAAGAAAGAAGTAAGAAAGAAGTAAGAAAGAAGTAAGAAAGAAGTAAGAGAGAAGTAAGAAAGAAGTAAGAAAGAAGTAAGAAAGAAGTTAGAAAGAAGTAAGAAAGAAGTAAGAAAGAATTAAGAAAGAAAGAAGAAAGAAGTAAGAAAGAAGTAAGAAAGAAGTAAGAGAGAAGTAAGAAAGAAGTAAGAAAGAAGTAAGAAAGAAGTTAGAAAGAAGTAAGAAAGAAGTAAGAAAGAATTAAGAAAGAAATAAGAAAGAATTAAGAAAGAAGTAAGAAAGAAGAAAGAAAGAAGTAAGAAAGAAGAAAGAAACAAGAAAGAAGTAAGAAAGAAGTAAGAAAGAAGTAAGAAAGAATTAAGAAAGAAAGAAGAAAGAAGTAAGAAAGAAGAAAGAAAGAAGAAAGAAGTAAGAAAGAAGTAGGAAAGAAGTAAGAAAGAAGTAAGAAGGAATGAAGAAAGAAGTAAGAAAGAAGAAAGAAAGAAGTAAGAAAGAAGTAAGAAAGAAGTAAGAAAGAAGTAAGAAAGAAATAAGAAAGAAAGAAGAAAGAAGAAAGAAAGAAGTAGGAAAGAAGTAAGAAAGAAGTAAGAAAGAAGTAATAAAGAATTAAGAAGGAATGAAGAAAAAAGTAAGAAAGAAGAAAGAAAGAATTAAGAAAGAAGTAAGAAAGAAGTAAGAAAGAAGTAAGAAAGAATTACGAAAGAAGTAAGAAAGAAGTAAGAAAGAAAGAAGAAAGAAAAAAGTAAGAAAGAAGAAAGAAAGAAGTAAGAAAGAAGTAAGAAAGAAGAAAGAAAGAAGTAAGAAAGAAATAAGAAAGAAGTAAGAAAGAAAGAAGTAAGAAGAAAAAAAGAAGTAAGAAAGAAGTAAGAAAGAAGTACGAAAGAAGTAAGAAAGAATTAAGAAAGAAAGAAGTTAGAAAGAAGTAAGAAAGAAAGAAGAAAGAAGTAAGAAATAAGTAAGAAGGAAAAATGAAAGAAGTAAGAAAGAAGAAAGAAAGAAGGAAGGAAGAAGTAAGAAAGAAGTAAGAAAGAAGTAAGAAAGAAGTAATAAAGAAGTAAGAAAGAAGTAAGAAAGAAGAAAGAAAGAAGTAAGAAAGAAGTAAAAATGAATTAAGAAAGAAAGAAGTAAGAAAGAAGTAAGAAAGAAGTAAGAAAGTAGAAAAAACAAGTTAGAAAGAAGTAAGAAAGAAGTAAGAAAGAAGTATAAATAAGAAAGAAAGAAGAAAGAAAGAAAGAAGAAGTAAGAAAGAAGTAAGAGAGAAGTAAGAAAGAAGTAAGAAAGAAGTAAGAGAGAAGTAAGAAAGAAGTAAGTAGGAATGAAGAAAGAAGTAAGAAAGAAGTATGAAAGAAGTAAGAAAGAAGTATGAAAGAAGTAAGAAAGAAGTATGAAAGAAGTAAGAAAGAAGAAAGAAAGAAGAAAGAAGTAAGAAAGAAGTAAGAAAGAAGTAATAAAGAAAGAAGAAAGAAGAAAATAAAGTAAGAAAGAAGTAAGAAAGAAGTAAGAAATAAGTAAGAAATAAGTAAGAAGGAATGAAGAAAGTAGTAAGAAAGAAGAAAGAAAGAATTAAGAAAGGAGTAAGAAAGAAAGAAGAAAGAAGTAAGAAAGAACTAAGAAAGAAGTTAAGAAAGAAGTAAGAAAGAAGAAAGAAAGAAGTAAGAAAGAAGAAAGAAAGAAGTAAGAAAGAAGTAAGAAAGAAGTAAGAAAGAAGTAAGAAAGAAGTACAAAAGAAGTAAGAAAGAATTAAGAAAGAAAGAAGTAAGAAAGAAGTAAGAAAGAAAGAAGAAAGAAGTAAGAAAGAAGTAAGAAAGAAGTAAGAAAGAAAGAAGAAAGAAGTAAGAAAGAAGTAAGAAAGAAGTAAGAAAGAAGTAAGAAAGAAGTAATAAAGAATTAAGAAGGAATGAAGAAAGAAGTAAGAAAGAAGAAAAAAAGAAGTAAGAAAGAAGAAAGAAAGAAGTAAGAAAGAAGTAAGAAAGAAAGAAGAAAGAATTAAGAAAGAAGTAAGAAAGAAGTAAGAAAGAAGAAAAAAGAAGTTAGAAAGAAGTAAGAAAGAAGTAAGAAAGAAGTAAGAAAGAAGAAAGAAAGAAGAAAGAAAGAAAGAAAGAAGAAAGAAGTAAGAAAGAAGTAAGAAAGATGTAAGAAAGAAGTAAGAAAGAAGTAAGAAATAAGTAAGAAAGAAGTTAGAAAGAAGTAAGAAAGAAGTAAGAAAGAAGTAAGAAATAGTAAAGGAGTAAGAAAGAAGTAAGAAAGAAGTAAGGAAGAAGTAAGAAAGAAGAAAGAAAGAAGAAAGAAGAAAGAAAGAAGTAAGAAAGAAGAAAGAAATCAGTAAGAAAGAAGTAAGAAAGAAGTAAGAAATAAGTATGAAAGAAGTAAGAAAGATAGAAGAAAGAAGTAAGAAAGAAGTAAGAAAGAAGAAAGAAAGAAGTAAGAAAGAAGAAAGAAAGAAGTAAGAAAGAAGTAAGAAAAAAGTAAGAAAGAAGTAAGAAAGAAGTAAGAAAGAAGTAAGAAAGAAGTAAGAAAGAAGTAAGAAGGAATGAAGAAAGTAGTAAGAAAGAAGTAAGAAAGAAGTAAGAAAGAAGTAAGAAAGAAAGAAGAAAGAAGTAAGAAAGAAGTAAGAAAGAAGTAATAAACAATTAAGAAGGAATGAAGAAAGAAGTAAGAAAGAAGAAAGAAAGAAGTAAGAAAGAAGAAAGAAAGAAGTAAGAAAGAAGTAAGAAAGAAAGAAGAAAGAAGTAAGAAAGAAGTAAGAAAGAAGTAAGAAAGAAGTAATAAACAATTAAGAAGGAATGAAGAAAGAAGTAAGAAAGAAGAAAGAAATAAGTAAGAAACAAGTTAGAAAGAAGTAAGAAAGAAGTAAGAAAGAAAGAGGAAAGAAGTAAGAAAGAAGTAAGAAAGAAGTAAGAAAGAAGAAAAAAGAAGTTAGAAAGAAGTAAGGAAGAAGTAAGAAAGAAGTAAGAAAGAAGTAAGAAAGAAGAAAGAAAGAAGAAAGAAAGAAAGAAGAAAGAAGTAAGAAAGAAGTAAGAAAGATGTAAGAAAGAATAAGAAAGAAAGAAGTAAGAAACAAGTAAGAAAGAAGTAAGAAAGAAGTACGAAAGAAGTAAGAAAGAAGTAAGAAAGAAAGAAGTAAGAAAGAAGTAAGAAAGAAGTAAGAAAGAAGTTAAAATGAAGTAAGAAAGAAGTAAGAAATAAGTAAGAAAGAAGTTAGAAAGAAGTAAGAAAGAAGTAAGAAAGAAGAAAGAAAGAAGTAAGAAAGAAGAAAGAAAGAAGTAAGAAAGAAGTAAGAAAGAATTAAGAAAGAAGTAAGAAAGAAGTAAGAAAGAAGTAAGAAAGAAAGAAGAAAGAAGAAAGAAAGAAGTAAGAAAGAAGTAAGAAAGAAGTAAGAAAGAAAGAAAGAAGAAAGAAGTTAGAAAGAAGTAAGATAGAAGTAAGAAAGAAGTACGAAAGAAGTAAGAAAGAAGTAAGAAAGAAAGAAGAAAGAAAGGAGTAAGAAAGAAGTAAGAAAGAAGTAAGAAAGAAGTAAGAAAGAAAGAAAGAAAGAAGAAAGAAGTTAGAAAGAAGTAAGAAAGAAGTAAGAAAGAAGTACGAAAGAAGTAAGAAAGAAGTAAGAAAGAAAGAAGTAAGAAAGAAGTAAGAAAGAAGTAAGAAAGAAGTTAGAAAGAAGTAAGAAAGAAGTAAGAAAGAAGTAAGAAAGAAGTAAGAAAGAAAGAAAGAAGAAAGAAGTTAGAAAGAAGTAAGAAAGAAGTAAGAAAGAAGTAAGAAAGAAAGAAAGAAAGAAGAAAGAAGTTAGAAAGAAGTAAGAAAGAAGTAAGAAAGAAGTACGAAAGAAGTAAGAAAGAAGTAAGAAAGAAAGAAGTAAGAAAGAAGTAAGAAAGAAGTAAGAAAGAAGTTAGAAAGAAGTAAGAAAGAAGTAAGAAAGAAGTAAGAAAGAAGTAAGAAAGAAGTAAGAAAGAAAGAAGAAAGAAGTAAGAAAGAAGTAAGAAAGAAGTATGAAAGAAGTAAGAAAGAAGAAAGAAAGAAGTAAGAATGAAGTAAGAAAGAAGTAAGAAAGAAGTAATAAAGAAAGAAGAAAGAAGAAAGAAAGAAGTAAGAAAGAAGTAAGAATGAATTAAGAAAGAAGTAAGAGAAAGTAATAAGGAATGAAGAAAGTAGTAAGAAAGAAGTAAGAAAGAATTAAGAAAGAAGTAAGAAAGAAAGAAGAAAGATATAAGAAAGAAGTAAGAAAGAAGTAAGAAAGAAGGAAGAAAGAAGAAAGAAAGAAGTAAGAAAGAGGAACGAAAGAAGGAAGAAAGAAGTAAGAAAGAAGTAAGAAAGATGTAAGAAAGAAGTAAGAAATAAGTAAGAAAGAAGAAAAAAGAAGTTAGAAAGAAGTAAGAAAGAAGTAAGAAAGAAATAAGAAAGAAAGAAGAAAGAAGAAAGAAAGAAGTAGGAAAGAAGTAAGAAAGAAGTAAGAAAGAAGTAATAAAGAATTAAGAAGGACAGAAGAAAGAAGTAAGAAAGAAGTAAGAAAGAAAGAAGTAAGGAAGAAGTAAGAAAGAAGTAAGAAAGAAGTAAGAAAGAAAGAAGAAAGAAGTAAGAAAGAAGTAAGAAAGAAGTTAGAAAGAAGTTAGAAAGAATTTAGAAATAAGAAAGAAAGAAGAAAGCAAGAAGAAAGAAAGAAAGAAGTAAGAAAGAAGTAAGAAAGAAGTAAGAAAGAAGTAAGAAAGAAGTAAGAAAGAAGTAAGAAAGAAGTAAGAAATAAGAAAGAAGTAAGAAAGAAGTAAGAAAGAAGTAAGAAAGAAGTAAGAAAGAAAGAAGTAAGAAAGAAGTAAGAAAGAAGTAAGAAAGAAGTAAGAGAGAAGTAAGAAAGAAGTAAGAAAGAAGTAAGAAAGAAGTTAGAAAGAAGTAAGAAAGAAGTAAGAAAGAATTAAGAAAGAAAGAAGAAAGAAGTAAGAAAGAAGTAAGAAAGAAGTAAGAAAGAAGTAAGAGAGAAGTAAGAAAGAAGTAAGAAAGAAGTAAGAAAGAAGTTAGAAAGAAGTAAGAAAGAAGTAAGAAAGAATTAAGAAAGAAAGAAGAAACAATTAAGAAAGAAGTAAGAAAGAAGAAAGAAAGAAGTAAGAAAGAAGAAAGAAACAAGAAAGAAGTAAGAAAGAAGTAAGAAAGAAGTAAGAAAGAATTAAGAAAGAAAGAAGAAAGAAGTAAGAAAGAAGAAAGAAAGAAGAAAGAAGTAAGAAAGAAGTAGGAAAGAAGTAAGAAAGAAGTAAGAAGGAATGAAGAAAGAAGTAAGAAAGAAGAAAGAAAGAAGTAAGAAAGAAGTAAGAAAGAAGTAAGAAAGAAGTAAGAAAGAAATAAGAAAGAAAGAAGAAAGAAGAAATAAAGAAGTAGGAAAGAAGTAAGAAAGAAGTAAGAAAGAAGTAATAAAGAATTAAGAAGGAATGAAGAAAAAAGTAAGAAAGAAGAAAGAAAGAAGTAAGAAAGAAGTAAGAAAGAATTACGAAAGAAGTAAGAAAGAAGTAAGAAAGAAAGAATAAAGAAAAAAGTAAGAAAGAAGAAAGAAAGAAGTAAGAAAGAAGTAAGAAAGAAGAAAGAAAGAAGTAAGAAAGAAATAAGAAAGAAGTAAGAAAGAAAGAAGTAAGAAGAAAAAAAGAAGTAAGAAAGAAGTAAGAAAGAAGTACGAAAGAAGTAAGAAAGAATTAAGAAAGAAAGAAGTTAGAAAGAAGTAAGAAAGAAAGAAGAAAGAAGTAAGAAATAAGTAAGAAAGAAGAATGAAAGAAGTAAGAAAGAAGAAAGAAAGAAGGAAGGAAGAAGTAAGAAAGAAGTAAGAAAGAAGTAAGAAAGAAGTAAGAAAGAAGTAAGAAAGAAGTAAGAAAGAAGTAATAAAGAAGTAAGAAAGAAGTAAGAAAGAAGAAAGAAAGAAGTAAGAAAGAAGAAAGAAAGAAGTAAAAATGAATTAAGAAAGAAAGAAGTAAGAAAGAAGTAAGAAAGAAGTAAGAAAGTAGAAAAAACAAGTTAGAAAGAAGTAAGAAAGAAGTAAGAAAGAAGTATAAATAAGAAAGAAAGAAGAAAGAAAGAAAGAAGAAGTAAGAAAGAAGTAAGAGAGAAGTAAGAAAGAAGTAAGAAAGAAGTAAGAGAGAAGTAAGAAAGAAGTAAGTAGGAATGAAGAAAGAAGTAAGAAAGAAGTATGAAAGAAGTAAGAAAGAAGTATGAAAGAAGTAAGAAAGAAGTATGAAAGAAGTAAGAAAGAAGAAAGAAAGAAGAAAGAAGTAAGAAAGAAGTAAGAAAGAAGTAATAAAGAAAGAAGAAAGAAGAAAATAAAGTAAGAAAGAAGTAAGAAAGAAGTAAGAAATAAGTAAGAAATAAGTAAGAAGGAATGAAGAAAGTAGTAAGAAAGAAGAAAGAAAGAATTAAGAAAGGAGTAAGAAAGAAAGAAGAAAGAAGTAAGAAAGAACTAAGAAAGAAGTTAAGAAAGAAGTAAGAAAGAAGAAAGAAAGAAGTAAGAAAGAAGAAAGAAAGAAGTAAGAAAGAAGTAAGAAAGAAGTAAGAAAGAAGTAAGAAAGAAGTACAAAAGAAGTAAGAAAGAATTAAGAAAGAAAGAAGTAAGAAAGAAGTAAGAAAGAAAGAAGAAAGAAGTAAGAAAGAAGTAAGAAAGAAGTAAGAAAGAAAGAAGAAAGAAGTAAGAAAGAAGTAAGAAAGAAGTAAGAAAGAAGTAATAAAGAATTAAGAAGGAATGAAGAAAGAAGTAAGAAAGAAGAAAAAAAGAAGTAAGAAAGAAGAAAGAAAGAAGTAAGAAAGAAGTAAGAAAGAAAGAAGAAAGAATTAAGAAAGAAGTAAGAAAGAAGTAAGAAAGAAGAAAAAAGAAGTTAGAAAGAAGTAAGAAAGAAGTAAGAAAGAAGTAAGAAAGAAGAAAGAAAGAAGAAAGAAAGAAAGAAAGAAGAAAGAAGTAAGAAAGAAGTAAGAAAGATGTAAGAAAGAAGTAAGAAAGAAGTAAGAAAGAAGTAAGAAAGAAGTTAGAAAGAAGTAAGAAAGAAGTAAGAAAGAAGTAAGAAATAGTAAAGGAGTAAGAAAGAAGTAAGAAAGAAGTAAGGAAGAAGTAAGAAAGAAGAAATAAAGAAGAAAGAAGAAAGAAAGAAGTAAGAAAGAAGAAAGAAATCAGTAAGAAAGAAGTAAGAAAGAAGTAAGAAAGAAGTATGAAAGAAGTAAGAAAGAAAGAAGAAAGAAGTAAGAAAGAAGAAAGAAGAAAGAAAGAAGTAAGAAAGAAGAAAGAAAGAAGTAAGAAAGAAGTAAGAAAAAAGTAAGAAAGAAGTAAGAAAGAAGTAAGAAAGAAGTAAGAAAGAAGTAAGAAAGAAGTAAGAAGGAATGAAGAAAGTAGTAAGAAAGAAGTAAGAAAGAAGTAAGAAAGAAGTAAGAAAGAAAGAAGAAAGAAGTAAGAAAGAAGTAAGAAAGAAGTAATAAACAATTAAGAAGGAATGAAGAAAGAAGTAAGAAAGAAGAAAGAAAGAAGTAAGAAAGAAGAAAGAAAGAAGTAAGAAAGAAGTAAGAAAGAAAGAAGAAAGAAGTAAGAAAGAAGTAAGAAAGAAGTAAGAAAGAAGTAATAAACAATTAAGAAGGAATGAAGAAAGAAGTAAGAAAGAAGAAAGAAATAAGTAAGAAACAAGTTAGAAAGAAGAAAGAAGTAAGAAAGAAAGAGGAAAGAAGTAAGAAAGAAGTAAGAAAGAAGTAAGAAAGAAGAAAAAAGAAGTTAGAAAGAAGTAAGAAAGAAGTAAGAAAGAAGTAAGAAAGAAAGAAGAAAGAAGTAAGAAAGAAGTAAGAAAGAAGTAAGAAAGAAGTAAGAAAGAAGTAATAAAGAATTAAGAAGGAATGAAGAAAGAAGTAAGAAAGAAGAAAAAAAGAAGTAAGAAAGAAGAAAGAAAGAAGTAAGAAAGAAGTAAGAAAGAAAGAAGAAAGAATTAAGAAAGAAGTAAGAAAGAAGTAAGAAAGAAGAAAAAAGAAGTTAGAAAGAAGTAAGAAAGAAGTAAGAAAGAAGTAAGAAAGAAGAAAGAAAGAAGAAAGAAAGAAAGAAAGAAGAAAGAAGTAAGAAAGAAGTAAGAAAGATGTAAGAAAGAAGTAAGAAAGAAGTAAGAAATAAGTAAGAAAGAAGTTAGAAAGAAGTAAGAAAGAGGTAAGAAAGAAGTAAGAAATAGTAAAGGAGTAAGAAAGAAGTAAGAAAGAAGTAAGGAAGAAGTAAGAAAGAAGAAAGAAAGAAGAAAGAAGAAAGAAAGAAGTAAGAAAGAAGAAAGAAATCAGTAAGAAAGAAGTAAGAAAGAAGTAAGAAAGAAGTATGAAAGAAGTAAGAAAGATAGAAGAAAGAAGTAAGAAAGAAGTAAGAAAGAAGAAAGAAAGAAGTAAGAAAGAAGAAAGAAAGAAGTAAGAAAGAAGTAAGAAAAAAGTAAGAAAGAAGTAAGAAAGAAGTAAGAAAGAAGTAAGAAAGAAGTAAGAAAGAAGTAAGAAGGAATGAAGAAAGTAGTAAGAAAGAAGTAAGAAAGAAGTAAGAAAGAAGTAAGAAAGAAAGAAGAAAGAAGTAAGAAAGAAGTAAGAAAGAAGTAATAAACAATTAAGAAGGAATGAAGAAAGAAGTAAGAAAGAAGAAAGAAAGAAGTAAGAAAGAAGAAAGAAAGAAGTAAGAAAGAAGTAAGAAAGAAAGAAGAAAGAAGTAAGAAAGAAGTAAGAAAGAAGTAAGAAAGAAGTAATAAACAATTAAGAAGGAATGAAGAAAGAAGTAAGAAAGAAGAAAGAAATAAGTAAGAAACAAGTTAGAAAGAAGTAAGAAAGAAGTAAGAAAGAAAGAGGAAAGAAGTAAGAAAGAAGTAAGAAAGAAGTAAGAAAGAAGAAAAAAGAAGTTAGAAAGAAGTAAGGAAGAAGTAAGAAAGAAGTAAGAAAGAAGTAAGAAAGAAGAAAGAAAGAAGAAAGAAAGAAAGAAGAAAGAAGTAAGAAAGAAGTAAGAAAGATGTAAGAAAGAATAAGAAAGAAAGAAGTAAGAAACAAGTAAGAAAGAAGTAAGAAAGAAGTACGAAAGAAGTAAGAAAGAAGTAAGAAAGAAAGAAGTAAGAAAGAAGTAAGAAAGAAGTAAGAAAGAAGTTAAAATGAAGTAAGAAAGAAGTAAGAAATAAGTAAGAAAGAAGTTAGAAAGAAGTAAGAAAGAAGTAAGAAAGAAGAAAGAAAGAAGTAAGAAAGAAGAAAGAAAGAAGTAAGAAAGAAGTAAGAAAGAATTAAGAAAGAAGTAAGAAAGAAGTAAGAAAGAAGTAAGAAAGAAAGAAGAAAGAAGAAAGAAAGAAGTAAGAAAGAAGTAAGAAAGAAGTAAGAAAGAAAGAAAGAAGAAAGAAGTTAGAAAGAAGTAAGATAGAAGTAAGAAAGAAGTACGAAAGAAGTAAGAAAGAAGTAAGAAAGAAAGAAGAAAGAAAGGAGTAAGAAAGAAGTAAGAAAGAAGTAAGAAAGAAGTAAGAAAGAAAGAAAGAAAGAAGAAAGAAGTTAGAAAGAAGTAAGAAAGAAGTAAGAAAGAAGTACGAAAGAAGTAAGAAAGAAGTAAGAAAGAAAGAAGTAAGAAAGAAGTAAGAAAGAAGTAAGAAAGAAGTTAGAAAGAAGTAAGAAAGAAGTAAGAAAGAAGTAAGAAAGAAGTAAGAAAGAAAGAAAGAAGAAAGAAGTTAGAAAGAAGTAAGAAAGAAGTAAGAAAGAAGTAAGAAAGAAAGAAAGAAAGAAGAAAGAAGTTAGAAAGAAGTAAGAAAGAAGTAAGAAAGAAGTACGAAAGAAGTAAGAAAGAAGTAAGAAAGAAAGAAGTAAGAAAGAAGTAAGAAAGAAGTAAGAAAGAAGTTAGAAAGAAGTAAGAAAGAAGTAAGAAAGAAGTAAGAAAGAAGTAAGAAAGAAGTAAGAAAGAAAGAAGAAAGAAGTAAGAAAGAAGTAAGAAAGAAGTATGAAAGAAGTAAGAAAGAAGAAAGAAAGAAGTAAGAATGAAGTAAGAAAGAAGTAAGAAAGAAGTAATAAAGAAAGAAGAAAGAAGAAAGAAAGAAGTAAGAAAGAAGTAAGAATGAATTAAGAAAGAAGTAAGAGAAAGTAATAAGGAATGAAGAAAGTAGTAAGAAAGAAGTAAGAAAGAATTAAGAAAGAAGTAAGAAAGAAAGAAGAAAGATATAAGAAAGAAGTAAGAAAGAAGTAAGAAAGAAGGAAGAAAGAAGAAAGAAAGAAGTAAGAAAGAGGAACGAAAGAAGGAAGAAAGAAGTAAGAAAGAAGTAAGAAAGATGTAAGAAAGAAGTAAGAAATAAGTAAGAAAGAAGAAAAAAGAAGTTAGAAAGAAGTAAGAAAGAAGTAAGAAAGAAATAAGAAAGAAAGAAGAAAGAAGAAAGAAAGAAGTAGGAAAGAAGTAAGAAAGAAGTAAGAAAGAAGTAATAAAGAATTAAGAAGGACAGAAGAAAGAAGTAAGAAAGAAGTAAGAAAGAAAGAAGTAAGGAAGAAGTAAGAAAGAAGTAAGAAAGAAGTAAGAAAGAAAGAAGAAAGAAGTAAGAAAGAAGTAAGAAAGAAGTTAGAAAGAAGTTAGAAAGAATTTAGAAATAAGAAAGAAAGAAGAAAGCAAGAAGAAAGAAAGAAAGAAGTAAGAAAGAAGTAAGAAAGAAGTAAGAAAGAAGTAAGAAAGAAGTAAGAAAGAAGTAAGAAAGAAGTAAGAAATAAGAAAGAAGTAAGAAAGAAGTAAGAAAGAAGTAAGAAAGAAGTAAGAAAGAAAGAAGTAAGAAAGAAGTAAGAAAGAAGTAAGAAAGAAGTAAGAGAGAAGTAAGAAAGAAGTAAGAAAGAAGTAAGAAAGAAGTTAGAAAGAAGTAAGAAAGAAGTAAGAAAGAATTAAGAAAGAAAGAAGAAAGAAGTAAGAAAGAAGTAAGAAAGAAGTAAGAAAGAAGTAAGAGAGAAGTAAGAAAGAAGTAAGAAAGAAGTAAGAAAGAAGTTAGAAAGAAGTAAGAAAGAAGTAAGAAAGAATTAAGAAAGAAAGAAGAAACAATTAAGAAAGAAGTAAGAAAGAAGAAAGAAAGAAGTAAGAAAGAAGAAAGAAACAAGAAAGAAGTAAGAAAGAAGTAAGAAAGAAGTAAGAAAGAATTAAGAAAGAAAGAAGAAAGAAGTAAGAAAGAAGAAAGAAAGAAGAAAGAAGTAAGAAAGAAGTAGGAAAGAAGTAAGAAAGAAGTAAGAAGGAATGAAGAAAGAAGTAAGAAAGAAGAAAGAAAGAAGTAAGAAAGAAGTAAGAAAGAAGTAAGAAAGAAGTAAGAAAGAAATAAGAAAGAAAGAAGAAAGAAGAAATAAAGAAGTAGGAAAGAAGTAAGAAAGAAGTAAGAAAGAAGTAATAAAGAATTAAGAAGGAATGAAGAAAAAAGTAAGAAAGAAGAAAGAAAGAATTAAGAAAGAAGTAAGAAAGAAGTAAGAAAGAAGTAAGAAAGAATTACGAAAGAAGTAAGAAAGAAGTAAGAAAGAAAGAATAAAGAAAAAAGTAAGAAAGAAGAAAGAAAGAAGTAAGAAAGAAGTAAGAAAGAAGAAAGAAAGAAGTAAGAAAGAAATAAGAAAGAAGTAAGAAAGAAAGAAGTAAGAAGAAAAAAAGAAGTAAGAAAGAAGTAAGAAAGAAGTACGAAAGAAGTAAGAAAGAATTAAGAAAGAAAGAAGTTAGAAAGAAGTAAGAAAGAAAGAAGAAAGAAGTAAGAAATAAGTAAGAAAGAAGAATGAAAGAAGTAAGAAAGAAGAAAGAAAGAAGGAAGGAAGAAGTAAGAAAGAAGTAAGAAAGAAGTAAGAAAGAAGTAAGAAAGAAGTAAGAAAGAAGTAAGAAAGAAGTAATAAAGAAGTAAGAAAGAAGTAAGAAAGAAGAAAGAAAGAAGTAAGAAAGAAGAAAGAAAGAAGTAAAAATGAATTAAGAAAGAAAGAAGTAAGAAAGAAGTAAGAAAGAAGTAAGAAAGTAGAAAAAACAAGTTAGAAAGAAGTAAGAAAGAAGTAAGAAAGAAGTATAAATAAGAAAGAAAGAAGAAAGAAAGAAAGAAGAAGTAAGAAAGAAGTAAGAGAGAAGTAAGAAAGAAGTAAGAAAGAAGTAAGAGAGAAGTAAGAAAGAAGTAAGTAGGAATGAAGAAAGAAGTAAGAAAGAAGTATGAAAGAAGTAAGAAAGAAGTATGAAAGAAGTAAGAAAGAAGTATGAAAGAAGTAAGAAAGAAGAAAGAAAGAAGAAAGAAGTAAGAAAGAAGTAAGAAAGAAGTAATAAAGAAAGAAGAAAGAAGAAAATAAAGTAAGAAAGAAGTAAGAAAGAAGTAAGAAATAAGTAAGAAATAAGTAAGAAGGAATGAAGAAAGTAGTAAGAAAGAAGAAAGAAAGAATTAAGAAAGGAGTAAGAAAGAAAGAAGAAAGAAGTAAGAAAGAACTAAGAAAGAAGTTAAGAAAGAAGTAAGAAAGAAGAAAGAAAGAAGTAAGAAAGAAGAAAGAAAGAAGTAAGAAAGAAGTAAGAAAGAAGTAAGAAAGAAGTAAGAAAGAAGTACAAAAGAAGTAAGAAAGAATTAAGAAAGAAAGAAGTAAGAAAGAAGTAAGAAAGAAAGAAGAAAGAAGTAAGAAAGAAGTAAGAAAGAAGTAAGAAAGAAAGAAGAAAGAAGTAAGAAAGAAGTAAGAAAGAAGTAAGAAAGAAGTAATAAAGAATTAAGAAGGAATGAAGAAAGAAGTAAGAAAGAAGAAAAAAAGAAGTAAGAAAGAAGAAAGAAAGAAGTAAGAAAGAAGTAAGAAAGAAAGAATTAAGAAAGAAGTAAGAAAGAAGTAAGAAAGAAGAAAAAAGAAGTTAGAAAGAAGTAAGAAAGAAGTAAGAAAGAAGTAAGAAAGAAGAAAGAAAGAAGAAAGAAAGAAAGAAAGAAGAAAGAAGTAAGAAAGAAGTAAGAAAGATGTAAGAAAGAAGTAAGAAAGAAGTAAGAAATAAGTAAGAAAGAAGTTAGAAAGAAGTAAGAAAGAAGTAAGAAAGAAGTAAGAAATAGTAAAGGAGTAAGAAAGAAGTAAGAAAGAAGTAAGGAAGAAGTAAGAAAGAAGAAATAAAGAAGAAAGAAGAAAGAAAGAAGTAAGAAAGAAGAAAGAAATCAGTAAGAAAGAAGTAAGAAAGAAGTAAGAAAGAAGTATGAAAGAAGTAAGAAAGAAAGAAGAAAGAAGTAAGAAAGAAGTAAGAAAGAAGAAAGAAAGAAGTAAGAAAGAAGAAAGAAAGAAGTAAGAAAGAAGTAAGAAAAAAGTAAGAAAGAAGTAAGAAAGAAGTAAGAAAGAAGTAAGAAAGAAGTAAGAAAGAAGTAAGAAGGAATGAAGAAAGTAGTAAGAAAGAAGTAAGAAAGAAGTAAGAAAGAAGTAAGAAAGAAAGAAGAAAGAAGTAAGAAAGAAGTAAGAAAGAAGTAATAAACAATTAAGAAGGAATGAAGAAAGAAGTAAGAAAGAAGAAAGAAAGAAGTAAGAAAGAAGAAAGAAAGAAGTAAGAAAGAAGTAAGAAAGAAAGAAGAAAGAAGTAAGAAAGAAGTAAGAAAGAAGTAAGAAAGAAGTAATAAACAATTAAGAAGGAATGAAGAAAGAAGTAAGAAAGAAGAAAGAAATAAGTAAGAAAGAAGAAAGAAAGAAGAAAGAAAGAAAGAAGAAAGAAGTAAGAAAGAAGTAAGAAAGATGTAAGAAAGAATAAGAAAGAAAGAAGTAAGAAACAAGTAAGAAAGAAGTAAGAAAGAAGTACGAAAGAAGTAAGAAAGAAGTAAGAAAGAAAGAAGTAAGAAAGAAGTAAGAAAGAAGTAAGAAAGAAGTTAAAAAGAAGTAAGAAAGAAGTAAGAAATAAGTAAGAAAGAAGTTAGAAAGAAGTAAGAAAGAAGTAAGAAAGAAGAAAGAAAGAAGTAAGAAAGAAGAAAGAAAGAAGTAAGAAAGAAGTAAGAAAGAATTAAGAAAGAAGTAAGAAAGAAGTAAGAAAGAAGTAAGAAAGAAAGAAGAAAGAAGAAAGAAAGAAGTAAGAAAGAAGTAAGAAAGAAGTAAGAAAGAAAGAAAGAAGAAAGAAGTTAGAAAGAAGTAAGATAGAAGTAAGAAAGAAGTACGAAAGAAGTAAGAAAGAAGTAAGAAAGAAAGAAGAAAGAAAGGAGTAAGAAAGAAGTAAGAAGGAAAGAAGTAAGAAAGAAGAAAGAAAGAAGTAAGAAAGAAGAAAGAAAGAAGTAAGAAAGAAGTTAGAAAGAAGTAAGAAATAAGTAAGAAAGAAAGAAGAAAGAAAAAAAAGAAAGAAGAAAGAAAGAAGTTAGAAAGAAGTAAGAAAGAAGTAAGAAAGAAGTAAGAAAGTAGTTAGAAAGAAGTAAGAAAGAAGTAAGAAAGAAAGAAGTAAGAAAGAAGTAAGAAAGAAGTATGAAAGAAGTAAGAAAGAAGAAAGAAAGAAAGAAGAAAGAAGTAAGAAAGAAGAAAGAAAGAAGTAAGAAAGAAGAAAGAAAGAAGTAAGAAAGAAGAAAGAAAGAAGTAAGAAAGAAGTAAGAAAGAAGTAAGAAAGAAGTAAGAAAGAAAGAAGAAAGAAGTAAGAAAGAAGTAAGAATTAAGAAAGAAAGAAGTAAGAAAGAAGAAAAAAGTAGTTAGAAAGAAGTAAGAAAGAAGTAAGAAAGAAAGAAGAAAGAAGTAAGAAAGAAGAAAGAAAGAAATAAGAAAGAAGTAAGAAAGAAGTAAGAAAGAAGTAAGAAAGAAGAAAGAAAGAAAGAAGAAAGAAGTAAGAAAGAAGAAAGAAAGAAGTAAGAAAGAAGAAAAAAGTAGTTAGAAAGAAGTAAGAAAGAAGTAAGAAAGAAAGAAGAAAGAAGTAAGAAAGAAGTAAGAACGAAGTAAGAAAGAAGTAAGAAAGAAGAAAAAAGTAGTTAGAAAGAAGTAAGAAAGAAGTAAGAAAGAAGTAAGAAAGAAGAAAGAAAGAAGAAAGAAGTAAGAAAGAAGTAAGAAAGAAGTAAGAAAGTATTAAGAAAGAAATAAGAAAGAAGTAAGAAATAAGTAAGAAAGAAGTAAGAAAGAAGTAAGAAAGAAGAAAAAAGTAGTTAGAAAGAAGTAAGAAAGAAGTAAGAAAGTATTAAGAAAGAAATAAGAAAGAAGTAAGAAATAAGTAAGAAAGAAGTAAGAAAGAAGTAAGAAAGAAGTAAGAAAGAAGTAAGAAAGAAGTAAGAAGGAATGAAGAAAGTAGTAAGAAAGAAGTAAGAAAGAAGTAAGAAAGAAGTAAGAAAGAAGAAAGAAAGAAGTAAGAAAGAAGTAAGAAAGAAGTAAGAAAGAAGTAAGAAAGAAGTACAAAAGAAGTAAGAAAGAATTAAGAAAGAAAGAAGTAAGAAAGAAGTAAGAAAGAAAGAAGAAAGAAGTAAGAAAGAAGTAAGAAAGAAGTAAGAAAGAAAGAAGAAAGAAGTAAGAAAGAAGTAAGAAAGAAGTAAGAAAGAAGTAATAAAGAATTAAGAAGGAATGAAGAAAGAAGTAAGAAAGAAGAAAAAAAGAAGTAAGAAAGAAGAAAGAAAGAAGTAAGAAAGAAGTAAGAAAGAAAGAATTAAGAAAGAAGTAAGAAAGAAGTAAGAAAGAAGAAAAAAGAAGTTAGAAAGAAGTAAGAAAGAAGTAAGAAAGAAGTAAGAAAGAAGAAAGAAAGAAGAAAGAAAGAAAGAAAGAAGAAAGAAGTAAGAAAGAAGTAAGAAAGATGTAAGAAAGAAGTAAGAAAGAAGTAAGAAATAAGTAAGAAAGAAGTTAGAAAGAAGTAAGAAAGAAGTAAGAAAGAAGTAAGAAATAGTAAAGGAGTAAGAAAGAAGTAAGAAAGAAGTAAGGAAGAAGTAAGAAAGAAGAAATAAAGAAGAAAGAAGAAAGAAAGAAGTAAGAAAGAAGAAAGAAATCAGTAAGAAAGAAGTAAGAAAGAAGTAAGAAAGAAGTATGAAAGAAGTAAGAAAGAAAGAAGAAAGAAGTAAGAAAGAAGTAAGAAAGAAGAAAGAAAGAAGTAAGAAAGAAGAAAGAAAGAAGTAAGAAAGAAGTAAGAAAAAAGTAAGAAAGAAGTAAGAAAGAAGTAAGAAAGAAGTAAGAAAGAAGTAAGAAAGAAGTAAGAAGGAATGAAGAAAGTAGTAAGAAAGAAGTAAGAAAGAAGTAAGAAAGAAGTAAGAAAGAAAGAAGAAAGAAGTAAGAAAGAAGTAAGAAAGAAGTAATAAACAATTAAGAAGGAATGAAGAAAGAAGTAAGAAAGAAGAAAGAAAGAAGTAAGAAAGAAGAAAGAAAGAAGTAAGAAAGAAGTAAGAAAGAAAGAAGAAAGAAGTAAGAAAGAAGTAAGAAAGAAGTAAGAAAGAAGTAATAAACAATTAAGAAGGAATGAAGAAAGAAGTAAGAAAGAAGAAAGAAATAAGTAAGAAAGAAGAAAGAAAGAAGAAAGAAAGAAAGAAGAAAGAAGTAAGAAAGAAGTAAGAAAGATGTAAGAAAGAATAAGAAAGAAAGAAGTAAGAAACAAGTAAGAAAGAAGTAAGAAAGAAGTACGAAAGAAGTAAGAAAGAAGTAAGAAAGAAAGAAGTAAGAAAGAAGTAAGAAAGAAGTAAGAAAGAAGTTAAAAAGAAGTAAGAAAGAAGTAAGAAATAAGTAAGAAAGAAGTTAGAAAGAAGTAAGAAAGAAGTAAGAAAGAAGAAAGAAAGAAGTAAGAAAGAAGAAAGAAAGAAGTAAGAAAGAAGTAAGAAAGAATTAAGAAAGAAGTAAGAAAGAAGTAAGAAAGAAGTAAGAAAGAAAGAAGAAAGAAGAAAGAAAGAAGTAAGAAAGAAGTAAGAAAGAAGTAAGAAAGAAAGAAAGAAGAAAGAAGTTAGAAAGAAGTAAGATAGAAGTAAGAAAGAAGTACGAAAGAAGTAAGAAAGAAGTAAGAAAGAAAGAAGAAAGAAAGGAGTAAGAAAGAAGTAAGAAGGAAAGAAGTAAGAAAGAAGAAAGAAAGAAGTAAGAAAGAAGAAAGAAAGAAGTAAGAAAGAAGTTAGAAAGAAGTAAGAAATAAGTAAGAAAGAAAGAAGAAAGAAAAAAAAGAAAGAAGAAAGAAAGAAGTTAGAAAGAAGTAAGAAAGAAGTAAGAAAGAAGTAAGAAAGTAGTTAGAAAGAAGTAAGAAAGAAGTAAGAAAGAAAGAAGTAAGAAAGAAGTAAGAAAGAAGTATGAAAGAAGTAAGAAAGAAGAAAGAAAGAAAGAAGAAAGAAGTAAGAAAGAAGAAAGAAAGAAGTAAGAAAGAAGAAAGAAAGAAGTAAGAAAGAAGAAAGAAAGAAGTAAGAAAGAAGTAAGAAAGAAGTAAGAAAGAAGTAAGAAAGAAAGAAGAAAGAAGTAAGAAAGAAGTAAGAATTAAGAAAGAAAGAAGTAAGAAAGAAGAAAAAAGTAGTTAGAAAGAAGTAAGAAAGAAGTAAGAAAGAAAGAAGAAAGAAGTAAGAAAGAAGAAAGAAAGAAATAAGAAAGAAGTAAGAAAGAAGTAAGAAAGAAGTAAGAAAGAAGAAAGAAAGAAAGAAGAAAGAAGTAAGAAAGAAGAAAGAAAGAAGTAAGAAAGAAGAAAAAAGTAGTTAGAAAGAAGTAAGAAAGAAGTAAGAAAGAAAGAAGAAAGAAGTAAGAAAGAAGTAAGAACGAAGTAAGAAAGAAGTAAGAAAGAAGAAAAAAGTAGTTAGAAAGAAGTAAGAAAGAAGTAAGAAAGAAGTAAGAAAGAAGAAAGAAAGAAGAAAGAAGTAAGAAAGAAGTAAGAAAGAAGTAAGAAAGTATTAAGAAAGAAATAAGAAAGAAGTAAGAAATAAGTAAGAAAGAAGTAAGAAAGAAGTAAGAAAGAAGAAAAAAGTAGTTAGAAAGAAGTAAGAAAGAAGTAAGAAAGTATTAAGAAAGAAATAAGAAAGAAGTAAGAAATAAGTAAGAAAGAAGTAAGAAAGAAGTAAGAAAGAAGTAAGAAAGAAGTAAGAAAGAAGTAAGAAGGAATGAAGAAAGTAGTAAGAAAGAAGTAAGAAAGAAGTAAGAAAGAAGTAAGAAAGAAGGAAGAAAGAAGTAAGAAAGAAGTAAGAAAGAAGAAAGAAGTAAGAAAGAAGTACAAATAAGTAAGAAAGAATTAAGAAAGAAAGAAGTAAGAAAGAAGTAAGAAAGAAAGAAGAAAGAAGTAAGAAAGAAGTAAGAAAGAAGTAAGAAAGAAAGAAAAAAGAAGTAAGAAAGAAGTAAGAAAGAAGTAAGAAAGAAGTAATACAGAATTAAGAGGGAAAGAAGAAAGAAGTAAGAAAGAAGAAAGAAAGAAGTAAGAAAGAAGAAAGAAAGAAGTAGGAAAGAAGTAAGAAAGAAAGAGGAAAGAAGTAAGAAAGAAGTAAGAAAGAAGAAAAAAGAAGTTAGAAAGAAGTAAGAAAGAAGTAAGAAAGAAGTAAGAAATAAGTAAGAAAGAAGAAAGAAAGAAGAAAGAAAGAAAGAAGAAAGAAGTAAGAAAGAAGTAAGAAAGAATTAAGAAAGAAGTAAGAAATAAGTAAGAAAGAAGAAAGAAAGAAGAAAGAAAGAAAGAAGAAAGAAGTAAGAAAGAAGTAAGAAAGAAGTAAGAAAGAATAAGAAAGAAAGAAGTAAGAAAGAAGTAAGAAAGAAGTAAGAAAGAAGTACGAAAGAAGTAAGAAAGAAGTAAGAAAGAAAGAAGTAAGAAAGAAGTAAGAAAGAAGTAAGAAAGAAGTTAAAAAGAAGTAAGAAAGAAGTAAGAAATAAGTAAGAAAGAAGTTAGAAAGAAGTAAGAAAGAAGTTAGAAAGAAGTAAGAAAAAAGTAAGAAAGAAGAAAGAAAGAAGTAAGAAAGAAGTAAGAAAGAATTAAGAAAGAAGTAAGAAAGAATTAAGAAAGAAGTAAGAAAGAAAGAAGAAAGAAGAAAGAAAGAAGTAAGAAAGAAGTAAGAAAGAAGTAAGAAAGAAAGAAAGAAGAAAGAAGTTAGAAAGAAGTAAGAAAGAAGTAAGAAAGAAGTACGAAAGAAGTAAGAAAGAAGTAAGAAAGAAAGAAGTAAGAAAGAAGTAAGAAAGAAGTAAGAAAGAAGTTAGAAAGAAGTAAGAAAGAAGTAAGAAAGAAGTAAGAAAGAAGTAAGAAAGAAGTAAGAAAGAAAGAAGAAAGAAGTAAGAAAGAAGTAAGAAAGAAGTATGAAAGAAGTAAGAAAGAAGAAAGAAAGAAGTAAGAAAGAAGTAAGAAAGAAGTAATAAAGAATTAAGAGGGAAAGAAGAAAGAAGTAAGAAAGAAGAAAGAAAGAAGTAAGAAAGAAGTAAGAAAGAAGTAAGAAAGAAGTAAGAAAGAAGTAAGAAAGAAGTAAGAAAGAAAGAAGAAAGAAGTAAGAAAGAAGTAAGAAAGAAGTAAGAAAGAAGAAAGAAAGAGGTTAGAAAGAAGTTAGAAAGAATTTAGAAATTTAGAAATAAGGAAGAAAGAAGAAAGCAAGAAGAAAGAAAGAAAGAAGTAAGAAAGAAGTAAGAAAGAAGTAAGAAAGAAGTAAGAAAGAAGTAAGAAAGAAGTAAGAAAGAAGTAAGAAGTAAGAAAAAGTAAGAAAGAAGTAAGAAAGAAGTAAGAAAGAAAGAAGTAAGAAAGAAGAAAGAAAGAAGTTAGAAAGAAGTTAGAAAGAATCTAGAAACAAGAAAGAAAGAAGAAAGCAAGAAGAAAGAAAGAAAGAAGTAAGAAGGAAGTAAGAAAGAAGTAAGAAAGAAAGAAGAAAGAAAGAAGAAAGAGAGAAGAAAGAGAGAAGAAAGAGAGAAGAAAGAAAGAAGAAAGAAGTAAGAAAGAAGTAAGAAAGAAGTAAGAAAGACGTAAGAAAGAAGTAAGAAAGAAGTAAGAAAGAAAGAAGAAAGAAGTAAGAAAGAAGTAAGAAAGAAGTAAGAAAGAAGTAAGAAAGAAGTAAGAAATAAGAAAAAAGAAGTTAGAAAGAAGTAAGGAAGAAGTAAGAAAGAAGTAAGAAAGAAGTAAGAAAGAAGAAAAAAGAAGTTAGAAAGAAGTAAGAAAGAAGTAAGAAAGAAGTAAGAAAGAAGTAAGAAATAAGAAAAAAGAAGTTAGAAAGAAGTAAGGAAGAAGTAAGAAAGAAGTAAGAAAGAAGTAAGAAAGAAGAAAGAAAGAAGAAAGAAAGAAAGAAGAAAGAAGTAAGAAAGAAGTAAGAAAGATGTAAGAAAGAATAAGAAAGAAAGAAGTAAGAAACAAGTAAGAAAGAAGTAAGAAAGAAGTACGAAAGAAGTAAGAAAGAAGTAAGAAAGAAAGAAGTAAGAAAGAAGTAAGAAAGAAGTAAGAAAGAAGTTAAAAAGAAGTAAGAAAGAAGTAAGAAATAAGTAAGAAAGAAGTTAGAAAGAAGTAAGAAAGAAGTAAGAAAGAAGAAAGAAAGAAGTAAGAAAGAAGAAAGAAAGAAGTAAGAAAGAAGTAAGAAAGAATTAAGAAAGAAGTAAGAAAGAAGTAAGAAAGAAGTAAGAAAGAAAGAAGAAAGAAGAAAGAAAGAAGTAAGAAAGAAGTAAGAAAGAAGTAAGAAAGAAAGAAAGAAGAAAGAAGTTAGAAAGAAGTAAGATAGAAGTAAGAAAAAAGTACGAAAGAAGTAAGAAAGAAGTAAGAAAGAAAGAAGAAAGAAAGGAGTAAGAAAGAAGTAAGAAGGAAAGAAGTAAGAAAGAAGAAAGAAAGAAGTAAGAAAGAAGAAAGAAAGAAGTAAGAAAGAAGTTAGAAAGAAGTAAGAAATAAGTAAGAAAGAAAGAAGAAAGAAAAAAAAGAAAGAAGAAAGAAAGAAGTTAGAAAGAAGTAAGAAAGAAGTAAGAAAGAAGTAAGAAAGTAGTTAGAAAGAAGTAAGAAAGAAGTAAGAAAGAAAGAAGTAAGAAAGAAGTAAGAAAGAAGTATGAAAGAAGTAAGAAAGAAGAAAGAAAGAAAGAAGAAAGAAGTAAGAAAGAAGAAAGAAAGAAGTAAGAAAGAAGAAAGAAAGAAGTAAGAAAGAAGAAAGAAAGAAGTAAGAAAGAAGTAAGAAAGAAGTAAGAAAGAAGTAAGAAAGAAAGAAGAAAGAAGTAAGAAAGAAGTAAGAATTAAGAAAGAAAGAAGTAAGAAAGAAGAAAAAAGTAGTTAGAAAGAAGTAAGAAAGAAGTAAGAAAGAAAGAAGAAAGAAGTAAGAAAGAAGAAAGAAAGAAATAAGAAAGAAGTAAGAAAGAAGTAAGAAAGAAGTAAGAAAGAAGAAAGAAAGAAAGAAGAAAGAAGTAAGAAAGAAGAAAGAAAGAAGTAAGAAAGAAGAAAAAAGTAGTTAGAAAGAAGTAAGAAAGAAGTAAGAAAGAAAGAAGAAAGAAGTAAGAAAGAAGTAAGAACGAAGTAAGAAAGAAGTAAGAAAGAAGAAAAAAGTAGTTAGAAAGAAGTAAGAAAGAAGTAAGAAAGAAGTAAGAAAGAAGAAAGAAAGAAATAAGAAAGAAGAAAGAAAGAAGAAAGAAGTAAGAAAGAAGTAAGAAAGAAGTAAGAAAGTATTAAGAAAGAAATAAGAAAGAAGTAAGAAATAAGTAAGAAAGAAGTAAGAAAGAAGTAAGAAAGAAGAAAAAAGTAGTTAGAAAGAAGTAAGAAAGAAGTAAGAAAGTATTAAGAAAGAAATAAGAAAGAAGTAAGAAATAAGTAAGAAAGAAGTAAGAAAGAAGTAAGAAAGAAGTAAGAAAGAAGTAAGAAAGAAGTAAGAAGGAATGAAGAAAGTAGTAAGAAAGAAGTAAGAAAGAAGTAAGAAAGAAGTAAGAAAGAAGGAAGAAAGAAGTAAGAAAGAAGTAAGAAAGAAGAAAGAAGTAAGAAAGAAGTACAAATAAGTAAGAAAGAATTAAGAAAGAAAGAAGTAAGAAAGAAGTAAGAAAGAAAGAAGAAAGAAGTAAGAAAGAAGTAAGAAAGAAGTAAGAAAGAAAGAAAAAAGAAGTAAGAAAGAAGTAAGAAAGAAGTAAGAAAGAAGTAATACAGAATTAAGAGGGAAAGAAGAAAGAAGTAAGAAAGAAGAAAGAAAGAAGTAAGAAAGAAGAAAGAAAGAAGTAGGAAAGAAGTAAGAAAGAAAGAGGAAAGAAGTAAGAAAGAAGTAAGAAAGAAGAAAAAAGAAGTTAGAAAGAAGTAAGAAAGAAGTAAGAAAGAAGTAAGAAATAAGTAAGAAAGAAGAAAGAAAGAAGAAAGAAAGAAAGAAGAAAGAAGTAAGAAAGAAGTAAGAAAGAATTAAGAAAGAAGTAAGAAATAAGTAAGAAAGAAGAAAGAAAGAAGAAAGAAAGAAAGAAGAAAGAAGTAAGAAAGAAGTAAGAAAGAAGTAAGAAAGAATAAGAAAGAAAGAAGTAAGAAAGAAGTAAGAAAGAAGTAAGAAAGAAGTACGAAAGAAGTAAGAAAGAAGTAAGAAAGAAAGAAGTAAGAAAGAAGTAAGAAAGAAGTAAGAAAGAAGTTAAAAAGAAGTAAGAAAGAAGTAAGAAATAAGTAAGAAAGAAGTTAGAAAGAAGTAAGAAAGAAGTTAGAAAGAAGTAAGAAAAAAGTAAGAAAGAAGAAAGAAAGAAGTAAGAAAGAAGTAAGAAAGAATTAAGAAAGAAGTAAGAAAGAATTAAGAAAGAAGTAAGAAAGAAAGAAGAAAGAAGAAAGAAAGAAGTAAGAAAGAAGTAAGAAAGAAGTAAGAAAGAAAGAAAGAAGAAAGAAGTTAGAAAGAAGTAAGAAAGAAGTAAGAAAGAAGTACGAAAGAAGTAAGAAAGAAGTAAGAAAGAAAGAAGTAAGAAAGAAGTAAGAAAGAAGTAAGAAAGAAGTTAGAAAGAAGTAAGAAAGAAGTAAGAAAGAAGTAAGAAAGAAGTAAGAAAGAAGTAAGAAAGAAAGAAGAAAGAAGTAAGAAAGAAGTAAGAAAGAAGTATGAAAGAAGTAAGAAAGAAGAAAGAAAGAAGTAAGAAAGAAGTAAGAAAGAAGTAATAAAGAATTAAGAAGGAAAGAAGAAAGAAGTAAGAAAGAAGAAAGAAAGAAGTAAGAAAGAAGTAAGAAAGAAGTAAGAAAGAAGTAAGAAAGAAGTAAGAAAGAAGTAAGAAAGAAAGAAGAAAGAAGTAAGAAAGAAGTAAGAAAGAAGTAAGAAAGAAGAAAGAAAGAGGTTAGAAAGAAGTTAGAAAGAATTTAGAAATTTAGAAATAAGGAAGAAAGAAGAAAGCAAGAAGAAAGAAAGAAAGAAGTAAGAAAGAAGTAAGAAAGAAGTAAGAAAGAAGTAAGAAAGAAGTAAGAAAGAAGTAAGAAAGAAGTAAGAAGTAAGAAAAAGTAAGAAAGAAGTAAGAAAGAAGTAAGAAAGAAAGAAGTAAGAAAGAAGAAAGAAAGAAGTTAGAAAGAAGTTAGAAAGAATCTAGAAATAAGAAAGAAAGAAGAAAGCAAGAAGAAAGAAAGAAAGAAGTAAGAAAGAAGTAAGAAAGAAGTAAGAAAGAAAGAAGAAAGAAAGAAGAAAGAGAGAAGAAAGAGAGAAGAAAGAGAGAAGAAAGAAAGAAGAAAGAAGTAAGAAAGAAGTAAGAAAGAAGTAAGAAAGACGTAAGAAAGAAGTAAGAAAGAAGTAAGAAAGAAAGAAGAAAGAAGTAAGAAAGAAGTAAGAAAGAAGAAAGAAAGAAGTAAGTAATAAGAAAGAAAGAAGTAAGAAAGAAGTAAGAAAGAAGTAAGAATGAAGTAAGAAAGAAAGAAGAAAGAAGTAAGAAAGAAGTAAGAAAGAAGTAAGAAAGAATTAAGAAAGAAAGAAGAAAGAAGTAAGAAAGAAGTAAGAAAGAAGTAAGAGAGAAGTAAGAAAGAAGTAAGAAAGAAGTAAGAAAGAAGTTAGAAAGAAGTAAGAAAGAAGTAAGAAAGAATTAAGAAAGAAAGAAGAAAGAAGTAAGAAAGAAGTAAGAAAGAAGAAAGAAAGAAGTAAGAAAGAAGAAAGAAACAAGAAAGAAGTAAGAAAGAAGTAAAAAAGAAGTAACAAAGAATAAAGAAAGAAAGAAGAAAGAAGTAAGAAAGAATTAAGAAAGAGAGAAGTTAGAAATAAGTAAGAAAGAAAGAAGAAAGAAGTAAGAAAGAAGTAAGAAAGAAGTATGAAAGAAGTAAGAAAGAAGAAAGAAAGAAGTAAGGAAGAAGTAAGAAAGAAGTAAGAAAGAAGTAATAAAGAATTAAGAAGGAAAGAAGAAAGAATTAAGAAAGAAGAAAGAAAGAAGTAAGAAAGAAGAAAGAAAGAAGTAGGAAAGAAGTAAGAAAGAAAGAGGAAAGAAGTAAGAAAGAAGTAAGAAAGAAGTAAGAAAGAAGAAAAAAGAAGTTAGAGAGAAGTAAGAAAGAAGTAAGAAAGAAGTAAGAAATAAGTAAGAAAGAAGAAAGAAAGAAGAAAGAAAGAAAGAAGAAAGAAGTAAGAAAGAAGTAAGAAAGAAGTAAGAAAGAAGTAAGAAGTAAGAAAGAAGTAAGAAAGAAGTAAGAAAGAAAGAAGTAAGAAAGAAGAATGAAAGAAGTTGGAAAGAAGTTAGAAAGAATCTAGAAATAAGAAAGAAAGAAGAAAGCAAGAAGAAAGAAAGAAAGAACTAAGAAAGACGTAAGAAAGAAGTAAGAAAGAAAGAAGAAATAAGAAAGAAAGAAGTAAGAAAGAAGTAAGAAAGAAGTAAGAAAGAAAGAAGAAAGAAGTTAGAAAGAAGTAAGAAAGAAGTAAGAAAGAAGTACGAAAGAAGTAAGAAATAAGTAAGAAAGAAAGAAGTAAGAAAGAAGTATGAAAGAAGTAAGAAAGAAGAAAGAAAGAAGTAAGAAAGAAGTAAGAAAGAAGTAATAAAGAATTAAGAAGGAAAGAAGAAAGAAGTAAGAAAGAAGAAAGAAAGAAGTAAGAAAGAAGTAAGAAAGAAGTAAGAAAGAAGTAAGAAAGAAGTAAGAAAGAAAGAAGAAAGAAGTAAGAAAGAAGTAAGAAAGAAGTAAGAAAGAAGTAAGAAAGAAGAAAGAAAGAGGTTAGAAAGAAGTTAGAAAGAATTTAGAAATAAGGAAGAAAGAAGAAAGCAAGAAGAAAGAAAGAAAGAAGTAAGAAAGAAGTAAGAAAGAAGTAAGAAAGAAGTAAGAAAGAAGTAAGAAAGAAGTAAGAAAGAAGTAAGAAGTAAGAAAAAGTAAGAAAGAAGTAAGAAAGAAGTAAGAAAGAAAGAAGTAAGAAAGAAGAAAGAAAGAAGTTAGAAAGAAGTTAGAAAGAATCTAGAAATAAGAAAGAAAGAAGAAAGCAAGAAGAAAGAAAGAAAGAAGTAAGAAAGAAGTAAGAAAGAAGTAAGAAAGAAAGAAGAAAGAAAGAAGAAAGAGAGAAGAAAGAGAGAAGAAAGAGAGAAGAAAGAAAGAAGAAAGAAGTAAGAAAGACGTAAGAAAGAACTAAGAAAGACGTAAGAAAGAAGTAAGAAAGAAGTAAGAAAGAAAGAAGAAAGAAGTAAGAAAGAAGTAAGAAAGAAGAAAGAAAGAAGTAAGTAAGAAGAAAGAAAGAAGTAAGAAAGAAGTAAGAAAGAAGTAAGAAAGAAAGAAGAAAGAAGTAAGAAAGAAGTAAGAAAGAAGTACGAAAGAAGTACGAAAGAAGTAAGAAAGAAAGAAGTAAGAAAGAAGTAAGAAAGAAGTAAGAAAGAAGTAAGAGAGAAGTAAGAAAGTAGTAAGAAACAAGTAAGAAAGAAGTTAGAAAGAAGTAAGAAAGAAGTAAGAAAGAATTAAGAAAGAAAGAAGAAAGAAGTAAGAAAGAAGTAAGAAAGAAGTAAGAGAGAAGTAAGAAAGAAGAAAGAAACAAGAAAGAAGTAAGAAAGAAGTAAAAAAGAAGTAAGAAAGAATAAAGAAAGAAAGAAGAAAGATGTAAGAAAGAATTAAGAAAGAGAGAAGTTAGAAATAAGTAAGAAAGAAAGAAGAAAGAAGTAAGAAAGAAGTAAGAAAGAAGTATGAAAGAAGTAAGAAAGAAGAATGAAAGAAAGAAGAACGAAGTAAGAAATAATTAAGAAAGAGTGAAGTTAGAAATAAGTAAGAAAGAAAGAAGAAAGAAGTAAGAAAGAAGTAAGAAAGAATTATGAAAGAAGTAAGAAAGAAGAAATAAAGAAGTAAGGAAGAAGTAAGAAAGAAGTAATAAAGAATTAAGAAGGAAAGAAGAAAGAATTAAGAAAGAAGAAAGAAAGAAGTAAGAAAGAAGAAAGAAAGAAGTAGGGAAGAAGTAAGAAAGAAAGAGGAAAGAAGTAAGAAAGAAGTAAGAAAGAAGTAAGAAAGAAGAAAAAAGAAGTTAGAAAGAAGTAAGAAAGAAGTAAGAAAGAAGTAAGAAATAAGTAAGAAAGAAGAAAGAAAGAAGAAAGAAAGAAAGAAGAAAGAAGTAAGAAAGAAGTAAGAAAGAAGTAAGAAAGAAGTAAGAAGTAAGAAAGAAGTAAGAAAGAAGTAAGAATGAAAGAAGTAAGAAAGAAGAATGAAAGAAGTTGGAAAGAAGTTAGAAAGAATCTAGAAATAAGAAAGAAAGAAGAAAGCAAGAAGAAAGAAAGAAAGAAGTAAGAAAGAAGTAAGAAAGAAAGAAGAAAGAAAGAAGAAAGAAGTAAGAAAGAAGTAAGAAAGAAGTAAGAAAGAAGTAAGAAGTAAGAAAGAAGTAAGAAAGAAGTAAGAAAGAAAGAAGTAAGAAAGAAGAATGAAAGAAGTTGGAAAGAAGTTAGAAAGAATCTAGAAATAAGAAAGAAAGAAGAAAGCAAGAAGAAAGAAAGAAAGAACTAAGAAAGACGTAAGAAAGAAGTAAGAAAGAAAGAAGAAATAAGAAAGAAAGAAGTAAGAAAGAAGTAAGAAAGAAGTAAGAAAGAAAGAAAGAAGAAAGAAGTTAGAAAGAAGTAAGAAAGAAGTAAGAAAGAAGTACGAAAGAAGTAAGAAATAAGTAAGAAAGAAAGAAGTAAGAAAGAAGTAAGAAAGAAGTAAGAAAGAAGTTAGAAAGAAGTAAGAAAGAAGTAAGAAAGAAGTAAGAAATAAGTAAGAAAGAAGTAAGAAAGAAAGAAGAAAGAAGTAAGAAAGAAGTAAGAAAGAAGTATGAAAGAAGTAAGAAAGAAGAAAGAAAGAAGTAAGAAAGAAGTAAGAAAGAAGTAATAAAGAATTAAGAAGGAAAGAAGAAAGAAGTAAGAAAGAAGAAAGAAAGAAGTAAGAAAGAAGTAAGAAAGAAGTAAGAAAGAAGTAAGAAAGAAGTAAGAAAGAAAGAAGAAAGAAGTAAGAAAGAAGTAAGAAAGAAGTAAGAAAGAAGTAAGAAAGAAGAAAGAAAGAGGTTAGAAAGAAGTTAGAAAGAATTTAGAAATAAGGAAGAAAGAAGAAAGCAAGAAGAAAGAAAGAAAGAAGTAAGAAAGAAGTAAGAAAGAAGTAAGAAAGAAGTAAGAAAGAAGTAAGAAAGAAGTAAGAAAGAAGTAAGAAGTAAGAAAAAGTAAGAAAGAAGTAAGAAAGAAGTAAGAAAGAAAGAAGTAAGAAAGAAGAAAGAAAGAAGTTAGAAAGAAGTTAGAAAGAATCTAGAAATAAGAAAGAAAGAAGAAAGCAAGAAGAAAGAAAGAAAGAAGTAAGAAAGAAGTAAGAAAGAAGTAAGAAAGAAAGAAGAAAGAAAGAAGAAAGAGAGAAGAAAGAGAGAAGAAAGAAAGAAGAAAGAAGTAAGAAAGACGTAAGAAAGAACTAAGAAAGACGTAAGAAAGAAGTAAGAAAGATGTAAGAAAGAAAGAAGAAAGAAGTAAGAAAGAAGTAAGAAAGAAGAAAGAAAGAAGTAAGTAAGAAGAAAGAAAGAAGTAAGAAAGAAGTAAGAAAGAAGTAAGAAAGAAAGAAGAAAGAAGTAAGAAAGAAGTAAGAAAGAAGTACGAAAGAAGTACGAAAGAAGTAAGAAAGAAAGAAGTAAGAAAGAAGTAAGAAAGAAGTAAGAAAGAAGTAAGAGAGAAGTAAGAAAGTAGTAAGAAACAAGTAAGAAAGAAGTTAGAAAGAAGTAAGAAAGAAGTAAGAAAGAATTAAGAAAGAAAGAAGAAAGAAGTAAGAAAGAAGTAAGAAAGAAGTAAGAGAGAAGTAAGAAAGAAGAAAGAAACAAGAAAGAAGTAAGAAAGAAGTAAAAAAGAAGTAAGAAAGAATAAAGAAAGAAAGAAGAAAGATGTAAGAAAGAATTAAGAAAGAGAGAAGTTAGAAATAAGTAAGAAAGAAAGAAGAAAGAAGTAAGAAAGAAGTAAGAAAGAAGTATGAAAGAAGTAAGAAAGAAGAATGAAAGAAAGAAGAACGAAGTAAGAAATAATTAAGAAAGAGTGAAGTTAGAAATAAGTAAGAAAGAAAGAAGAAAGAAGTAAGAAAGAAGTAAGAAAGAATTATGAAAGAAGTAAGAAAGAAGAAATAAAGAAGTAAGGAAGAAGTAAGAAAGAAGTAAGAAAGAAGTAATAAACAATTAAGAAGGAAAGAAGAAAGAAGTAAGAAAGAAGAAAGAAAGAAGTAAGAAAGAAGAAAGAAAGAAGTAGGAAAGAAGTAAGAAAGAAAGAGGAAAGAAGTAAGAAAGAAGTAAGAAAGAAGTAAGAAAGAAGAAAAAAGAAGTTAGAAAGAAGTAAGAAAGAAGTAAGAAAGAAGTAAGAAATAAGTAAGAAAGAAGAAAGAAAGAAGAAAGAAAGAAAGAAGAAAGAAGTAAGAAAGAAGTAAGAAAGAAGTAAGAAAGAAGTAAGAAGTAAGAAAGAAGTAAGAAAGAAGTAAGAAAGAAAGAAGTAAGAAAGAAGAAAGAAAGAAGTTAGAAAGAAGTTAGAAAGAATCTAGAAATAAGAAAGAAAGAAGAAAGCAAGATGAAAGAAAGAAAGAAGTAAGAAAGAAGTAAGAAAGAAAGAAGAAAGAAAGAAGAAAGAGAGAAGAAAGAGAGAAGAAAGAGAGAAGAAAGAAAGAAGAAAGAAGTAAGAAAGAAGTAAGAAAGAACTAAGAAAGACGGAAGAAAGAAGTAAGAAAGAAGTAAGAAAGAAAGAAGAAAGAAGTAAGAAAGAAGTAAGAAAGAAGAAAGAAAGAAGTAAGTAAGAAGAAAGAAAGAAGTAAGAAAGAAATAAGAAAGAAGTAAGAAAAATGTACGAAAGAAGTACGAAAGAAGTAAGAAAGAAAGAAGTAAGAAAGAAGTAAGAAAGAAGTAAGAGAGAAGTAAGAAAGTAGTAAGAAACAAGTAAGAAAGAAGTTAGAAAGAAGTAAGAAAGAAGTAAGAAAGAATTAAGAAAGAAAGAAGAAAGAAGTAAGAAAGAAGTAAGAAAGAAGTAAGAGAGAAGTAAGAAAGAAGTAAGAAAGAAGTAAGAAAGAAGTTAGAAAAAAGTAAGAAAGAAGTAAGAAAGAATTAAGAAAGAAAGAAGAAAGAAGTAAGAAAGAAGTAAGAAAGAAGAAAGAAAGAAGTAAGAAAGAAGAAAGAAACAAGAAAGAAGTAAGAAAGAAGTAAAAAAGAAGTAAGAAAGAATAAAGAAAGAAAGAAGAAAGAAGTAAGAAAGAATTAAGAAAGAGAGAAGTTAGAAATAAGTAAGAAAGAAAGAAGAAAGAAGTAAGAAAGAAGTAAGAAAGAAGTATGAAAGAAGTAAGAAAGAAGAAAGAAAGAAGTAAGGAAGAAGTAAGAAAGAAGTAAGAAAGAAGTAATAAAGAATTAAGAAGGAAAGAAGAAAGAAGTAAGAAAGAAGAAAGAAAGAAGTAAGAAAGAAGAAAGAAAGACGTAGGAAAGAAGTAAGAAAGAAAGAGGAAAGAAGTAAGAAAGAAGTAAGAAAGAAGAAAAAAGTAGTTAGAAAGAAGTAAGAAAGAAGTAAGAAAGAAGTAAGAAATAAGTAAGAAAGAAGAAAGAAAGAAGAAAGAAAGAAGAAAGAAGTAAGAAAGAAGTAAGAAAGAAGTAAGAAAGAATAAGAAAGAAAGAAGTAAGAAAGAAGTAAGAAAGAAGTAAGAAAGAAGTACGAAAGAAGTAAGAAAGAAGTAAGAAAGAAAGAAGTAAGAAAGAAGTAAGAAAGAAGTAAGAAAGAAGTTAAAAAGAAGTAAGAAAGAAGTAAGAAATAAGTAAGAAAGAAGTTAGAAAGAAGTAAGAAAGAAGTAAGAAAGAAGAAAGAAAGAAGTAAGAAAGAAGTAAGAAAGAATTAAGAAAGAAGTAAGAAAGAAGTAAGAAAGAAGTAAGAAAGAAAGAAGAAGAAAGAAAGAAGTAAGAAAGAAGTAAGAAAGAAGTAAGAAAGAAAGAAAGAAGAAAGAAGTTAGAAAGAAGTAAGAAAGAAGTAAGAAAGAAGTACGAAAGAAGTAAGAAAGAAGTAAGAAAGAAGTAAGAAAGAAGTAAGAAAGAAGTAAGAAAGAAAGAAGAAAGAAGTAAGAAAGAAGTAAGAAAGAAGTAAGAAAGAAGTAAGAAAGAAGAAAGAAAGAGGTTAGAAAGAAGTTAGAAAGAATTTAGAAATAAGAAAGAAAGAAGAAAGCAAGAAGAAAGAAAGAAAGAAGTAAGAAAGAAGTAAGAAAGAAGTAAGAAAGAAGTAAGAAAGAAGTAAGAAGGAAGTAAGAAAGAAGTAAGAAAGAAGTAAGAAAGAAAGAAGAAAGAAGTAAGAAAGAAGTAAGAAAGAAGTACGAAAGAAGTACGAAAGAAGTAAGAAAGAAAGAAGTAAGAAAGAAGTAAGAAAGAAGTAAGAAAGAAGTAAGAGAGAAGTAAGAAAGTAGTAAGAAACAAGTAAGAAAGAAGTTAGAAAGAAGTAAGAAAGAAGTAAGAAAGAATTAAGAAAGAAAGAAGAAAGAAGTAAGAAAGAAGTAAGAAAGAAGTAAGAGAGAAGTAAGAAAGAAGAAAGAAACAAGAAAGAAGTAAGAAAGAAGTAAAAAAGAAGTAAGAAAGAATAAAGAAAGAAAGAAGAAAGATGTAAGAAAGAATTAAGAAAGAGAGAAGTTAGAAATAAGTAAGAAAGAAAGAAGAAAGAAGTAAGAAAGAAGTAAGAAAGAATTAAGAAAGAAGTAAGAAATAAGTAAGAAAGAAGAAAGAAAGAAGAAAGAAAGAAAGAAGAAAGAAGTAAGAAAGAAGTAAGAAAGAAGTAAGAAAGAATAAGAAAGAAAGAAGTAAGAAAGAAGTAAGAAAGAAGTAAGAAAGAAGTACGAAAGAAGTAAGAAAGAAGTAAGAAAGAAAGAAGTAAGAAAGAAGTAAGAAAGAAGTAAGAAAGAAGTTAAAAAGAAGTAAGAAAGAAGTAAGAAATAAGTAAGAAAGAAGTTAGAAAGAAGTAAGAAAGAAGTTAGAAAGAAGTAAGAAAAAAGTAAGAAAGAAGAAAGAAAGAAGTAAGAAAGAAGTAAGAAAGAATTAAGAAAGAAGTAAGAAAGAATTAAGAAAGAAGTAAGAAAGAAAGAAGAAAGAAGAAAGAAAGAAGTAAGAAAGAAGTAAGAAAGAAAGAAAGAAGAAAGAAGTTAGAAAGAAGTAAGAAAGAAGTAAGAAAGAAGTACGAAAGAAGTAAGAAAGAAGTAAGAAAGAAAGAAGTAAGAAAGAAGTAAGAAAGAAGTAAGAAAGAAGTTAGAAAGAAGTAAGAAAGAAGTAAGAAAGAAGTAAGAAAGAAGTAAGAAAGAAGTAAGAAAGAAGAAAGAAAGAAGTAAGAAAGAAGTAAGAAAGAAGTATGAAAGAAGTAAGAAAGAAGAAAGAAAGAAGTAAGAAAGAAGTAAGAAAGAAGTAATAAAGAATTAAGAAGGAAAGAAGAAAGAAGTAAGAAAGAAGAAAGAAAGAAGTAAGAAAGAAGTAAGAAAGAAGTAAGAAAGAAGTAAGAAAGAAGTAAGAAAGAAGTAAGAAAGAAAGAAGAAAGAAGTAAGAAAGAAGTAAGAAAGAAGTAAGAAAGAAGAAAGAAAGAGGTTAGAAAGAAGTTAGAAAGAATTTAGAAATTTAGAAATAAGGAAGAAAGAAGAAAGCAAGAAGAAAGAAAGAAAGAAGTAAGAAAGAAGTAAGAAAGAAGTAAGAAAGAAGTAAGAAAGAAGTAAGAAAGAAGTAAGAAAGAAGTAAGAAGTAAGAAAAAGTAAGAAAGAAGTAAGAAAGAAGTAAGAAAGAAAGAAGTAAGAAAGAAGAAAGAAAGAAGTTAGAAAGAAGTTAGAAAGAATCTAGAAATAAGAAAGAAAGAAGAAAGCAAGAAGAAAGAAAGAAAGAAGTAAGAAAGAAGTAAGAAAGAAGTAAGAAAGAAAGAAGAAAGAAAGAAGAAAGAGAGAAGAAAGAGAGAAGAAAGAGAGAAGAAAGAAAGAAGAAAGAAGTAAGAAAGAAGTAAGAAAGAAGTAAGAAAGACGTAAGAAAGAAGTAAGAAAGAAGTAAGAAAGAAAGAAGAAAGAAGTAAGAAAGAAGTAAGAAAGAAGAAAGAAAGAAGTAAGTAAGAAGAAAGAAAGAAGTAAGAAAGAAGTAAGAAAGAAGTAAGAATGAAGTAAGAAAGAAAGAAGAAAGAAGTAAGAAAGAAGTAAGAAAGAATTAAGAAAGAAAGAAGAAAGAAGTAAGAAAGAAGTAAGAAAGAAGTAAGAGAGAAGTAAGAAAGAAGTAAGAAAGAAGTAAGAAAGAAGTTAGAAAGAAGTAAGAAAGAAGTAAGAAAGAATTAAGAAAGAAAGAAGAAAGAAGTAAGAAAGAAGTAAGAAAGAAGAAAGAAAGAAGTAAGAAAGAAGAAAGAAACAAGAAAGAAGTAAGAAAGAAGTAAAAAAGAAGTAACAAAGAATAAAGAAAGAAAGAAGAAAGAAGTAAGAAAGAATTAAGAAAGAGAGAAGTTAGAAATAAGTAAGAAAGAAAGAAGAAAGAAGTAAGAAAGAAGTAAGAAAGAAGTATGAAAGAAGTAAGAAAGAAGAAAGAAAGAAGTAAGGAAGAAGTAAGAAAGAAGTAAGAAAGAAGTAATAAAGAATTAAGAAGGAAAGAAGAAAGAATTAAGAAAGAAGAAAGAAAGAAGTAAGAAAGAAGAAAGAAAGAAGTAGGAAAGAAGTAAGAAAGAAAGAGGAAAGAAGTAAGAAAGAAGTAAGAAAGAAGTAAGAAAGAAGAAAAAAGAAGTTAGAGAGAAGTAAGAAAGAAGTAAGAAAGAAGTAAGAAATAAGTAAGAAAGAAGAAAGAAAGAAGAAAGAAAGAAAGAAGAAAGAAGTAAGAAAGAAGTAAGAAAGAAGTAAGAAAGAAGTAAGAAGAAAGAAAGAAGTAAGAAAGAAGTAAGAAAGAAAGAAGTAAGAAAGAAGAATGAAAGAAGTTGGAAAGAAGTTAGAAAGAATCTAGAAATAAGAAAGAAAGAAGAAAGCAAGAAGAAAGAAAGAACTAAGAAAGACGTAAGAAAGAAGTAAGAAAGAAAGAAGAAATAAGAAAGAAAGAAGTAAGAAAGAAGTAAGAAAGAAGTAAGAAAGAAAGAAAGAAGAAAGAAGTTAGAAAGAAGTAAGAAAGAAGTAAGAAAGAAGTACGAAAGAAGTAAGAAATAAGTAAGAAAGAAAGAAGTAAGAAAGAAGTATGAAAGAAGTAAGAAAGAAGAAAGAAAGAAGTAAGAAAGAAGTAAGAAAGAAGTAATAAAGAATTAAGAAGGAAAGAAGAAAGAAGTAAGAAAGAAGAAAGAAAGAAGTAAGAAAGAAGTAAGAAAGAAGTAAGAAAGAAGTAAGAAAGAAGTAAGAAAGAAGTAAGAAAGAAGTAAGAAAGAAAGAAGAAAGAAGTAAGAAAGAAGTAAGAAAGAAGTAAGAAAGAAGTAAGAAAGAAGAAAGAAAGAGGTTAGAAAGAAGTTAGAAAGAATTTAGAAATAAGGAAGAAAGAAGAAAGCAAGAAGAAAGAAAGAAAGAAGTAAGAAAGAAGTAAGAAAGAAGTAAGAAAGAAGTAAGAAAGAAGTAAGAAAGAAGTAAGAAAAAGTAAGAAAGAAGTAAGAAAGAAGTAAGAAAGAAAGAAGTAAGAAAGAAGAAAGAAAGAAGTTAGAAAGAAGTTAGAAAGAATCTAGAAATATGAAAGAAAGAAGAAAGCAAGAAGAAAGAAAGAAAGAAGTAAGAAAGAAGTAAGAAAGAAGTAAGAAAGAAAGAAGAAAGAAAGAAGAAAGAGAGAAGAAAGAGAGAAGAAAGAGAGAAGAAAGAAAGAAGAAAGAAGTAAGAAAGACGTAAGAAAGAACTAAGAAAGACGTAAGAAAGAAGTAAGAAAGAAGTAAGAAAGAAAGAAGAAAGAAGTAAGAAAGAATTAAGAAAGAAGAAAGAAAGAAGTAAGTAAGAAGAAAGAAAGAAGTAAGAAAGAAGTAAGAAAGAAGTAAGAAAGAAAGAAGAAAGAAGTAAGAAAGAAGTAAGAAAGAAGTACGAAAGAAGTACGAAAGAAGTAAGAAAGAAAGAAGTAAGAAAGAAGTAAGAAAGAAGTAAGAAAGAAGTAAGAGAGAAGTAAGAAAGTAGTAAGAAACAAGTAAGAAAGAAGTTAGAAAGAAGTAAGAAAGAAGTAAGAAAGAATTAAGAAAGAAAGAAGAAAGAAGTAAGAAAGAAGTAAGAAAGAAGTAAGAGAGAAGTAAGAAAGAAGAAAGAAACAAGAAAGAAGTAAGAAAGAAGTA
Source organism: Columba livia (assembly GCF_036013475.1). Lineage (NCBI taxonomy): Eukaryota > Metazoa > Chordata > Aves > Columbiformes > Columbidae > Columba > Columba livia. The sequence continues at coordinate 147,911 of NW_027043223.1, forward strand.
AAAAAGAAGTAAGAAAGAATAAAGAAAGAAAGAAGAAAGATGTAAGAAAGAATTAAGAAAGAGAGAAGTTAGAAATAAGTAAGAAAGAAAGAAGAAAGAAGTAAGAAAGAAGTAAGAAAGAAGTATGAAAGAAGTAAGAAAGAAGAATGAAAGAAAGAAGAACGAAGTAAGAAATAATTAAGAAAGAGTGAAGTTAGAAATAAGTAAGAAAGAAAGAAGAAAGAAGTAAGAAAGAAGTAAGAAAGAATTATGAAAGAAGTAAGAAAGAAGAAATAAAGAAGTAAGGAAGAAGTAAGAAAGAAGTAATAAAGAATTAAGAAGGAAAGAAGAAAGAATTAAGAAAGAAGAAAGAAAGAAGTAAGAAAGAAGAAAGAAAGAAGTAGGAAAGAAGTAAGAAAGAAAGAGGAAAGAAGTAAGAAAGAAGTAAGAAAGAAGTAAGAAAGAAGAAAAAAGAAGTTAGAAAGAAGTAAGAAAGAAGTAAGAAAGAAGTAAGAAATAAGTAAGAAAGAAGAAAGAAAGAAGAAAGAAAGAAAGAAGAAAGAAGTAAGAAAGAAGTAAGAAAGAAGTAAGAAAGAAGTAAGAAAGAAGTAAGAAGTAAGAAAGAAGTAAGAAAGAAGTAAGAAAGAAAGAAGTAAGAAAGAAGAATGAAAGAAGTTGGAAAGAAGTTAGAAAGAATCTAGAAATAAGAAAGAAAGAAGAAAGCAAGAAGAAAGAAAGAAAGAAGTAAGAAAGAAGTAAGAAAGAAAGAAGAAAGAAAGAAGAAAGAAGTAAGAAAGAAGTAAGAAAGAAGTAAGAAAGAAGTAAGAAGTAAGAAAGAAGTAAGAAAGAAGTAAGAAAGAAAGAAGTAAGAAAGAAGAATGAAAGAAGTTGGAAAGAAGTTAGAAAGAATCTAGAAATAAGAAAGAAAGAAGAAAGCAAGAAGAAAGAAAGAAAGAACTAAGAAAGACGTAAGAAAGAAGTAAGAAAGAAAGAAGAAATAAGAAAGAAAGAAGTAAGAAAGAAGTAAGAAAGAAGTAAGAAAGAAAGAAAGAAGAAAGAAGTTAGAAAGAAGTAAGAAAGAAGTAAGAAAGAAGTACGAAAGAAGTAAGAAATAAGTAAGAAAGAAAGAAGTAAGAAAGAAGTAAGAAAGAAGTAAGAAAGAAGTTAGAAAGAAGTAAGAAAGAAGTAAGAAAGAAGTAAGAAAGAAGTAAGAAAGAAGTAAGAAAGAAAGAAGAAAGAAGTAAGAAAGAAGTAAGAAAGAAGTATGAAAGAAGTAAGAAAGAAGAAAGAAAGAAGTAAGAAAGAAGTAAGAAAGAAGTAATAAAGAATTAAGAAGGAAAGAAGAAAGAAGTAAGAAAGAAGAAAGAAAGAAGTAAGAAAGAAGTAAGAAAGAAGTAAGAAAGAAGTAAGAAAGAAGTAAGAAAGAAGTAAGAAAGAAGTAAGAAAGAAGTAAGAAAGAAGTAAGAAAGAAGTAAGAAAGAAGAAAGAAAGAGGTTAGAAAGAAGTTAGAAAGAATTTAGAAATAAGGAAGAAAGAAGAAAGCAAGAAGAAAGAAAGAAAGAAGTAAGAAAGAAGTAAGAAAGAAGTAAGAAAGAAGTAAGAAAGAAGTAAGAAAGAAGTAAGAAAGAAGTAAGAAGTAAGAAAAAGTAAGAAAGAAGTAAGAAAGAAGTAAGAAAGAAAGAAGTAAGAAAGAAGAAAGAAAGAAGTTAGAAAGAAGTTAGAAAGAATCTAGAAATAAGAAAGAAAGAAGAAAGCAAGAAGAAAGAAAGAAAGAAGTAAGAAAGAAGTAAGAAAGAAGTAAGAAAGAAAGAAGAAAGAAAGAAGAAAGAGAGAAGAAAGAGAGAAGAAAGAAAGAAGAAAGAAGTAAGAAAGACGTAAGAAAGAACTAAGAAAGACGTAAGAAAGAAGTAAGAAAGATGTAAGAAAGAAAGAAGAAAGAAGTAAGAAAGAAGTAAGAAAGAAGAAAGAAAGAAGTAAGTAAGAAGAAAGAAAGAAGTAAGAAAGAAGTAAGAAAGAAGTAAGAAAGAAAGAAGAAAGAAGTAAGAAAGAAGTAAGAAAGAAGTACGAAAGAAGTACGAAAGAAGTAAGAAAGAAAGAAGTAAGAAAGAAGTAAGAAAGAAGTAAGAAAGAAGTAAGAGAGAAGTAAGAAAGTAGTAAGAAACAAGTAAGAAAGAAGTTAGAAAGAAGTAAGAAAGAAGTAAGAAAGAATTAAGAAAGAAAGAAGAAAGAAGTAAGAAAGAAGTAAGAAAGAAGTAAGAGAGAAGGAAGAAAGAAGAAAGAAACAAGAAAGAAGTAAGAAAGAAGTAAAAAAGAAGTAAGAAAGAATAAAGAAAGAAAGAAGAAAGATGTAAGAAAGAATTAAGAAAGAGAGAAGTTAGAAATAAGTAAGAAAGAAAGAAGAAAGAAGTAAGAAAGAAGTAAGAAAGAAGTATGAAAGAAGTAAGAAAGAAGAATGAAAGAAAGAAGAACGAAGTAAGAAATAATTAAGAAAGAGTGAAGTTAGAAATAAGTAAGAAAGAAAGAAGAAAGAAGTAAGAAAGAAGTAAGAAAGAATTATGAAAGAAGTAAGAAAGAAGAAATAAAGAAGTAAGGAAGAAGTAAGAAAGAAGTAAGAAAGAAGTAATAAACAATTAAGAAGGAAAGAAGAAAGAAGTAAGAAAGAAGAAAGAAAGAAGTAAGAAAGAAGAAAGAAAGAAGTAGGAAAGAAGTAAGAAAGAAAGAGGAAAGAAGTAAGAAAGAAGTAAGAAAGAAGTAAGAAAGAAGTAAGAAAGAAGTAAGAAAGAAGAAAAAAGAAGTTAGAAAGAAGTAAGAAAGAAGTAAGAAAGAAGTAAGAAATAAGTAAGAAAGAAGAAAGAAAGAAGAAAGAAAGAAAGAAGAAAGAAGTAAGAAAGAAGTAAGAAAGAAGTAAGAAAGAAGTAAGAAGTAAGAAAGAAGTAAGAAAGAAGTAAGAAAGAAAGAAGTAAGAAAGAAGAAAGAAAGAAGTTAGAAAGAAGTTAGAAAGAATCTAGAAATAAGAAAGAAAGAAGAAAGCAAGATGAAAGAAAGAAAGAAGTAAGAAAGAAGTAAGAAAGAAAGAAGAAAGAAAGAAGAAAGAGAGAAGAAAGAGAGAAGAAAGAGAGAAGAAAGAAAGAAGAAAGAAGTAAGAAAGAAGTAAGAAAGAACTAAGAAAGACGGAAGAAAGAAGTAAGAAAGAAGTAAGAAAGAAAGAAGAAAGAAGTAAGAAAGAAGTAAGAAAGAAGAAAGAAAGAAGTAAGTAAGAAGAAAGAAAGAAGTAAGAAAGAAGTAAGAAAGAAGTAAGAAAAATGTACGAAAGAAGTACGAAAGAAGTAAGAAAGAAAGAAGTAAGAAAGAAGTAAGAAAGAAGTAAGAAAGAAGTAAGAGAGAAGTAAGAAAGTAGTAAGAAACAAGTAAGAAAGAAGTTAGAAAGAAGTAAGAAAGAAGTAAGAAAGAATTAAGAAAGAAAGAAGAAAGAAGTAAGAAAGAAGTAAGAAAGAAGTAAGAGAGAAGTAAGAAAGAAGTAAGAAAGAAGTAAGAAAGAAGTTAGAAAAAAGTAAGAAAGAAGTAAGAAAGAATTAAGAAAGAAAGAAGAAAGAAGTAAGAAAGAAGTAAGAAAGAAGAAAGAAAGAAGTAAGAAAGAAGAAAGAAACAAGAAAGAAGTAAGAAAGAAGTAAAAAAGAAGTAAGAAAGAATAAAGAAAGAAAGAAGAAAGAAGTAAGAAAGAATTAAGAAAGAGAGAAGTTAGAAATAAGTAAGAAAGAAAGAAGAAAGAAGTAAGAAAGAAGTAAGAAAGAAGTATGAAAGAAGTAAGAAAGAAGAAAGAAAGAAGTAAGGAAGAAGTAAGAAAGAAGTAAGAAAGAAGTAATAAAGAATTAAGAAGGAAAGAAGAAAGAAGTAAGAAAGAAGAAAGAAAGAAGTAAGAAAGAAGAAAGAAAGACGTAGGAAAGAAGTAAGAAAGAAAGAGGAAAGAAGTAAGAAAGAAGTAAGAAAGAAGAAAAAAGTAGTTAGAAAGAAGTAAGAAAGAAGTAAGAAAGAAGTAAGAAATAAGTAAGAAAGAAGAAAGAAAGAAGAAAGAAAGAAGAAAGAAGTAAGAAAGAAGTAAGAAAGAAGTAAGAAAGAATAAGAAAGAAAGAAGTAAGAAAGAAGTAAGAAAGAAGTAAGAAAGAAGTACGAAAGAAGTAAGAAAGAAGTAAGAAAGAAAGAAGTAAGAAAGAAGTAAGAAAGAAGTAAGAAAGAAGTTAAAAAGAAGTAAGAAAGAAGTAAGAAATAAGTAAGAAAGAAGTTAGAAAGAAGTAAGAAAGAAGTAAGAAAGAAGAAAGAAAGAAGTAAGAAAGAAGTAAGAAAGAATTAAGAAAGAAGTAAGAAAGAAGTAAGAAAGAAGTAAGAAAGAAAGAAGAAGAAAGAAAGAAGTAAGAAAGAAGTAAGAAAGAAGTAAGAAAGAAAGAAAGAAGAAAGAAGTTAGAAAGAAGTAAGAAAGAAGTAAGAAAGAAGTACGAAAGAAGTAAGAAAGAAGTAAGAAAGAAAGAAGTAAGAAAGAAGTAAGAAAGAAGTAAGAAAGAAGTTAGAAAGAAGTAAGAAAGAAGTAAGAAAGAAGTAAGAAAGAAGTAAGAAAGAAGTAAGAAAGAAAGAAGAAAGAAGTAAGAAAGAAGTAAGAAAGAAGTATGAAAGAAGTAAGAAAGAAGAAAGAAAGAAGTAAGAAAGAAGTAAGAAAGAAGTAATAAAGAATTAAGAAGGAAAGAAGAAAGAAGTAAGAAACAAGAAAGAAAGAAGTAAGAAAGAAGTAAGAAAGAAGTAAGAAAGAAGTAAGAAAGAAGTAAGAAAGAAAGAAGAAAGAAGTAAGAAAGAAGTAAGAAAGAAGTAAGAAAGAAGTAAGAAAGAAGAAAGAAAGAGGTTAGAAAGAAGTTAGAAAGAATTTAGAAATAAGAAAGAAAGAAGAAAGCAAGAAGAAAGAAAGAAAGAAGTAAGAAAGAAGTAAGAAAGAAGTAAGAAAGAAGTAAGAAAGAAGTAAGAAGGAAGTAAGAAAGAAGTAAGAAAGAAAGAAGAAAGAAGTAAGAAAGAAGTAAGAAAGAAGTACGAAAGAAGTACGAAAGAAGTAAGAAAGAAAGAAGTAAGAAAGAAGTAAGAAAGAAGTAAGAAAGAAGTAAGAGAGAAGTAAGAAAGTAGTAAGAAACAAGTAAGAAAGAAGTTAGAAAGAAGTAAGAAAGAAGTAAGAAAGAATTAAGAAAGAAAGAAGAAAGAAGTAAGAAAGAAGTAAGAAAGAAGTAAGAGAGAAGTAAGAAAGAAGAAAGAAACAAGAAAGAAGTAAGAAAGAAGTAAAAAAGAAGTAAGAAAGAATAAAGAAAGAAAGAAGAAAGATGTAAGAAAGAATTAAGAAAGAGAGAAGTTAGAAATAAGTAAGAAAGAAAGAAGAAAGAAGTAAGAAAGAAGTAAGAAAGAAGTATGAAAGAAGTAAGAAAGAAGAAAGAAAGAAGTAAGGAAGAAGTAAGAAAGAAGTAAGAAAGAAGTAAGAAAGAAGTAAGAAAGAAGTACAAAAGAAGTAAGAAAGAATTAAGAAAGAAAGAAGTAAGAAAGAAGTAAGAAAGAAAGAAGAAAGAAGTAAGAAAGAAGTAAGAAAGAAGTAAGAAAGAAGTAAGAAAGAAGTAAGAAAGAATTAAGAAGGAATGAAGAAAGAAGTATAAAAGAAGAAAGAAAGAAGTAAGAAAGAAGAAAGAAAGAATTAAGAAAGAAGAAAGAAAGAAGAAAGAAGTAAGAAAGAAGTAAGAAAGAAGTAAGAAAGAAGAAAAAAGAAGTTAGAAAGAAGTAAGAAAGAAGTAAGAAAGAAGTAAGAAAGAATTAAGAAAGAAGAAAGAAAGAAGAAAGAAAGAAAGAAAGAAGAAAGAAGTAAGAAAGAAGTAAGAAAGAAGCAAGAAAGAAGTAAGAAAGAAAGAAGTAAGAAAGAAGTAAGAGAGAAGTTAGAAAGAAGTAAGAAAGAAGTAAGAAAGAAGAAAGAAAGAAAGAAGAAAGAAGTAAGAAAGAAAGAAGAAAGAAGTCAGAAAGAAGTAAGAAAGAAGTAAGAAAGAAGTAAGAAAGAAGAAAGAAGTAAGAAAGAAAGAAGAAAGAAAGAAGAAAGAAAGAAGAAAGAAAGAAGTTAAAAAGAAGTAAGAAAGAAGTAAGAAATAAGTAAGAAAGAAGTTAGAAAGAAGTAAGAAAGAAGTAAGAAATAGGAAAGAAGTAAGAAAGAAGTAAGAAAGAAGTAAGAAGGAAAGAAGTAAGAAAGAAGAAAGAAAGAAGTAAGAAAGAAGAAAGAAGTAAGAAAGAAGTAAGAAAGAAGTAAGAAAGAAAGAAGAAAGAAAGAAAAAAGAAACAAGAAAGAAAGAAGTTAGAAAGAAGTAAGAAAGAAGTAAGAAAGAAGTAAGAAAGAAAGAAGTAAGAAAGAAGAAAGAAAGAAAGAAGAAAGAAAGAAGAAAGAAAGAAGTTATAAAGAAGTAAGAAAGAAGTAAGAAAGAAGTAAGAAAGAAGTATGAAAGAAGTAAGAAAGAAGAAAGAAAGAAGAAAGAAGTAAGAAAGAAGAAAGAAAAAAGTAAGAAAGAAGAAAGAAAGAAGTAAGAAAGAAGAAAGAAAGAAGTAAGAAAGAAGTAAGAAAGAAGTAAGAAAGAAAGAAGAAAGAAGTAAGAAAGAAGTAAGAAAGAAGAAAGAAAGAAGTAAGAAAGAAGAAAAAAGTAGTTAGAAAGAAGTAAGAAAGAAGAAAAAAGTAGTTAGAAAGAAGTAAGAAAGAAGTAAGAAAGAAGTAAGAAAGAAGAAAGAAAGAAGTAAGAAAGAAGAAAGAAAGAAGAAAGAAGTAAGAAAGAAGTAAGAAAGAAGTAAGAAAGAATTAAGAAAGAAATAAGAAAGAAGTAAGAAATAAGTAAGAAAGAAGTAAGAAAGAAGTAAGAAAGAAGAAAAAAGTAGTTAGAAAGAAGTAAGAAAGAAGTAAAAAAGAAGAAAGAAAGAAGTAAGAAAGAAGAAAGAAAGAAGAAAGAAGTAAGAAAGAAGTAGGAAAGAAGTAAGAAAGAAGTAAGAAAGAAGTAAGAAAGAAGTATGAAAGAAGTAAGAAAGAAAGAAGAAAGAAGTAAGAAAGAAGTAAGAAAGAAGAAAGAAAGAAGTAAGGAAGAAGTAAGAAAGAAGTAAGAAAGAAGTAAGAAAGAAAGAAGAAAGAAGTAAGAAAGAAGTAATAAAGAAGTAAGAAAGAAGTAAGAAAGAAAAAAGAAAGAAGTAAGAAAGAAGAAAGAAAGAAGTAAGAAAGAAGTAAGAAAGAAAGAAGAAAGAAGTAAGAAAGAAGTAATAAAGAAGTAAGAAAGAAGAAAAAAGAAGTTAGAAAGAAGTAAGAAAGAAGTAAGAAAGAAGTAATAAAGAAGTAAGAAATAAGAAAAAAGAAGTTAGAAAGAAGTAAGAAAGAAGTAAGAAAGAAGTAAGAAAGAAGTAAGAAAGAAGTAAGAAAGAAGAAAGAAAGAAGAAAGAAAGAAAGAAGAAAGAAGTAAGAAAGAAGTAAGAAAGAAGTAAGAAAGAATAAGAAAGAAATAAGTAAGAAAGAAGTAAGAAAGAAGTAAGAAAGAAGTACGAAAGAAGTAAGAAAGAAGTAAGAAAGAAAGAAGTAAGAAAGAAGTAAGAAAGAAGTAAGAAAGAAGTTGAAAAGAAGTAAGAAAGAAGTAAGAAATAAGTAAGAAGGAAGTTAGAAAGAAGTAAGAAAGAAGTAAGAAAGAAGTAAGAAAGAAGTAAGAAAGAAGAAAGAAAGAAGTAAGAAAGAAGTAAGAAAGAAGTAAGAAAGAAGTAAGAAAGAAGTAAGAAAGAAAGAAGAAAGAAGTAAGAAAGAAGTAAGAAAGAAGTGTGAAAGAAGTAAGAAAGAAGAAAGAAAGAAGTAAGAATGAAGTAGGAAAGAAGTAAGAAAGAAGTAATAAAGAAAGAAGAAAGAAGAAAGAAAGAAGTAAGAAAGAAGTAAGAATGAAGTAAGAAAGACGTAAGAGAAAAGTAATAAGGAATGAAGAAAGTAGTAAGAAAGAAGTAAGAAAGAAGTAAGAAAGAAGTAAGAAAGAAGTAAGAAAGAAGTAAGAAAGAAGTAAGAAAGAAAGAAGAAAGAAGTAAGAAAGAAATAAGAAAGAAGTAAGAAAGAAGTAAGAAAGAAGAAAGAAAGAAGTAAGAAAGAGGAAAGAAAGAAGTAATAAAGAAGTAAGAAAGAAGTAAGAAAGATGTAAGAAAGAAGTAAGAAATAAGTAAGAAAGAAGAAAAAAGAAGTTAGAAAGAAGTAAGAAAGAAGTAAGAAAGAAATAAGAAAGAAAGAAGAAAGAAGAAAGAAAGAAGTAGGAAAGAAGTAAGAAAGAAGTAAGAAAGAAGTAAGAAAGAAGTAAGGAAGAAGTAAGAAATAAAGAAGAAAGAAGTAAGAAAGAAGTAAGAAAGAAGTAAGAAAGAAAGAAGAAAGATGTAAGAAAGAAGTGAGAAAGAAAGAAGAAAGAAGTAAGAAAGAAGTAAGAAAGAATTACGAAAGAAGTAAGAAAGAAGTAAGAAAGAAAGAAGAAAGAAAGAAGTAAGAAAGAAGAAAGAAAGAAGTAACAAATAAGTAAGAAAGAAGAAAGAAAGAAGTAAGAAAGAAGAAAGAAAGAAGTAAGAAAGAAGTAAGAAAGAAGTAAGAAAGAAGTAAGAAAGAAAGAAGAAAGAAGTAAGAAAGAAGTAAGAAAGAAGTAAGAAAGAAGTACGAAAGAAGTAAGAAAGAATTAAGAAAGAAAGAAGTAAGAAAGAAGTAAGAAAGAAAGAAGAAAGAAGTAAGAAAGAAGTAAGAAAGAATTACGAAAGAAGTAAGAAAGAAGTAAGAAAGAAAGAAGAAAGAAAGAAGTAAGAAAGAAGTATGAAAGAAGTAAGAAAGAAGAAAGAAAGAAGTAAGGAAGAAGTAAGAAAGAAGTAAGAAAGAAGTAAGAAAGAAAGAAGAAAGAAGTAAGAAAGAAGTAATAAAGAAGTAAGAAAGAAGTAATAAAGAAAAAAGAAAGAAGTAAGAATGAAGAAAGAAAGAAGTAAGAAAGAAGTAAGAAAGAAAGAAGTAAGAAAGAAGTAAGAAAGAAGTAAGGAAGAAGTAAGAAAGAAGTACAAAAGAAGTAAGAAAGAATTAAGAAAGAAAGAAGTAAGAAAGAAGTAAGAAAGAAAGAAGAAAGAAGTAAGAAAGGAGTAAGAAAGAAGTAAGAAAGAAAGAAGAAAGAAGTAAGAAAGAAGTAAGAAAGAAGTAAGAAAGAAGTAAGAAAGAAGTAAAAAAGAAGAAAGAAAGAAGTAACAAAGAAGAAAGAAAGAAGAAAGAAGTAAGAAAGAAGTAGGAAAGAAGTAAGAAAGAAGTAAGAAGGAATGAAGAAAGAAGTAAAAAAGAAGTAAGAAAGAAGAAAGAAAGAAGTAAGAAAGAAGAAAGAAAGAAGTAAGAAAGAAGTAAGAAAGAAAGAAGAATGAAGTAGGAAGGAAGTAAGAAAGAAGAAAGAAAGAAGAAAGAAAGAAGAAAGAAAGAAGTAAGAAAGAAGTAAGAAAGAAGTAAGAAAGAAAGAAAGAAGAAAGAAGTTAGAAAGAAGTAAGAAAGAAGTAAGAGAAATACGAAAGAAGTAAGAAAGAAGTAAGAAAGAAAGAAGTAAGAAAGAAGTAAGAAAGAAGTAAGAAAGAAGTTAGAAAGAAGTAAGAAAGAAGTAAGAAAGAAGTAAGAAAGAAGTAAGAAAGAAGTAAGAAAGAAAGAAGAAAGAAGTAAGAAAGAAGTAAGAAAGAAGTATGAAAGAAGTAAGAAAGAAGAAAGAAAGAAGTAAGAAAGAAGTAAGAAAGAAGTAAGAAAGAAGTAAGAAAGAAGAAAAAAGTAGTTAGAAAGAAGTAAGAAAGAAGTAAGAAAGAAGTAAGAAAGAAGAAAGAAAGAAGTAAGAAAAAAGAAAGAAAGTAGAAAGAAGTAAGAAAGAAGTAAGAAAGAAGTAAGAAAGAAGTAAGAAAGAATTAAGAAAGAAAGAAGAAAGATGTCGGGGATTGGCTCAAGGAGCACAGACATGAGTCCACCAAGCAACTGTACGAGCAGAGCCCATTTTAGTTGACATAAGTAGGCCTTAGTTAGCTTGTTTATTAGGCCGTGGGAAAGGGGGGAACGGAAAAGTACTGACTAAAGCAGGGTCAGGATATTTTTGAAGAGATAAGAGTCAGAAGAATGTGGGATGCGCATAGCTAGCTAAACCCAAGTAGGTGGAGTAAGTAAATGTGCTTAGCCTATTAGATAGAGACAAGTATGCATAATTATGGTATTTGGTATAAATGCACGCCATCTCGGGCAATAAAGTTGAAGTATGCTTTATCACTCATATTGGGTCGGCCGCATTTCTTCCTCCGTCCGCTCGGGTCTGGAACTCTGATGGGACTTTTCTCTGCAATTGGCGCCCGAACCGGCGATCCGAAGCGGCGGATAGAAGCAAAAGGCGCCGGGAGAGCAGCGACCGGCGGGCAAGAGCGACCGAACACTGTGCTGCGGTGTGTCGACTCCGAAGCCTGAACCGACTGAAGTTCGCCAGTGCTGGGCTACAGGAAACAAGGGCTGCAAGAGGTCTCTTAATTTAGCAAGAGGTACCGTACTATAGTGATGAATAACGGAGAAATAGATTAAAAATGATGAATAACGGAGAAATAGATAACAGAGAAACGGATTAAAAGTGATAGATAATAGAGAAACGGATTAAAAGTGATAGATAACAGAGAAACGGATTAAAAGTGATAAATAACGGAGAAACGGATTAAAAGTGATGAATAACGGAGAAACGGGTTAAAATGATGAATAACAGAGAAATGGATTTAGACGTAGCCCTAGATTTATTACAAAGCTTTTTAGAAAAGCGGGGGGTTGATTATAGTTGCGTTAAACAGCTAGCTGGTCTAGTAGCAACGGGGAAAACTAAGGGGTGTTTTCAGGATCCTGATTTACTGTTTGATGAAGGAGAGTGGAGGAAATTGGGGGACGTGTTGTGGGATATGGTCATAGACGAGGATAAAACAGCTAAGAAACTGAAGAAACCGTGGAAAGAAGTAATTAATAATATTAAGCGTCATAAAGTGAAAAAGAATTTAGCCGCGGTAGCTTCACAGAAACTCGGCAAAATGGAGCCTTACGCTCCGCCGATGGAAACGGGCATATCTGCGTTATCAGCGAAGAACCTTAAAAGACTATTAACTTGGTGCAGAGACAATAGGTATCCTGCTGACCTGTCAGGAGTTTTTCAAATAGAGACTTGGAAAAAGATGGGAACTGTGTTGTGGAAGGCAATTAGTCACCGCGAAAGATATATTCTCGGCCTTGTAACCATCTGGAAACTGATAAATACTACAGTGAAGCAATTAAAACCTGAAAAGACTGTTACGAGCATTAGTGACTCAAAACTTGAACTTTGGGACAGTATAGAGCAGAAATTATGGGATAAAGTCAGCAATGGACATACAGAAGCTAAATCATTAGTAACTACATGGAAGCTTGAACGGTCTGCTGCTGCCGGAATTTTTGCAGCGTTGCAGCCTGATAAATATCCTGAAAGTTGCGGTGAAATTCACCCGGTTTGTGTCTGCGATACCCTCCCTATGCAATCCCCTGCTGTGCTTTCGGCACCCCCGATGGTTCAGCAGTCTGGGGCGGGGGGAGGAACAATGCCAAACGGTTAGCCTCCTGTACCATCATCTAACCCTGCTGAGAACAGCAAGTCCAGAGGATTGGTGTCAGACAACTTACTCAAAGAACCTGTGAAAGCTGAGAATGCTAAAGTCGTAAACACGTGTACTATCAGTTCTTTTACCAATTTTACCAATCTGCTTTTCCTGCATTTTAACCCTCTAACTTCCACAAGAGAACAGAAGAAGTCACTGAAAATAGAACTGGACAACAGAACTGTGTGACAGATTAGATCAGTTAACAGCAAGTGAATCTGACAGTCGGCAATGTGGTCATGATAATCGTGACGGGAAAGGGGGTGCTTCTGGGGACTCAGGGTATAAAACTTAGAAGTTAAGGAAGCACTGGTTTTGGAATTGGCAGTAGAGAATGCTAAAGTTTGCTATCAACATGTTATTTGTGAGTTTTACAGTGCATATTATGTGCTGCTGTTTATTGCCTCTCTGAAAGTCAAGCAGCTTGTCAGGAATGTGAGTTAATTGTTTTACTGGTTGTTGTTAGAATTGTTTCTTTGTGGTATAAGTGCACCGTAAAACTTTGTCTCCACTTTTCCCACTCACGCCGCAAGCAGCCCTGTGCTTTTCCGTGGGGTCAGAAATTACTGTTTTCAGTCATGTTCATAAAAAATCGGTATTGGGAGGTGTTTCAAAACATAGGGAAGCACTTGGAAATATGAGGAAAGAAGATCTTGTAAAATATTGTAATTAATGGTGGCTGCTGTATAAGTTAAATGATTGGGAAAAGTGTCCGGGGAATAGAATCTTGAAGTATAACACCTTATTGCAATTAATGTTGTTTTTAGGGCGAGAAGAGTAAGACAAAATAAATCCCTACCAGAGATCATTAAATCATTTCAGACAGCTGAGAGAGAGTTAACTGATAACACGCAGGTCACAGTAAACTTGCCGAAGTCTGCACAATGTTTTCCTTATTAGCCTGTTTTCTTTTTGAGCATCTGTTTAAGCATGTTGCAATTTTGGTAGGTCTTTGTTATATGGTACAGTAGGTTCACAGAGATTCATGAAAATAGGTTGACTCAAAAGGTGCGTTTTGTGATAGTACAAAAGATCATGAGTAAATTAGTTCCTTACTGCATGAACATGATGTTAAGATTTTATGTGTAGTAGCTGTTATATTTTTTTTTTTCTAGCGTACTATCTTTATTCCAATATCCAGACTTGCGCAACTCTGTGACAGGCTGTCTCTCATCTCCGTGCACTAAATTTGGCCTTTTTGTATGCACATCAAGTGAAGAATCATGGTTTTAGAATAACAGTTGTAGCACACCAGATGAGACACTCAAAAAAAAAAAAAAAAAAAAAAAAAAAAAAAGGCCTTGCCCAGTCCAGCTTGCTGCGGGGGGGGGAAATGCCAAATGGGCCTCCAGCGCGCACTGACCCATTTTGTCAGGGAGACCCAGAGGTATCTCCACCTGGCTGAGCGGTAAGCGGTTCAAGGTGCAATGCAAAAATTGAGATATTGTCTTAAATTGGTGTAAGTGTGATCCATCTGCTTATTTGAACTTGGTATATGGTTTTCGTATCTGAGCTCAGTATTTTAGTTTGTATATTCATATTCGGTACCAAAAGAATCTTGTTTGGGGAGATAATTACAAAACGGGAACCGGTTCCACTGCTAAAATTCCACCTTGCTCCCCCTTAGGATGCATCCTTACACATTAAAGTAATCGCTTATATTGTTAGAAAAGCATTTAAATTGTTAAAATACTATGATAGATGTGAACTTGGGGTATTGTATGAAGTTATGAAGTTGTATTTAAAGGTTGCTGGAATGTGAACTGATTTGGATCTAGGACAATAGAATAATGGATTTATGTTTATTATACTGGTTTATACTGTTTTTTTTGACATCTCTAAATTGTAAAAGGTAAATGGAGCTAAGGAATGTGACTATTGCTGAGCTACTTGAAATTGCATATAAAGTGTATTATGGCTGGAATGAAATGGGAAAACAAAAGAGCAAAATATCCCAGGCCTGTGTGCAGCTCATTGTAACTGAGAAGTTTCCCAGAGCCTCCTACTTCGTACCAGCCAGTGTGCCAGCTGCGTGACCTTGGTTATATCTACACTGCACAGAAAGAAAAAACAACTGGAAAAACCTGGCTGCCTGCTTTTAAAGCAGAGAAAGGGGGGTTCTCTCTCCCCCCACTGCAGCGATGTAACACTGAATGGAGCAGTCCGAGGGTGAAGTTTAAAGGCATCCTTAGCAGACCCATAGTTCTAATGAAACTGGAAAATTAAACCAAAAATTTGCTAATAGACTTATTCTGTGGTAATTAGTTGTAAGTGACTTCTTAGTAAATTCACCATGCTAGTTTTTGAGGTCATGAGAGAGAATGAAAGAAAGGCCATTTTTTTTTGAGACCAATAGAATGTCAAATTTGGAACAAAGTTTTAATACATGAATTCTTATAGTTGTTAGAAACTCCTATACCTCTCTTAGGTTAAGATTTGTTAAGTAAATTGTAAGCTCAAATAACGTTTTCTGAGAATTCTGTTTAGTTGCATATCCTACAAGAAGGTGCTTGGATGGTGCAGATCTGCTTGTGGAAGTGAGAAATCTTCAAGGAACTTTTTGAATGCTGTATTTCCACTAGTATTAACAGCCAATGTTTTTGATAAAGCAAATACTACACTGAGAAATCTGAAACAGGACTTCGATCCGGTAAGGGAAAACAATATCCAATAAATATGTCAGCCAAAATGGAGTTAGAAACTTTGAGGGATGAATTTATGACAACTTTACAGGATGACTGCATTTGATTGGACTTACAGATTTGTCTATGAAACAACCTGTGGCTATTGTGGGACAGTATGATGAGAATGCTAACAGACTAATATACCAATTGTCACTCTGATCAAGAAAATGCAGGGAATGAATTTAAGGCCATGATCCTTTTGTCATATATGTACCATTTGCGAAATTTAAGGAACCTCTGAATTTTATTTGCGATTTTGAGTACGTAGTCAAGATCCAACACACGTATCTGATTCTGAACTGTGTTTTTGTTTTGTTTTGTTTGTTTTGTTTTGTTTTGTTTTTTAAACAAAAAGGGGAATTGTCAGGGGGGTTGTGTGTGGTGAGTCACTTGTATCTAAGTGGTGCAGCCTGGGTTTGCCCTGTGATGAAACGCTTTGTGACTGTGACCCGGAGCCATGCTGGGTCGGAGGGGGCCTGCATTGGTTGTGGTCGGGTCACTGGTTGGCGTTCAGTGGAGGGGGCCGCACCGGTTGATAACCTGGGGGAGAGGTTGTTCTTGTGTTTTTGCAGATCGGGAGCTGCGGTGGTTGCCGGTGCGAGGCGTGGGACCTGTGTTGTCTTCCTGACAGTGATTGTTGCAGCTGCTGTGTTTTGGATGCCTGCACAGACAAAGACTAACATGTGGATTACTTTAGCCAACATGACTGACCATCTATATGCCTAACTACGATGTCTCTGGAAAGGGCGTTCCACACATGCTTGGTTGGTGTCTTCCTTGATGACTACAGCAGCATCACACGACTGTTTCAAATAGTGGTTGATGCAGAGGCATTGCAACGAACTGTAATAATACTAACACGGCACTTTGGATTAATTGCCACCTGGAAGCAGACATCGAACCACAGGAACTGGAATTGCTGGCATCTATGCCCATGGATGCTTGTATTCAGCCGGTTTGTGAAAAGTGTCAGAACAGTATACAAGAACATGAATGGACAAAACTACAAAATGTTAATGCTACCCTTGGTGACTACAGAAATGAAACTCGACGGTGTAATGCTTCACAGAAGAATGCAAGGGATGCCATTGACAGCGACCCTAAAACCTCCTGTATGGTGTATTCTTGATCTGTGAAGATAGAGCCTGACCAGGAATTCCTTCTAACGCTGTTGGAGGACTGTGTATTTTGGGACTATTAACTCTCTTAACGTCCAATGTATCTATGATAATAGATCACAAAAGAGCAAGACGAGAAAAAAACTTTTATGGATTTACAGAATAAGTCGAGATCCATCCACGAGGAGATTAAACAACTTACGGACCATTCACAGAAGATCAGAGAGGATGTGGGCCTCTTTGGCTTAGAGGGCCTCATGAACTGGTTTGGACTAGGAGGATGGGTAAAATGGCTTTTGCAGAGTGCTCTGGCTATCTTAATCATAGTAGTAGTTGCATTAATATGCTTGAGTTGTGCTATATCATGTATTAAGAAGATTTTAGAGCAGACACTTGGGCAGGCTCTGCTCATTAATAAAAGAAAAGGGGGGAGATGTCGGGGATTGGCTCAAGGAGCACAGACATGAGTCCACCAAGCAACTGTACGAGCAGAGCCCATTTTAGTTGACATAAGTAGGCCTTAGTTAGCTTGTCTATTAGGCCGTGGGAAAGGGGGGAACGGAAAAGTACTGACTAAAGCAGGGTCAGGATATTTTTGAAGAGATAAGAGTCAGAACAATGTGGGATGCGCATAGCTAGCTAAACCCAAGTAGGTGGAGTAAGTAAATGTGCTTAGCCTATTAGATAGAGACAAGTATGCATAATTATGGTATTTGGTATAAATGCACGCCATCTCGGGCAATAAAGTTGAAGTATGCTTTATCACTCATATTGGGTCGGCCGCATTTCTTCCTCCGTCCGCTCGGGTCTGGAACTCTGATGGGACTATTCTCTGCAGAAAGAAGTAAGAAAGAAGTAAGAAAGAAGTAAGAAAGAAGTTAGAAAGAAGTAAGAAAGAAGTAAGAAAGAAGTAAGAAAGAAGTAAGAAAGAAGTAAGAAAGAAAGAAGAAAGAAGTAAGAAAGAAGTAAGAAAGAAGTGTGAAAGAAGTAAGAAAGAAGAAAGAAAGAAGTAAGAATGAAGTAGGAAAGAAGTAAGAAAGAAGTAATAAAGAAAGAAGAAAGAAGAAAGAAAGAAGTAAGAAAGAAGTAAGAAAGAAAGAAGAAAGAAGAAAGAAAGAAGAAAGAAAGAAGTAAGAAAGAAGTAAGAAAGAAGTAAGAAGGAATGAAGAAAGAAGTAAGAAAGAAGAAAGAAAGAAGTAAGAAAGAAGTAAGAAAGAAGTAAGAAAGAAGTAAGAAAGAAAGAAGAATGAAGTAAGAAAGAAGTAAGAAAGAACTACGAAAGAAGTAAGAAAGCAGTAAGGAAGAAAGAAGAAAGAAAGAAGTAAGAAAGAAGAAAGAAAGAAGCAAGAAAAAAGTAATAAAGAAGAAAGAAAGAAGTAAGAAAGAAGAAAGAAAGAAGAAAGAAAGAAGCAAGAAAGAAGAAAGAAAGAAGAAAGAAAGAAGTAAGAAAGAAGAAAGAAAGAAGTAAGAAAAAAGTAAGAAAGAAGAAAGAAAGAAGTAAGAAAGAAGAAAGAAAGAAGTAAGAAAGAAGTAAGAAAGAAGTAAGAAAGAAGTAAGAAAGAAAGAAGAAAGAAGTAAGAAAGAAGTAAGAAAGAAGTAAGAAAGAAGTAAGAAAGAAAGAAGAAAGAAGTAAGAAAGAAGTAAGAAAGAAGAAAGAAAGAAGTAAGAAAGAACTAAGAAAGAAGTTAGAAAGAAGTAAGAAAGAAGTAAGAAAGAAGTAAGAAAGAAAGAGGAAAGAAGTAAGAAAGTAGTAAGAAAGAAGTAAGAAAGAAGAAAAAAGAAGTTAGAAAGAAGTAAGAAAGAAGTAAGAAAGAAGTAAGAAATAAGAAAAAAGAAGTTAGAAAGAAGTAAGAAAGAAGTAAGAAAGAAGTAATAAAGAAGTAAGAAAGAAGAAAGAAAGAAGAAATAAAGAAAGAAGAAAGAAGTAAGAAAGAAGTAAGAAAGAAGTAAGAAAGAAGTAAGAAAGAAGTAAGAAAGAAAGAAGAAAGAAGTAAGAAAGAAGTAAGAAAGAAGAAAGAAGTACTAAAGAAGTACGAAAGAAGTAAGAAAGAAAGAAGTAAGAAAGAAGTAAGAAAGAAAGAAGAAAGAAGTAAGAAAGAAGTAAGAAAGAAGTATGAAAGAAGTAAGAAAGAAGAAAGAAAGAAGTAAGGAAGAAGTAAGAAAGAAGTAAGAAAGAAGTAAGAAAGAAGTAAGAAAGAAAGAAGAAAGAAGTAAGAAAGAAGTAATAAAGAAGTAAGAAAGAAGTAAGAAAGAAGAAAGAAAGAAGTAAGAAAGAGGAAAGAAAGAAGTAAGAAAGAAGTAAGAAAGAAAGAAGTAAGAAAGAAGTAAGAAAGAAGTAAGAAAGTAGAAAAAAGAAGTTAGAAAGAAGTAAGAAAGAAGTAAGAAAGAAGTAAGAAAGAAGAAAGAAAGAAGTAAGAAAGAAGAAAGAAAGAAGTAAGAAAGAAGAAAGAAAGAAGTAAGAAAGAAGTAAGAAAGAAGTAAGAAAGAAGTAAGAAAGAAGTAAGAAAGAAAGTAGAAAGAAGTAAGAAAGAAGTAAGAAAGAAGAAAGAAAGAAGTAAGAAAGAAGAAAGAAAGAAGTAAGAAAGAAGTAAGAAAAAAGTAAGAAAGAAGTAAGAAAGAAGTAAGTAAGAAGTAAGAAAGAAGTAAGAAAGAAGAAAGAAAGAAGTAAGAAAGGAGAAAGAAAGAAGTAAGAAAGAAGTAAGAGAGAAGTAAGAAAGAAGTAAGAAAGAAAGAAGAAAGAAGAAAGAAAGAAGTAAGAAAGAAGAAAGAAGTACGAAAGAAGTAAGAAAGAATTAAGAAAGAAAGAAGTAAGAAAGAAGTAAGAAAGAAAGAAGAAAGAAGTAAGAAAGAAGTAAGAAAGAAGAATGAAAGAAGTAAGAAAGAAAGAAGAAAGAAGTAAGAAAGAAGCAAGAAAGAAGTATGAAAGAAGTAAGAAAGAAGAAAGAAAGAAGTAAGGAAGAAGTAAGAAAGAAGTAAGAAAGAAGTAAGAAAGAAGTAAGAAAGAAAGAAGAAAGAAGTAAGAAAGAAGTAATAAAGAAGTAAGAAAGAAGTAAGAAAGAAGAAAGAAAGAAGTAAGAAAGAGGAAAGAAAGAAGTAAGAAAGAAGTAAGAAAGAAAGAAGTAAGAAAGAAGTAAGAAAGAAGTAAGAAAGTAGAAAAAAGAAGTTAGAAAGAAGTAAGAAAGAAGTAAGAAAGAAGTAAGAAAGAAGAAAGAAAGAAGTAAGAAAGAAAGAAAGAAGTAAGAAAGAAGAAAGAAAGAAGTAAGAAAGAAGTAAGAAAGAAGTAAGAAAGAAGTAAGAAAGAAGTAAGAAAGAAAGAAGAAAGAAGTAAGAAAGAAGTAAGAAAGAAGAAAGAAAGAAGTAAGAAAGAAGTAAGAAAGAAGTAAGAAAAAAGTAAGAAAGAAGTAAGAAAGAAGTAAGAAAGAAGTAAGAAAGAAGTAAGAAAGAAAGAAGAAAGAAGTAAGAAAGAAGTAAGAAAGAAGTAAGAAGGAAGAAAAAAGTAGTTAGAAAGAAGTAAGAAAGAAGTAAGAAAGAAGTAAGAAAGAAGAAAGAAAGAAGAAAGAAGTAAGAAAGAAGTAAGAAAGAAGTAAGAAAGAAGTAAGAAAGAATTAAGAAAGAAAGAAGAAAGAAGTAAGAAAGAAGTAAGAAAGAATTAAGAAAGAAGAAAAAAGTAGTTAGAAAGAAGTAAGAAAGAAGTAAGAAAGAAGTAAAAAAGAAGAAAGAAAGAAGTATGAAAGAAGTAAGAAAGAAGTAAGAAAGAAGTAAGAAAGAAGTACAAAAGAAGTAAGAAAGAATTAAGAAAGAAAGAAGTAAGAAAGAAGTAAGAAAGAAAGAAGAAAGAAGTAAGAAAGAAGTAAGACAGAAGTAAGAAAGAAGTAAGAAAGAAGAAAGAAAGAAGTAAGAAAGAAGAAAGAAAGAAGTAAGAAAGAAGTAAGAAAGAAGTAAGAAAGAAGTAAGAAAGAAGTACAAAAGAAGTAAGAAAGAATTAAGAAAGAAAGAAGTAAGAAAGAAGTAAGAAAGAAAGAAGAAAGAAGTAAGAAAGAAGTAAGAAAGAAGTAAGAAAGAAAGAAGAAAGAAGTAAGAAAGAAGTAAGAAAGAAGTAAGAAAGAAGTAAGAAAGAAGTAAAAAAGAAGAAAGAAAGAAGTAAGAAAGAAGAAAGAAAGAAGAAAGAAGTAAGAAAGAGGTGGGAAAGAAGTAAGAAAGAAGTAAGAAGGAATGAAGAAAGAAGTAAAAAAGAAGTAAGAAAGAAGAAAGAAAGAAGTAAGAAAGAAGAAAGAAAGAAGTAAGAAAGAAGTAAGAAAGAAAGAAGAATGAAGTAGGAAAGAAGTAAGAAAGAAGAAAGAAAGAAGTAAGAAAGAAGAAAGAAAGAAGTAAGAAAGAAGTAAGAAAGAAAGAAAGAAGAAAGAAGTTAGAAAGAAGTAAGAAAGAAGTAAGAGAAATACGAAAGAAGTAAGAAAGAAGTAAGAAAGAAAGAAGTAAGAAAGAAGTAAGAAAGAAGTAAGAAAGAAGTTAGAAAGAAGTAAGAAAGAAGTAAGAAAGAAGAAAGAAAGAAGAAAGAAAGAAAGAAGAAAGAAGTAAGAAAGAAGTAAGAAAGAAGTAAGAAAGAATAAGAAAGAAAGAAGTAAGAAAGAAGTAAGAAAGAAGTAAGAAAGAAGTACGAAAGAAGTAAGAAAGAAGTAAGAAAGAAAGAAGTAAGAAAGAAGTAAGAAAGAAGTAAGAAAGAAGTTGAAAAGAAGTAAGAAAGAAGTAAGAAATAAGTAAGAAGGAAGTTAGAAAGAAGTAAGAAAGAAGTAAGAAAGAAGTAAGAAAGAAGTAAGAAAGAAGAAAGAAAGAAGTAAGAAAGAAGTAAGAAAGAATTAAGAAAGAAGTAAGAAAGAAGTAAGAAAGAAGTAAGAAAGAAGTAAGAAATAAGTTAGAAAGAAGTAAGAAAGAAGTAAGAAAGAAGTAAGAAAGAAGTAAGAAAGAAGTAAGAAAGAAAGAAGAAAGAAGTAAGAAAGAAGTAAGAAAGAAGTGTGAAAGAAGTAAGAAAGAAGAAAGAAAGAAGTAAGAATGAAGTAGGAAAGAATTAAGAAAGAAGTAATAAAGAAAGAAGAAGTAAGAAAGAAAGAAGTAAGAAAGAAGTAAGAAAGAAGTAAGAAAGTAGAAAAAAGAAGTTAGAAAGAAGTAAGAAAGAAGTAAGAAAGAAGTAAGAAAGAAGAAAGAAAGAAGTAAGAAAGAAAGAAAGAAGTAAGAAAGAAGAAAGAAAGAAGTAAGAAAGAAGTAAGAAAGAAGTAAGAAAGAAGTAAGAAAGAAGTAAGAAAGAAAGAAGAAAGAAGTAAGAAAGAAGTAAGAAAGAAGAAAGAAAGAAGTAAGAAAGAATTAAGAAAGAAGTAAGAAAAAAGTAAGAAAGAAGTAAGAAAGAAGTAAGAAAGAAGTAAGAAAGAAGTAAGAAAGAAAGAAGAAAGAAGTAAGAAAGAAGTAAGAAAGAAGTAAGAAAGAAGAAAAAAGTAGTTAGAAAGAAGTAAGAAAGAAGTAAGAAAGAAGTAAGAAAGAAGAAAGAAAGAAGAAAGAAGTAAGAAAGAAGTAAGAAAGAAGTAAGAAAGAAGTAAGAAAGAATTAAGAAAGAAAGAAGAAAGAAGTAAGAAAGAAGTAAGAAAGAAGTAAGAAAGAAGTAAGAAAGAAGAAAAAAGTAGTTAGAAAGAAGTAAGAAAGAAGTAAGAAAGAAGTAAAAAAGAAGAAAGAAAGAAGTATGAAAGAAGTAAGAAAGAAGTAAGAAAGAAGTAAGAAAGAAGTACAAAAGAAGTAAGAAAGAATTAAGAAAGAAAGAAGTAAGAAAGAAGTAAGAAAGAAGAAAGAAAGAAGTAAGAAAGAAGAAAGAAAGAAGTAAGAAAGAAGTAAGAAAGAAGTAAGAAAGAAAGAAGAAAGAAGTAAGAAAGAAGTAAGAAAGAAGTAAGAAAGAAGTAAGAAAGAAGTAAAAAAGAAGAAAGAAAGAAGTAAGAAAGAAGAAAGAAAGAAGAAAGAAGTAAGAAAGAAGTAGGAAAGAAGTAAGAAAGAAGTAAGAAGGAATGAAGAAAGAAGTAAAAAAGAAGTAAGAAAGAAGAAAGAAAGAAGTAAGAAAGAAGAAAGAAAGAAGTAAGAAAGAAGTAAGAAAGAAAGAAGAATGAAGTAGGAAAGAAGTAAGAAAGAAGAAAGAAAGAAGTAAGAAAGAAGAAAGAAAGAAGTAAGAAAGAAGTAAGAAAGAAGTAAGAAAGAAGGAAAGAAGAAAGAAGTTAGAAAGAAGTAAGAAAGAAGTAAGAGAAGTACGAAAGAAGTAAGAAAGAAGTAAGAAAGAAAGAAGTAAGAAAGAAGTAAGAAAGAAGTAAGAAAGAAGTTAGAAAGAAGTAAGAAAGAAGTAAGAAAGAAGAAAGAAAGAAGAAAGAAAGAAAGAAGAAAGAAGTAAGAAAGAAGTAAGAAAGAAGTAAGAAAGAATAAGAAAGAAAGAAGTAAGAAAGAAGTAAGAAAGAAGTAAGAAAGAAGTACGAAAGAAGTAAGAAAGAAGTAAGAAAGAAAGAAGTAAGAAAGAAGTAAGAAAGAAGTAAGAAAGAAGTTGAAAAGAAGTAAGAAAGAAGTAAGAAATAAGTAAGAAGGAAGTTAGAAAGAAGTAAGAAAGAAGTAAGAAAGAAGTAAGAAAGAAGTAAGAAAGAAGAAAGAAAGAAGTAAGAAAGAAGTAAGAAAGAATTAAGAAAGAAGTAAGAAAGAAGTAAGAAAGAAGTAAGAAAGAAGTAAGAAAGAAGTTAGAAAGAAGTAAGAAAGAAGTAAGAAAGAAGTAAGAAAGAAGTAAGAAAGAAGTTAGAAAGAAGAAAGAAGTAAGAAAGAAGTAAGAAAGAAGTGTGAAAGAAGTAAGAAAGAAGAAAGAAAGAAGTAAGAATGAAGTAGGAAAGAATTAAGAAAGAAGTAATAAAGAAAGAAGAAAGAAGAAAGAAAGAAGTAAGAAAGAAGTAAGAATGAAGTAAGAAAGACGTAAGAGAAAAGTAATAAGGAATGAAGAAAGTAGTAAGAAAGAAGTAAGAAAGAAGTAAGAAAGAAGTAAGAAAGAAGTAAGAAAGAAGTAAGAAAGAAGTAAGAAAGAAGTAAGAAAGAAGTAAGAAAGAAGTAAGAAAGAAAGAACAAAGAAGTAAGAAAGAAATAAGAAAGAAGTAAGAAAGAAGTAAGAAAGAAGAAAGAAAGAAGTAAGAAAGAGGAAAGAAAGAAGTAATAAAGAAGTAAGAAAGAAGTAAGAAAGATGTAAGAAAGAAGTAAGAAATAAGTAAGAAAGAAGAAAAAAGAAGTTAGAAAGAAGTAAGAAAGAAGTAAGAAAGAAATAAGAAAGAAAGAAGAAAGAAGAAAGAAAGAAGTAGGAAAGAAGTAAGAAAGAAGTAAGAAAGAAGTAATAAAGAATTAAGAAGGAAAGAAGAAAGAAGTAAGAAAGAAGAAAGAAAGAAGTAAGAAAGAAGTAAGAAAGAAGTAAGAAAGAAGTAAGAAAGAAGTAAGAAAGAAGTAAGAAAGAAAGAAGAAAGAAGTAAGAAAGAAGTAAGAAAGAATTACGAAAGAAGTAAGAAAGAAGTAAGAAAGAAAGAAGAAAGAAAGAAGTAAGAAAGAAGAAAGAAAGAAGTAAGAAATAAGTAAGAAAGAAGAAAGAAAGAAGAAAGAAAGAAGTAAGAAAGAAGTAAGAAAGAAAGAAGAAAGAAGTAAGAAAGAAGTAAGAAAGAAGTATGAAAGAAGTAAGAAAGAAAGAAGAAAGAAGTAAGAAAGAAGTAAGAAAGAAGTATGAAAGAAGTAAGAAAGAAGAGAGAAAGAAGTAAGGAAGAAGTAAGAAAGAAGTAAGAAAGAAGTAAGAAAGAAAGAAGAAAGAAGTAAGAAAGAAGTAATAAAGAAGTAAGAAAGAAAGAAGTAAGAAAGAAGTAAGAAAGAAGTAAGAAAGAAGTAAGAAAGAAGTACAAAAGAAGTAAGAAAGAATTAAGAAAGAAAGAAGTAAGAAAGAAGTAAGAAAGAAAGAAGAAAGAAGTAAGAAAGAAGTAAGAAAGAAGTAAGAAAGAAAGAAGAAAGAAGTAAGAAAGAAGTAAGAAAGAAGTAAGAAAGAAGTAAGAAAGAAGTAAAAAAGAAGAAAGAAAGAAGTAACAAAGAAGAAAGAAAGAAGAAAGAAGTAAGAAAGAAGTAGGAAAGAAGTAAGAAAGAAGTAAGAAGGAATGAAGAAAGAAGTAAAAAAGAAGTAAGAAAGAAGAAAGAAAGAAGTAAGAAAGAAGAAAGAAAGAAGTAAGAAAGAAGTAAGAAAGAAAGAAGAATGAAGTAGGAAAGAAGTAAGAAAGAAGAAAGAAAGAAGAAAGAAAGAAGTAAGAAAGAAGTAAGAAAGAAGTAAGAAAGAAAGAAAGAAGAAAGAAGTTAGAAAGAAGTAAGAAAGAAGTAAGAAAGAAGTAAGAGAAATACGAAAGAGGTAAGAAAGAAGTAAGAAAGAAAGAAGTAAGAAAGAAGTAAGAAAGAAGTAAGAAAGAAGTTAGAAAGAAGTAAGAAAGAAGTAAGAAAGAAGTAAGAAAGAAGTAAGAAAGAAAGAAGAAAGAAGTAAGAAAGAAGTAAGAAAGAAGTAAGAAAGAAGTAAGAAAGAAGTAAGAAAGAAGTAAAAAAGAAGAAAGAAAGAAGTAAGAAAGAAGAAAGAAAGAAGAAAGAAGTAAGAAAGAAGTAGGAAAGAAGTAAGAAAGAAGTAAGAAGGAATGAAGAAAGAATTAAAAAAGAAGTAAGAAAGAAGAAAGAAAGAAGTAAGAAAGAAGAAAGAAAGAAGTAAGAAAGAAGTAAGAAAGAAAGAAGAATGAAGTAGGAAAGAAGTAAGAAAGAAGAAAGAAAGAAGTAAGAAAGAAGAAAGAAAGAAGTAAGAAAGAAGTAAGAAAGAAGTAAGAAAGAAGGAAAGAAGAAAGAAGTTAGAAAGAAGTAAGAAAGAAGTAAGAGAAGTACGAAAGAAGTAAGAAAGAAGTAAGAAAGAAAGAAGTAAGAAAGAAGTAAGAAAGAAGTAAGAAAGAAGTTAGAAAGAAGTAAGAAAGAAGTAAGAAAGAAGAAAGAAAGAAGAAAGAAAGAAAGAAGAAAGAAGTAAGAAAGAAGTAAGAAAGAAGTAAGAAAGAATAAGAAAGAAAGAAGTAAGAAAGAAGTAAGAAAGAAGTAAGAAAGAAGTACGAAAGAAGTAAGAAAGAAGTAAGAAAGAAAGAAGTAAGAAAGAAGTAAGAAAGAAGTGTGAAAGAAGTAAGAAAGAAGAAAGAAAGAAGTAAGAATGAAGTAGGAAAGAATTAAGAAAGAAGTAATAAAGAAAGAAGAAAGAAGAAAGAAAGAAGTAAGAAAGAAGTAAGAATGAAGTAAGAAAGACGTAAGAGAAAAGTAATAAGGAATGAAGAAAGTAGTAAGAAAGAAGTAAGAAAGAAGTAAGAAAGAAGTAAGAAAGAAGTAAGAAAGAAGTAAGAAAGAAGTAAGAAAGAAGTAAGAAAGAAGTAAGAAAGAAGAAAGAAAGAAGTAAGAAAGAAGTAAGAAAGAATTAAGAAAGAAGTAAGAAAGAAGTAAGAAAGAAGTAAGAAAGAAGTAAGAAAGAAGTTAGAAAGAAGTAAGAAAGAAGTAAGAAAGAAGTAAGAAAGAAGTAAGAAAGAAGTAAGAAAGAAAGAAGAAAGAAGTAAGAAAGAAGTAAGAAAGAAGTGTGAAAGAAGTAAGAAAGAAGAAAGAAAGAAGTAAGAATGAAGTAGGAAAGAATTAAGAAAGAAGTAATAAAGAAAGAAGAAAGAAGAAAGAAAGAAGTAAGAAAGAAGTAAGAATGAAGTAAGAAAGACGTAAGAGAAAAGTAATAAGGAATGAAGAAAGTAGTAAGAAAGTAGTAAGAAAGAAGTAAGAAAGAAGTAAGAAAGAAGTAAGAAAGAAGTAAGAAAGAAGTAAGAATGAAGTAAGAAAGAAGTAAGAAAGAAGTAAGAAAGAAAGAAGAAAGAAGTAAGAAAGAAATAAGAAAGAAGTAAGAAAGAAGTAAGAAAGAAGAAAGAAAGAAGTAAGAAAGAGGAAAGAAAGAAGTAATAAAGAAGTAAGAAAGAAGTAAGAAAGATGTAAGAAAGAAGTAAGAAATAAGTAAGAAAGAAGAAAAAAGAAGTTAGAAAGAAGTAAGAAAGAAGTAAGAAAGAAATAAGAAAGAAAGAAGAAAGAAGAAAGAAAGAAGTAGGAAAGAAGTAAGAAAGAAGTAAGAAAGAAGTAATAAAGAATTAAGAAGGAAAGAAGAAAGAAGTAAGAAAGAAGAAAGAAAGAAGTAAGAAAGAAGTAAGAAAGAAGTAAGAAAGAAGTAAGAAAGAAGTAAGAAAGAAGTAAGAAAGAAAGAAGAAAGAAGTAAGAAAGAAGTAAGAAAGAATTACGAAAGAAGTAAGAAAGAAGTAAGAAAGAAAGAAGAAAGAAAGAAGTAAGAAAGAAGAAAGAAAGAAGTAAGAAATAAGTAAGAAAGAAGAAAGAAAGAAGTAAGAAAGAAGAAAGAAAGAAGTAAGAAAGAAGAAAGAAAGAAGTAAGAAAGAAGTAAGAAAGAAAGAAGAAAGAAGTAAGAAAGAAGTAAGAAAGAAGTAAGAAAGAAGTACGAAAGAAGTAAGAAAGAATTAAGAAAGAAAGAAGTAAGAAAGAAGTAAGAAAGAAAGAAGAAAGAAGTAAGAAAGAAGTAAGAAAGAAGTATGAAAGAAGTAAGAAAGAAAGAAGAAAGAAGTAAGAAAGAAGTAAGAAAGAAGTATGAAAGAAGTAAGAAAGAAGAGAGAAAGAAGTAAGGAAGAAGTAAGAAAGAAGTAAGAAAGAAGTAAGAAAGAAAGAAGAAAGAAGTAAGAAAGAAGTAATAAAGAAGTAAGAAAGAAAGAAGTAAGAAAGAAGTAAGAAAGAAGTAAGAAAGAAGTAAGAAAGAAGTACAAAAGAAGTAAGAAAGAATTAAGAAAGAAAGAAGTAAGAAAGAAGTAAGAAAGAAAGAAGAAAGAAGTAAGAAAGAAGTAAGAAAGAAGTAAGAAAGAAAGAAGAAAGAAGTAAGAAAGAAGTAAGAAAGAAGTAAGAAAGAAGTAAGAAAGAGGTAAAAAAGAAGAAAGAAAGAAGTAACAAAGAAGAAAGAAAGAAGAAAGAAGTAAGAAAGAAGTAGGAAAGAAGTAAGAAAGAAGTAAGAAGGAATGAAGAAAGAAGTAAAAAAGAAGTAAGAAAGAAGAAAGAAAGAAGTAAGAAAGAAGAAAGAAAGAAGTAAGAAAGAAGTAAGAAAGAAAGAAGAATGAAGTAGGAAAGAAGTAAGAAAGAAGAAAGAAAGAAGAAAGAAAGAAGTAAGAAAGAAGTAAGAAAGAAGTAAGAAAGAAAGAAAGAAGAAAGAAGTTAGAAAGAAGTAAGAAAGAAGTAAGAAAGAAGTAAGAGAAATACGAAAGAGGTAAGAAAGAAGTAAGAAAGAAAGAAGTAAGAAAGAAGTAAGAAAGAAGTAAGAAAGAAGTTAGAAAGAAGTAAGAAAGAAGTAAGAAAGAAGTAAGAAAGAAGTAAGAAAGAAGTAAGAAAGAAAGAAGAAAGAAGTAAGAAAGAAGTAAGAAAGAAGTATGAAAGAAGTAAGAAAGAAGAAAGAAAGAAGTAAGAAAGAAGTAAGAAAGAAGTAAGAAAGAATTAAGAAAGAAGAAAAAAGTAGTTAGAAAGAAGTAAGAAAGAAGTAAGAAAGAAGTAAGAAAGAAGAAAGAAAGAAGAAAGAAGAAAGAAAGAAGAAAGAAGTAAGAAAGAAGTAAGAAAGAAGTAAGAAAGAAGTAAGAAAGAATTAAGTAAGAAAGAAGTAAGAAAGAAGTAAGAAAGAAGTAAGAAAGAAGTAAGAAAGAAGAAAAAAGTAGTTAGAAAGAAGTAAGAAAGAAGAAAGAAGTAAAAAAGAAGAAAGAAAGAAGTAAGAAAGAAGAAAGAAAGAAGAAAGAAGTAAGAAAGAAGTAGGAAAGAAGTAAGAAAGAAGTAAGAAAGAAGTAAGAAAGAAGTAAGAAAGAAAGAAGAAAGAAGTAAGAAAGAAGTAAGAAAGAACTACGAAAGAAGTAAGAAAGCAGTAAGGAAGAAAGAAGAAAGAAACAAGTAAGAAAGAAGAAAGAAAGAAGTAAGAAAAAAGTAAGAAAGAAGAAAGAAAGAAGAAAGAAAGAAGTAAGAAAGAAGAAAGAAAGAAGTAAGAAAAAAGTAAGAAAGAAGAAAGAAAGAAGTAAGAAAGAAGAAAGAAAGAAGTAAGAAAGAAGTAAGAAAGAAGTAAGAAAGAAGTAAGAAAGAAAGTAGAAAGAAGTAAGAAAGAAGTAAGAAAGAAGTAAGAAAGAAGTAAGAAAGAAAGAAGAAAGAAGTAAGAAAGAAGTAAGAAAGAAGAAAGAAGTACTAAAGAAGTACGAAAGAAGTAAGAAAGAAAGAAGTAAGAAAGAAGTGAGAAAGAAAGAAGAAAGAAGTAAGAAAGAAGTAAGAAAGAAGTATGAAAGAAGTAAGAAAGAAGAAAGAAAGAAGTAAGGAAGAAGTAAGAAAGAAGTAAGAAAGAAGTAAGAAAGAAGTAAGAAAGAAAGAAGAAAGAAGTAAGAAAGAAGTAATAAAGAAGTAAGAAAGAAGTAAGAAAGAAGAAAGAAAGAAGTAAGAAAGAGGAAAGAAAGAAGTAAGAAAGAAGTAAGAAAGAAAGAAGTAAGAAAGAAGTAAGAAAGAAGTAAGAAAGTAGAAAAAAGAAGTTAGAAAGAAGTAAGAAAGAAGAAAGAAAGAAGTAAGAAAGAAGAAAGAAAGAAGTAAGAAAGAAGTAAGAAAGAAGTAAGAAAGAAGTAAGAAAGAAGTAAGAAAGAAAGAAGAAAGAAGTAAGAAAGAAGTAAGAAAGAAGAAAGAAAGAAGTAAGAAAGAAGAAAGAAAGAAGTAAGAAAGAAGTAAGAAAAAAGTAAGAAAGAAGTAAGAAAGAAGTAAGAAAGAAGTAAGAAAGAAGTAAGAAAGAAGAAAGAAAGAAGTAAGAAAGAAGAAAGAAAGAAGTAAGAAAGAAGTAAGAAAGAAGTAAGAAAGAAGTAAGAAAGAAAGAAGAAATAAGTAAGAAAGAAGTAAGAAAGAAGAAAGAAGTACGAAAGAAGTAAGAAAGAATTAAGAAAGAAAGAAGTAAGAAAGAAGTAAGAAAGAAAGAAGAAAGAAGTAAGAAAGAAGTAAGAAAGAAGTATGAAAGAAGTAAGAAAGAAAGAAGAAAGAAGTAAGAAAGAAGTAAGAAAGAAGTATGAAAGAAGTAAGAAAGAAGAAAGAAAGAAGTAAGGAAGAAGTAAGAAAGAAGTAAGAAAGAAGTAAGAAAGAAGTAAGAAAGAAAGAAGAAAGAAGTAAGAAAGAAGTAATAAAGAAGTAAGAGAGAAGTAAGAAAGAAGAAAGAAAGAAGTAAGAAAGAGGAAAGAAGTAAGAAAGAAGAAAGAAAGAAGTAAGAAAGAAGTAAGAAAGAAGTAAGAAAGAAGTAAGAAAGAAGATAGAAAGAAGTAAGAAAGAAGTAAGAAAGAAGTAAGAAAGAAGTAAGAAAGAAGTAAGAAAGAAAGAAGAAAGAAGTAAGAAAGAAGTAAGAAAGGAGAAAGAAATAAGTAAGAAAGAAGAAAGAAAGAAGTAAGAAAGAAGTAAGAAAAAAGTAAGAAAGAAGTAAGAAAGAAGTAAGAAAGAAGTAAGAAAGAAAGAAGAAAGAAGTAAGAAAGAAGTAAGAAAGAAGTAAGAAAGAAGAAAAAAGTAGTTAGAAAGAAGTAAGAAAGAAGTAAGAAAGAAGTAAGAAAGAAGAAAGAAAGAAGTAAGAAAGAAGAAAGAAAGAAGAAAGAAGTAAGAAAGAAGTAAGAAAGAAGTAAGAAAGAAGTAAGAAAGAATTAAGAAAGAAAGAAGAAAGAAGTAAGAAAGAAGTAAGAAAGAAGTAAGAAAGAAGTAAGAAAGAAGAAAAAAGTAGTTAGAAAGAAGTAAGAAAGAAGTAAGAAAGAAGTAAAAAACAAGAAAGAAAGAAGTATGAAAGAAGTAAGAAAGAAGTAAGAAAGAAGTAAGAAAGAAGTACAAAAGAAGTAAGAAAGAATTAAGAAAGAAAGAAGTAAGAAAGAAGTAAGAAAGAAAGAAGAAAGAAGTAAGAAAGAAGTAAGACAGAAGTAAGAAAGAAGTAAGAAAGAAGTATGAAAGAAGTAAGAAAGAAGAAAGAAAGAAGTAAGGAAGAAGTAAGAAAGAAGTAAGAAAGAAGTAAGAAAGAAGTAAGAAAGAAAGAAGAAAGAAGTAAGAAAGAAGTAATAAAGAAGTAAGAAAGAAGTAAGAAAGAAGAAAGAAAGAAGTAAGAAAGAGGAAAGAAAGAAGTAAGAAACAAGTAAGAAAGAAAGAAGAAAGAAAGAAGTAAGAAAGAAGAAAGAAAGAAGTAAGAAAGAAGTAAGAAAGAAGAAAGAAAGAAGTAAGAAAGTAGAAAGAAAGAAGTAAGAAAGAAGTTAGAAAGTAGTAAGGAAGAAGTAAGAAAGAAGTAAGAAAGAAGTAAGAAAGAAAGAAGAAAGAAGAAAGAAAGAAGTGAGAAAGAAAGAAAGAAGTAAGAAAGAAGAAAGAAAGAAATAAGAAAGAAGTAAGAAAGAAGTAAGAAAGAAGTAAGAAAGAAAGAAGAAAGAAGTAAGAAAGAAGTAAGAAAGGAGAAAGAAAGAAGTAAGAAAGAAGAAAGAAAGAAGTAAGAAAGAAGTAAGAAAAAAGTAAGAAAGAAGTAAGAAAGAAGTAAGAAAGAAGTAAGAAAGAAGTAAGAAAGAAGTAAGAAGGAATGAAGAAAGTAGTAAGAAAGAAGTAAGGAAGAAGTAAGAAAGAAAGAAGAAAGAAGTAAGAAAGAAGTAAGAAAGACGTAAGAAAGAAGTAAGAAAGAAAGAAGAAAGAAAGAAGAAAGAAAGAAGTAAGAAAGAAGAAAGAAAGAAGTAAGAAAGAAGTAAGAGAGAAGTAAGAAAGAAGTAAGAAAGAAGTAAGAAAGAAGTACGAAAGAAGTAAGAAAGAAGTAAGAAGGAAAGAAGTAAGAAAGAAGGAAGATAGAAGTAAGAAAGAAGAAAGAAAGAAGTAAGAAAGAAGTAAGAAAGAAGTAAGAAAGAAGTAAGAAAGAAGAAAGAAAGAAGTAAGAAAGAAGAAAGAAGAAATAAGAAAGAAGTAAGAAAGAAGTAAGAAAGAAGTTAGAAAGAAGTAAGAAAGAAGTAAGAAAGAAGTAAGAAAGAAGTACGAAAGAAGTAAGAGTTAAGAAAGAAATAAGTAAGAAAGAAGTAAGAAAGAAAGAAGAAAGAAGTAAGAAAGAAGTAAGAAAGAAGTAAGAAAGAAGAAAGAAGAAATAAGAAAGAAGTAAGAAAGAAGTAGGAAAGAAGTAAGAAAGAAGTAAGAAAGAAGTAATAAAGAATTAAGAAGGAATGAAGAAAGAAGTAAGAAAGAAGAAAGAAAGAAGTAAGAAAGAAGTAAGAAAGAAAGAAGAAAGAAGTAAGAAAGACGTAAGAAAGAAGCAAGAAAGAAAGCAGAAAGAAGTAAGAAAGAAGTAAGAAAGAAGTAAGAAAGAAGTAAGAAAGAAGAAAGAAAGAAGTAAGAAAGAAGAAAGAAGTAAGAAAGAAGTAAGAAAGAAGTAAGAATGAAGTAAGAAAGAAAGTAGAAGTAAGAAAGAAGTAAGAAAGAAGTAAGAAAGAAGTAAGAAAGAAGAAAAAAGAAGTTAGAAAGAAGTAAGAAAGAAGTAAGAAAGAAGTAAGAAAGAAGTAAGAAAGAAGTAAGAAAGAAAGAAGAAAGAAGAAAGAAAGAAGAAAGAAAGAAGTAAGAAAGAAGTAAGAAAGAAGTAAGAAGGACTGAAGAAAGAAGTAAGAAAGAAGAAAGAAAGAAGAAAGAAAGAAGTAAGAAAGAAGTAAGAAAGAAGTAAGAAAGAAGTAAGAAAGAAAGAAGAAAGAAGTAAGAAAGAAGTAAGAAAGAACTACGAAAGAAGTAAGAAAGAAGTAAGGAAGAAAGAAGAAAGAAAGAAGTAAGAAAGAAGAAAGAAAGAAGTAAGAAAGAAGTAAGAAAGAAGAAAGAAAGAAGTAAGAAAAAGAAAGAAAGAAGTAAGAAAGAAGTAAGAAAGAAGTAAGAAAGAAGTAAGAAAGAATTAAGAAAGAAAGAAGTAAGAAAGAAGTAAGAAAGAAAGAAGAAAGAAGTAAGAAAAAGTAAGAAAGAAGTATGAAAGAAGTAAGAAAGAAAGAAGAAAGAAGTAAGAAAGAAGTAAGAAAGAAGAAAGTAAGAAGTAAGAAAGAAGTAAGAAAGAAGTTAGAAAGAAGAAAGAAACAAGTAAGAAAGAAAGAAGAAAGAAGTAAGAAAGAAGTAAGAAAGAAGTAAGAAAGAAGTAAGAAAGAAAGAAGAAAGAAGTAAGAAAGAAAGAAGAAAGAAGTAAGAAAGAAGTAAGAAAGAATTACGAAAGAAGTAAGAAAGAAGTAAGAAAGAAAGAAGAAAGAAAGAAGTAAGAAACAAGAAAGAAAGAAGTAAGAAAGAAGTAAGAAAGAAGAAAGAAAGAAGTAAGAAAGAAGTAAGAAAGAAGTAAGAAAGAAGTAAGAAAGAAAGAAGAAAGAAGTAAGAAAGAATTAAGAAAGAAGAAAGAAGTACGAAAGAAGTAAGAAAGAATTAAGAAAGAAAGAAGTAAGAAAGAAGTAAGAAAGAAAGAAGAAAGAAGTAAGAAAGAAGTAAGAAAGAAGTATGAAAGAAGCAAGAAAGAAAGAAGAAAGAAGTAAGAAAGAAGTAAGAAAGAAGTATGAAAGAAGTAAGAAAGAAGAAAGAAAGAAGTAAGGAAGAAGTAAGAAAGAAGTAAGAAAGAAGTAAGAAAGAAGTAAGAAAGAAAGAAGAAAGAAGTAAGAAAGAAGTAATAAAGAAGTAAGAAAGAAGTAAGAAAGAAGAAAGAAAGAAGTAAGAAAGAGGAAAGAAAGAAGTAAGAAACAAGTAAGAAAGAAAGAAGAAAGAAAGAAGTAAGAAAGAAGAAAGAAAGAAGTAAGAAAGAAGTAAGAAAGAAGAAAGAAAGAAGTAAGAAAGCAGAAAGAAAGAAGTAAGAAAGAAGTTAGAAAGTAGTAAGGAAGAAGTAAGAAAGAAGTAAGAAAGAAGTAAGAAAGAAAGAAGAAAGAAGAAAGAAAGAAGTGAGAAAGAAAGAAAGAAGTAAGAAAGAAGAAAGAAAGAAATAAGAAAGAAGTAAGAAAGAAGTAAGAAAGAAGTAAGAAAGAAAGAAGAAAGAAGTAAGAAAGAAGTAAGAAAGGAGAAAGAAAGAAGTAAGAAAGAAGTATGAAAGAAGTAAGAAAGAAAGAAGAAAGAAGTAAGAAAGAAGTAAGAAAGAAGAAAGTAAGAAGTAAGAAAGAAGTAAGAAAGAAGTTAGAAAGAAGAAAGAAACAAGTAAGAAAGAAAGAAGAAAGAAGTAAGAAAGAAGTAAGAAAGAAGTAAGAAAGAAGTAAGAAAGAAAGAAGAAAGAAGTAAGAAAGAAAGAAGAAAGAAGTAAGAAAGAAGTAAGAAAGAATTACGAAAGAAGTAAGAAAGAAGTAAGAAAGAAAGAAGAAAGAAAGAAGTAAGAAACAAGAAAGAAAGAAGTAAGAAAGAAGTAAGAAAGAAGAAAGAAAGAAGTAAGAAAGAAGTAAGAAAGAAGTAAGAAAGAAGTAAGAAAGAAAGAAGAAAGAAGTAAGAAAGAATTAAGAAAGAAGAAAGAAGTACGAAAGAAGTAAGAAAGAATTAAGAAAGAAAGAAGTAAGAAAGAAGTAAGAAAGAAAGAAGAAAGAAGTAAGAAAGAAGTAAGAAAGAAGTATGAAAGAAGCAAGAAAGAAAGAAGAAAGAAGTAAGAAAGAAGTAAGAAAGAAGTATGAAAGAAGTAAGAAAGAAGAAAGAAAGAAGTAAGGAAGAAGTAAGAAAGAAGTAAGAAAGAAGTAAGAAAGAAGTAAGAAAGAAAGAAGAAAGAAGTAAGAAAGAAGTAATAAAGAAGTAAGAAAGAAGTAAGAAAGAAGAAAGAAAGAAGTAAGAAAGAGGAAAGAAAGAAGTAAGAAACAAGTAAGAAAGAAAGAAGAAAGAAAGAAGTAAGAAAGAAGAAAGAAAGAAGTAAGAAAGAAGTAAGAAAGAAGAAAGAAAGAAGTAAGAAAGCAGAAAGAAAGAAGTAAGAAAGAAGTTAGAAAGTAGTAAGGAAGAAGTAAGAAAGAAGTAAGAAAGAAGTAAGAAAGAAAGAAGAAAGAAGAAAGAAAGAAGTGAGAAAGAAAGAAAGAAGTAAGAAAGAAGAAAGAAAGAAATAAGAAAGAAGTAAGAAAGAAGTAAGAAAGAAGTAAGAAAGAAAGAAGAAAGAAGTAAGAAAGAAGTAAGAAAGGAGAAAGAAAGAAGTAAGAAAGAAGAAAGAAAGAAGTAAGAAAGAAGTAAGAAAAAAGTAAGAAAGAAGTAAGAAAGAAGTAAGAAAGAAGTAAGAAAGAAGTAAGAAAGAAGTAAGAAGGAATGAAGAAAGTAGTAAGAAAGAAGTAAGGAAGAAGTAAGAAAGAAAGAAGAAAGAAGTAAGAAAGAAGTAAGAAAGACGTAAGAAAGAAGTAAGAAAGAAAGAAGAAAGAAAGAAGAAAGAAAGAAGTAAGAAAGAAGAAAGAAAGAAGTAAGAAAGAAGTAAGAGAGAAGTAAGAAAGAAGTAAGAAAGAAGTAAGAAAGAAGTACGAAAGAAGTAAGAAAGAAGTAAGAAGGAAAGAAGTAAGAAAGAAGGAAGATAGAAGTAAGAAAGAAGAAAGAAAGAAGTAAGAAAGAAGTAAGAAAGAAGTAAGAAAGAAGTAAGAAAGAAGAAAGAAAGAAGTAAGAAAGAAGAAAGAAGAAATAAGAAAGAAGTAAGAAAGAAGTAAGAAAGAAGTTAGAAAGAAGTAAGAAAGAAGTAAGAAAGAAGTAAGAAAGAAGTACGAAAGAAGTAAGAGTTAAGAAAGAAATAAGTAAGAAAGAAGTAAGAAAGAAAGAAGAAAGAAGTAAGAAAGAAGTAAGAAAGAAGTAAGAAAGAAGAAAGAAGAAATAAGAAAGAAGTAAGAAAGAAGTAGGAAAGAAGTAAGAAAGAAGTAAGAAAGAAGTAATAAAGAATTAAGAAGGAATGAAGAAAGAAGTAAGAAAGAAGAAAGAAAGAAGTAAGAAAGAAGTAAGAAAGAAAGAAGAAAGAAGTAAGAAAGACGTAAGAAAGAAGCAAGAAAGAAAGCAGAAAGAAGTAAGAAAGAAGTAAGAAAGAAGTAAGAAAGAAGTAAGAAAGAAGAAAGAAAGAAGTAAGAAAGAAGAAAGAAGTAAGAAAGAATTAAGAAAGAAGTAAGAATGAAGTAAGAAAGAAAGTAGAAGTAAGAAAGAAGTAAGAAAGAAGTAAGAAAGAAGTAAGAAAGAAGAAAAAAGAAGTTAGAAAGAAGTAAGAAAGAAGTAAGAAAGAAGTAAGAAAGAAGTAAGAAAGAAGTAAGAAAGAAAGAAGAAAGAAGAAAGAAAGAAGAAAGAAAGAAGTAAGAAAGAAGTAAGAAAGAAGTAAGAAGGACTGAAGAAAGAAGTAAGAAAGAAGAAAGAAAGAAGAAAGAAAGAAGTAAGAAAGAAGTAAGAAAGAAGTAAGAAAGAAGTAAGAAAGAAAGAAGAAAGAAGTAAGAAAGAAGTAAGAAAGAACTACGAAAGAAGTAAGAAAGAAGTAAGGAAGA
The DNA here is from genome assembly GCF_036013475.1 of Columba livia. Lineage (NCBI taxonomy): Eukaryota > Metazoa > Chordata > Aves > Columbiformes > Columbidae > Columba > Columba livia. The sequence continues at coordinate 182,948 of NW_027043223.1, forward strand.
AAGAAGAAAGAAAGAAGTAAGAAAGAAGAAAGAAAGAAGTAAGAAAGAAGTAAGAAAGAAGAAAGAAAGAAGTAAGAAAAAGAAAGAAAGAAGTAAGAAAGAAGTAAGAAAGAAGTAAGAAAGAAGTAAGAAAGAATTAAGAAAGAAAGAAGTAAGAAAGAAGTAAGAAAGAAAGAAGAAAGAAGTAAGAAAAAGTAAGAAAGAAGTATGAAAGAAGTAAGAAAGAAAGAAGAAAGAAGTAAGAAAGAAGTAAGAAAGAAGAAAGTAAGAAGTAAGAAAGAAGTAAGAAAGAAGTTAGAAAGAAGAAAGAAAGAAGTAAGAAAGAAAGAAGAAAGAAGTAAGAAAGAAGTAAGAAAGAAGTAAGAAAGAAGTAAGAAAGAAAGAAGAAAGAAGTAAGAAAGAAAGAAGAAAGAAGTAAGAAAGAAGTAAGAAAGAATTACGAAAGAAGTAAGAAAGAAGTAAGAAAGAAAGAAGAAAGAAAGAAGTAAGAAACAAGAAAGAAAGAAGTAAGAAAGAAGTAAGAAAGAAGAAAGAAAGAAGTAAGAAAGAAGTAAGAAAGAAGTAAGAAAGAAGTAAGAAAGAAAGAAGAAAGAAGTAAGAAAGAATTAAGAAAGAAGAAAGAAGTACGAAAGAAGTAAGAAAGTATTAAGAAAGAAAGAAGTAAGAAAGAAGTAAGAAAGAAAGAAGAAAGAAGTAAGAAAGAAGTAAGAAAGAAGTATGAAAGAAGCAAGAAAGAAAGAAGAAAGAAGTAAGAAAGAAGTAAGAAAGAAGTATGAAAGAAGTAAGAAAGAAGAAAGAAAGAAGTAAGGAAGAAGTAAGAAAGAAGTAAGAAAGAAGTAAGAAAGAAGTAAGAAAGAAAGAAGAAAGAAGTAAAGAAGTAATAAAGAAGTAAGAAAGAAGTAAGAAAGAAGAAAGAAAGAAGTAAGAAAGAGGAAAGAAAGAAGTAAGAAACAAGTAAGAAAGAAAGAAGAAAGAAAGAAGTAAGAAAGAAGAAAGAAAGAAGTAAGAAAGAAGTAAGAAAGAAGAAAGAAAGAAGTAAGAAAGCAGAAAGAAAGAAGTAAGAAAGAAGTTAGAAAGTAGTAAGGAAGAAGTAAGAAAGAAGTAAGAAAGAAGTAAGAAAGAAAGAAGAAAGAAGAAAGAAAGAAGTGAGAAAGAAAGAAAGAAGTAAGAAAGAAGAAAGAAAGAAATAAGAAAGAAGTAAGAAAGAAGTAAGAAAGAAGTAAGAAAGAAAGAAGAAAGAAGTAAGAAAGAAGTAAGAAAGGAGAAAGAAAGAAGTAAGAAAGAAGAAAGAAAGAAGTAAGAAAGAAGTAAGAAAAAAGTAAGAAAGAAGTAAGAAAGAAGTAAGAAAGAAGTAAGAAAGAAGTAAGAAAGAAGTAAGAAGGAATGAAGAAAGTAGTAAGAAAGAAGTAAGGAAGAAGTAAGAAAGAAAGAAGAAAGAAGTAAGAAAGAAGTAAGAAAGACGTAAGAAAGAAGTAAGAAAGAAAGAAGAAAGAAAGAAGAAAGAAAGAAGTAAGAAAGAATAAAGAAAGAAGTAAGAAAGAAGTAAGAGAGAAGTAAGAAAGAAGTAAGAAAGAAGTAAGAAAGAAGTACGAAAGAAGTAAGAAAGAAGTAAGAAGGAAAGAATTAAGAAAGAAGGAAGAAAGAAGTAAGAAAGAAGAAAGAAAGAAGTAAGAAAGAAGTAAGAAAGAAGTAAGAAAGAAGTAAGAAAGAAGTAAGAAAGAAAGAAGAAACAAAGAAAAAAGAAGAAAGAAAGAAGTTAGAAAGAAGTAAGAAAGAAGTAAGAAAGAAGTAAGAAAGTAGTTAGAAAGAAGTAAGAAAGAAGAAAGAAAGAAAGAAGTAAGAAAGAAGTAAGAAAGAAGTAAGAAAGAAAGAAGAAAGAAAGAAGTTAGAAAGAAGTAAGAAAGAAGTAAGAAAGAAGTAAGAAAGAAGTAAGAAAGAAGTAAGAAAGAAAGAAGAAAGAAGTAAGAAAGAAGTAAGAAAGAAGTAAGAAAGAAGAAAAAAGTAGTTAGAAAGAAGTAAGAAAGAAGTAAGAAAGAAGAAAGAAAGAAGTAAGAAAGAAGAAAGAAAGAAGAAAGAAGTAAGAAAGAAGAAAGATGAAGTAAGAAAGAATTATGAAAGAAAGAAGAAAGAAGTAAGAAAGAAGTAAGAAAGAAGTAAGAATGAAGTAAGAAAGAAGAAAAAAGTAGTTAGAAAGAAGTAAGAAAGTAGTAAGAAAGAAGTAAAAAAGAAGAAAGAAAGAAGTAAGAAAGAAGAAAGAAAGAAGAAAGAAGTAAGAAAGAAGTAGGAAAGAAGTAAGAAAGAAGTAAGAAGGAATGAAGAAAGAAGTAAAAAAGAAGTAAGAAAGAAGAAAGAAAGAACGAAGAAATAAGAAAGAAAGAAGTAAGAAAGAAGTAAGAAAGAAAGAAGAAAGAAGTAAGAAAGAAGTAAGAAAGAAGAAAGAAAGAAGAAAGAAAGAAGAAAGAAAGAAGTAAGAAAGAAGTAAGAAAGAAGTAAGAAAGAAAGAAAGAAGAAAGAAGTTAGAAAGAAGTAAGAAAGAAGTATGAAAGAAGTAAGAAAGAAGAAAGAAAGAAGTAAGAAAGAAGTAAGAAAGAAGTAAGAAAGAAGAAAGAAAGAAGAAAGAAGTAAGAAAGAAGAAAGAAAGAAGTAAGAAAGAAGTAAGAAAGAAGTAAGAAGGAATGAAGAAAGAAGTAAGAAAGAAGAAAGAAAGAAGTAAGAAAGAAGTAAGAAAGAAGTAAGAAAGAAGTAAGAAAGAAGTAAGAAAGAAAGAAGAAAGAAGTAAGAAAGAAGTAAGAAAGAACTACGAAAGAAGTAAGAAAGAAGTAAGGAAGAAAAAAGAAAGAAAGAAGTAAGAAAGAAGAAAGAAAGAAGTAAGAAAAAAGTAAGAAAGAAGAAAGAAAGAAGTAAGAAAGAAGAAAGAAAGAAGTAAGAAAGAAGTAAGAAAGAAGTAAGAAAGAAGTAAGAAAGAAAGAAGAAAGAAGAAAGAAAGAAGTAAGAAAGAAGAATGAAAGAAGTAAGAAAGAAGTAAGAAAGAAGAAAAAAGTAGTTAGAAAGAAGTAAGAAAGAAGTAAGAAAGAAGTAAGAAAGAAGAAAGAAAGAAGTAAGAAAGAAGAAAGAAAGAAGAAAGAAGTAAGAAAGAAGAAAGAAAGAAGTAAGAAAGAATTATGAAAGAAAGAAGAAAGAAGTAAGAAAGAAGTATGAAAGAAGTAAGAAAGAAGTAAGAAAGAAGAAAAAAGTAGTTAGAAAGAAGTAAGAAAGTAGTAAGAAAGAAGTAAAAAAGAAGAAATAAAGAAGTAAGAAAGAAGAAAGAAAGAAGAAAGAAGTAAGAAAGAAGTAGGAAAGAAGTAAGAAAGAAGTAAGAAGGAATGAAGAAAGAAGTAAAAAAGAAGTAAGAAAGAAGAAAGAAAGAACTAAGAAATAAGAAAGAAAGAAGTAAGAAAGAAGTAAGAAAGAAAGAAGAAAGAAGTAAGAAAGAAGTAAGAAAGGAGTAAGAAAGAAGAAAGAAAGAAGAAAGAAAGAAGAAAGAAAGAAGTAAGAAAGAAGTAAGAAAGAAGTAAGAAAGAAAGAAAGAAGAAAGAAGTTAGAAAGAAGTAAGAAAGAAGTAAGAAAGAAATACGAAAGAAGTAAGAAAGAAGTAAGAAAGAAAGAAGTAAGAAAGAAGTAAGAAAGAAGTAAGAAAGAAGTAAGAAAGAAAGAAGAAAGAAGAAAGAAAGAAGAAAGAAAGAAGTAAGAAAGAAGTAAGAAAGAAGTAAGAAAGAAAGAAGAAAGAAGTAAGAAAGAAGTAAGAAAGAACTACGAAAGAAGTAAGAAAGCAGTAAGGAAGAAAGAAGAAAGAAAGAAGTAAGAAAGAAGAAAGAAAGAAGTAAGAAAAAAGTAAGAAAGAAGAAAGAAAGAAGTAAGAAAGAAGAAAGAAAGAAGAAAGAAAGAAGTAAGAAAGAAGAAAGAAAGAAGTAAGAAAAAAGTAAGAAAGAAGAAAGAAAGAAGTAAGAAAGAAGAAAGAAAGAAGAAAGAAAGAAGTAAGAAAGAAGAAAGAAAGAAGTAAGAAAAGAGTAAGAAAGAAGAAAGAAAGAAGTAAGAAAGAAGAAAGAAAGAAGTAAGAAAGAAGTAAGAAAGAAGTAAGAAAGAAGTAAGAAAGAAAGAAGAAAGAAGTAAGAAATAAGTAAGAAAGAAGTAAGAAAGAAAGAAGAAAGAAGTAAGAAAGAAGTAAGAAAGAAGTAAGAAAGAAAGAAGAAAGAAGTAAGAAAGAAGTAAGAAAGAAGAAAGAAAGAAGTAAGAAAGAACTAAGAAAGAAGTTAGAAAGAAGTAAGAAAGAAGTAAGAAAGAAAGGGGAAAGAAGTAAGAAAGTAGTAAGAAAGAAGTAAGAAAGAAGAAAAAAGAAGTTAGAAAGAAGTAAGAAAGAAGTAAGAAAGAAGTAAGAAATAAGAAAAAAGAAGTTAGAAAGAAGTAAGAAAGAAGTAAGAAAGAAGTAAGAAAGAAGTAAGAAAGAAGAAAGAAAGAAGAAATAAAGAAAGAAGAAAGAAGTAAGAAAGAAGTAAGAAAGAAGTAAGAAAGAAGTAAGAAAGAAAGAAGAAAGAAGTAAGAAAGAAGTAAGAAAGAAGAAAGAAGTACTAAAGAAGTACGAAAGAAGTAAGAAAGAAAGAAGTAAGAAAGAAGTAAGAAAGAAAGAAGAAAGAGGTAAGAAAGAAGTAAGAAAGAAGTATGAAAGAAGTAAGAAAGAGGTTAGAAAGAAGTAAGAAAGAAGTAAGAAAGAAGTAAGAAAGAAAGAAGAAAGAAGTAAGAAAGAAGTAAGAAAGAAGAAAGAAAGAAGTAAGAAAGAACTAAGAAAGAGGTTAGAAAGAAGTAAGAAAGAAGTAAGAAAGAAGTAAGAAAGAAAGAGGAAAGAAGTAAGAAAGTAGTAAGAAAGAAGTAAGAAAGAAGAAAAAGAAGTTAGAAAGAAGTAAGAAAGAAGTAAGAAAGAAGTAAGAAAGAAGTAAGAAATAAGAAAAAAGAAGTTAGAAAGAAGTAAGAAAGAAGTAAGAAAGAAGTAAGAAAGAAGTAAGAAAGACGTAAGAAAGAAGTAAGAAAGAAAGAAGAAAGAAAGAAGAAAGAAAGAAGTAAGAAAGAAGAAAGAAAGAAGTAAGAAAGAAGTAAGAAGGAAAGAAGTAAGAAAGAAGGAAGAAAGAAGTAAGAAAGAAGAAAGAAAGAAGTAAGAAAGAAGTAAGAAAGAAGTAAGAAAGAAGTAAGAAAGAAGTAAGAAAGAAAGAAGAAACAAAGAAAAAAGAAGAAAGAAAGAAGTTAGAAAGAAGTAAGAAAGAAGTAAGAAAGAAGTAAGAAAGTAGTTAGAAAGAAGTAAGAAAGAAGAAAGAAAGAAAGAAGTAAGAAAGAAGTAAGAAAGAAGTAAGAAAGAAAGAAGAGAGAAAGAAGAAAGAAAGAAGTTAGAAAGAAGTAAGAAAGAAGTAGGAAAGAAGTAAGAAAGAAGTAAGAAAGAAGTAAGAAAGAAAGAAGAAAGAAGTAAGAAAGAAGTAAGAAAGAAGTAAGAAAGAAGAAAAAAGTAGTTAGAAAGAAGTAAGAAAGAAGTAAGAAAGAAGTAAGAAAGAAGAAAGAAAGAAGAAAGAAGTAAGAAAGAAGAAAGATGAAGTAAGAAAGAATTATGAAAGAAAGAAGAAAGAAGTAAGAAAGAAGTGAGAAAGAAGTAAGAATGAAGTAAGAAAGAAGAAAAAAGTAGTTAGAAAGAAGTAAGAAAGTAGTAAGAAAGAAGTAAAAAAGAAGAAAGAAAGAAGTAAGAAAGAAGAAAGAAAGAAGAAAGAAGTAAGAAAGAAGTAGGAAAGAAGTAAGAAAGAAGTAAGAAGGAATGAAGAAAGAAGTAAAAAAGAAGTAAGAAAGAAGAAAGAAAGAACTAAGAAATAAGAAAGAAAGAAGTAAGAAAGAAGTAAGAAAGAAAGAAGAAAGAAGTAAGAAAGAAGTAAGAAAGAAGAAAGAAAGAAGAAAGAAAGAAGAAAGAAAGAAGTAAGAAAGAAGTAAGAAAGAAGTAAGAAAGAAAGAAAGAAAGAAGTAAGAAAGAAGTAAGAAAGAAGTAAGAAAGAAGAAAGAAAGAAGAAAGAAGAAAGAAAGAAGAAAGAAAGAAGTAAGAAAGAAGTAAGAAAGAAGTAAGAAGGAATGAAGAAAGAAGTAAGAAAGAAGAAAGAAAGAAGAAAGAAAGAAGAAAGAAAGAAGTAAGAAAGAAGTATGAAAGAAGTAAGAAAGAAGAAAGAAAGAAGTAAGAAAGAAGTAAGAAAGAAGTAAGAAAGAAGAAAGAAAGAAGAAAGAAGTAAGAAAGAAGAAAGAAAGAAGTAAGAAAGAAGTAAGAAAGAAGTAAGAAGGAATGAAGAAAGAAGTAAGAAAGAAGAAAGAAAGAAGTAAGAAAGAAGTAAGAAAGAAGTAAGAAAGAAGTAAGAAAGAAGTAAGAAAGAAAGAAGAAAGAAGTAAGAAAGAAGTAAGAAAGAACTACGAAAGAAGTAAGAAAGAAGTAAGGAAGAAAGAAGAAAGAAAGAAGTAAGAAAGAAGAAAGAAAGAAGTAAGAAAGAAGAAAGAAAGAAGTAAGAAAGAAGAAAGAAAGAAGAAAGAAGTAAGAAAGAAGAAAGAAAGAAGTAAGAAAGAATTATGAAAGAAAGAAGAAAGAAGTAAGAAAGAAGTATGAAAGAAGTAAGAAAGAAGTAAGAAAGAAGAAAAAAGTAGTTAGAAAGAAGTAAGAAAGTAGTAAGAAAGAAGTAAAAAAGAAGAAAGAAAGAAGTAAGAAAGAAGAAAGAAAGAAGAAAGAAGTAAGAAAGAAGTAGGAAAGAAGTAAGAAAGAAGTAAGAAGGAATGAAGAAAGAAGTAAAAAAGAAGTAAGAAAGAAGAAAGAAAGAACTAAGAAATAAGAAAGAAAGAAGTAAGAAAGAAGTAAGAAAGAAAGAAGAAAGAAGTAAGAAAGAAGTAAGAAAGAAGAAAGAAAGAAGAAGAAGAAAGAAGAAAGAAAGAAGTAAGAAAGAAGTAAGAAAGAAGTAAGAAAGAAAGAAAGAAGAAAGAAGTTAGAAAGAAGTAAGAAAGAAGTAAGAAAGAAATACGAAAGAAGGTAGAAAGAAGTAAGAAAGAAAGAAGTAAGAAAGAAGTAAGAAAGAAGTAAGAAAGAAGTTAGAAAGAAGTAAGAAAGAAGTAAGAAAGAAGTAAGAAAGAAGTAAGAAAGAAGTAAGAAAGAAAGAAGAAAGAAGAAAGAAAGAAGAAAGAAAGAAGTAAGAAAGAAGTAAGAAAGAAGTAAGAAAGAAGTAAGAAAGAAAGAAGAAAGAAGTAAGAAAGAAGTAAGAAAGAACTACGAAAGAAGTAAGAAAGCAGTAAGGAAGAAAGAAGAAAGAAAGAAGTAAGAAAGAAGAAAGAAAGAAGTAAGAAAAAAGTAAGAAAGAAGAAAGAAAGAAGTAAGAAAGAAGAAAGAAGAAGAAAGAAAGAAGTAAGAAAGAAGAAAGAAAGAAGTAAGAAAAGAGTAAGAAAGAAGAAAGAAAGAAGTAAGAAAGAAGAAAGAAAGAAGTAAGAAAGAAGTAAGAAAGAAGTAAGAAAGAAGTAAGAAAGAAAGAAGAAAGAAGTAAGAAAGAAGTAAGAAAGAAGTAAGAAAGAAAGAAGAAAGAAGTAAGAAAGAAGTAAGAAAGAAGTAAGAAAGAAGTAAGAAAGAAAGAAGAAAGAAGTAAGAAAGAAGTAAGAAAGAAGAAAGAAAGAAGTAAGAAAGAACTAAGAAAGAAGTTAGAAAGAAGTAAGAAAGAAGTAAGAAAGAAAGGGGAAAGAAGTAAGAAAGTAGTAAGAAAGAAGTAAGAAAGAAGAAAAAGAAGTTAGAAAGAAGTAAGAAAGAAGTAAGAAAGAAGTAAGAAAGAAGTAAGAAATAAGAAAAAAGAAGTTAGAAAGAAGTAAGAAAGAAGTAAGAAAGAAGTAAGAAAGAAGAAAGAAAGAAGAAATAAAGAAAGAAGAAAGAAGTAAGAAGTAAGAAAGAAGTAAGAAAGAAGTAAGAAAGAAGTAAGAAAGAAAGAAGAAAGAAGTAAGAAAGAAGTAAGAAAGAAGAAAGAAGTACTAAAGAAGTACGAAAGAAGTAAGAAAGAAAGAAGTAAGAAAGAAGTAAGAAAGAAAGAAGAAAGAAGTAAGAAAGAAGTAAGAAAGAAGTATGAAAGAAGTAAGAAAGAAGTAAGAAAGAAAGAAGAAAGAAGTAAGAAAGAAGTAAGAAAGAAGAAAGAAAGAAGTAAGAAAGAACTAAGAAAGAGGTTAGAAAGAAGTAAGAAAGAAGTAAGAAAGAAAGAAGAAAGAAGTAAGAAAGAAGTAAGAAAGAAGTATGAAAGAAGTAAGAAAGAAGTAAGAAAGAAAGAAGAAAGAAGTAAGAAAGAAGTAAGAAAGAAGAAAGAAAGAAGTAAGAAAGAACTAAGAAAGAGGTTAGAAAGAAGTAAGAAAGAAGTAAGAAAGAAGTAAGAAAGAAGTAAGAAAGAAGAAAGAAAGAAGAAATAAAGAAAGAAGAAAGAAGTAAGAAAGAAGTAAGAAAGAAGTAAGAAAGAAGTAATAAAGAAGTAAGAAAGAAAGAAGAAAGAAGTAAGAAAGAAGTAAGAAAGAAGAAAGAAGTACTAAAGAAGTACGAAAGAAGTAAGAAAGAAAGAAGTAAGAAAGAAGTAAGAAAGAAAGAAGAAAGAAGTAAGAAAGAAGTAAGAAAGAAGTATGAAAGAAGTAAGAAAGAAAGAAGAAAGAAGTAAGAAAGAAGTAAGAAAGAAGTATGAAAGAAGTAAGAAAGAAGAAAGAAAGAAGTAAGGAAGAAGTAAGAAAGAAGTAAGAAAGAAGTAAGAAAGAAGTAAGAAAGAAAGAAGAAAGAAATAAGAAAGAAGTAATAAAGAAGTAAGAAAGAAGTAAGAAAGAAGAAAGAAAGAAGTAAGAAAGAAGTAAGAAAGAAGTAAGAAAGAAGTAAGAAAGAAAGAAGAAAGAAGTAAGAAAGAAGTAAGAAAGGAGAAAGAAAGAAGTAAGAAAGAAGAAAGAAAGAAGTAAGAAAGAAGTAAGCAAAAAATTAAGAAAGAAGTAAGAAAGAAGAAAGAAGTAAGAAAGAAGTAAGAAAGAAAGAAGAAAGAAGTAAGAAAGAAGTAAGAAAGAAGTAAGAAAGAAGAAAAAAGTAGTTAGAAAGAAGTAAGAAAGAAGTAAGAAAGAAGTAAGAAAGAAGAAAGAAAGAAGTAAGAAAGAAGAAAGAAAGAAGAAAGAAGTAAGAAAGAAGTAAGAAAGAAGTAAGAAAGAAGTAAGAAAGAATTAAGAAAGAAAGAAGAAAGAAGTAAGAAAGAAGTAAGAAAGAAGTAAGAAAGAAGTAAGAAAGAAGTAAAAAGAAGAAAGAAGTAAGAAAGAAGAAAGAAAGAAGAAAGAAGTAGGAAAGAAGTAAGAAAGAAGTAAGAAGGAATGAAGAAAGAAGTAAAAAAGAAGTAAGAAAGAAGAAAGAAAGAAGTAAGAAAGAAGAAAGAAAAAAGTAAGAAAGAAGTAAGAAAGAAGTAAGAAAGAAGAAAGAAGTACTAAAGAAGTACGAAACAAGTAAGAAAGAAAGAAGTAAGAAAGAAGTAAGAAAGAAAGAAGAAAGTAGTAAGAAAGAAGTAAGAAAGAAGTATGAAAGATGTAAGAAAGAAAGAAGAAAGAAGTAAGAAAGAAGTATGAAAGAAGTAAGAAAGAAGAAAGAAAGAAGTAAGGAAGAAGTAAGAAAGAAGTAAGAAAGAAGTAAGAAAGAAAGAAGAAAGAAGTAAGAAAGAAGTAATAAAGAAGAAAGAAAGAAGTAAGAAAGAGGAAAGAAAGAAGTAAGAAAGAAGTAAGAAAGAAAGAAGTAAGAAAGAAGTAAGAAAGAAAGAAGTAAGAAAGAAGTAAGAAAGTAGAAAAAAGAAGTTAGAAAGAAGTAAGAAAGAAGTAAGAAAGAAGTAAGAAAGAAGAAAGAAAGAAGTAAGAAAGAAAGAAAGAAGTAAGAAAGAAGAAAGAAAGAAGTAAGAAAGAAGTAAGAAAGAAGTAAGAAAGAAGTAAGAAAGAAGTAAGAAAGAAAGAAGAAAGAAGTAAGAATGAAGTAAGAAAGGAGAAAGAAAGAAGTAAGAAAGAAGAAAGAAAGAAGTAAGAAAGAAGTAAGAAAAAAGTAAGAAAGAAGTAAGAAAGAAGTAAGAAAGAAGTAAGAAAGAAAGAAGAAAGAAGTAAGAAAGAAGTAAGAAAGAAGTAAGAAAGAAGAAAAAGTAGTTAGAAAGAAGTAAGAAAGAAGTAAGAAAGAAGTACAAAAGAAGTAAGAAAGAATTAAGAAAGAAAGAAGTAAGAAAGAAGTAAGAAAGAAAGAAGAAAGAAGTAAGAAAGAAGTAAGACAGAAGTAAGAAAGAAGTAAGAAAGAAGAAAGAAAGAAGTAAGAAAGAAGAAAGAAAGAAGTAAGAAAGAAGTAAGAAAGAAGTAAGAAAGAAGTAAGAAAGAAGTACAAAAGAAGTAAGAAAGAATTAAGAAAGAAGTAAGAAAGAAGTAAGAAAGAAAGAAGAAAGAAGTAAGAAAGAAGTAAGAAAGAAGTAAGAAAGAAAGAAGAAAGAAGTAAGGAAGAAGTAAGAAAGAAATAAGAAAGAAGTAAGAAAGAAGTAAAAAAGAAGAAAGAAAGAAGTAAGAAAGAAGAAAGAAATAAGAAAGAAGTAAGTAAGAAGTAGGAAAGAAGTAAGAAAGAAGTAAGAAGGAATGAAGAAAGAAGTAAAAAAGAAGTAAGAAAGAAGAAAGAAAGAAGTAAGAAAGAAGAAAGAAAGAAGTAAGAAAGAAGTAAGAAAGAAAGAAGAATGAAGTAGGAAAGAAGTAAGAAAGAAGAAAGAAAGAAGAAAGAAAGAAGAAAGAAAGAAGTAAGAAAGAAGTAAGAAAGAAGTAAGAAAGAAGTAAGAGAAATACGAAAGAAGTAAGAAAGAAGTAAGAAAGAAAGAAGTAAGAAAGAAGTAAGAAAGAAGTAAGAAAGAAGTTAGAAAGAAGTAAGAAAGAAGTAAGAAAGAAGTAAGAAAGAAGTAAGAAAGAAGTAAGAAAGAAAGAAGAAAGAAGTAAGAAAGAAGTAAGAAAGAAGTATGAAAGAAGTAAGAAAGAAGAAAGAAAGAAGTAAGAAAGAAGTAAGAAAGAAGTAAGAAAGAAGTAAGAAAGAAAGAAGAAAGAAGAAAGAAAGAAGAAAGAAAGAAGTAAGAAAGAAGTAAGAAAGAAGTAAGAAGGAATGAAGAAAGAAGTAAGAAAGAAGAAAGAAAGAAGTAAGAAAGAAGTAAGAACGAAGTAAGAAAGAAGTAATAAAGAATTAAGAAGGAATGAAGAAAGAAGTAAGAAAGAAGAAAGAAAGAAGTAAGAAAGAAGTAAGAAAGAAGTAAGAAAGAAGTAAGAAAGAAAGAAGAAAGAAGTAAGAAAGAAGTAAGAAAGATGTAAGAAAGACGAAAGAAAGAAGTAAGAAAGAAGAAAGAAACAAGTAAGAAAGAAGTAAGAAAGAAGTAAGAAAGAAGTAACAAAGAAGTACGAAAGAAGTAAGAAAGAATTAAGAAAGAAAGAAGTAAGAAAGAAGTAAGAAAGAAAGAAGAAAGAAGTAAGAAAGAAGTAAGAAAGAAGTAAGAAAGAAAGAAGAAAGAAGTAAGAAAGAAGTAAGAAAGAAGTAAGAAAGAAGTAAGAAAGAAAGAAGAAAGAAGTAAGAAAGAAGTAAGAAAGAAGAAAGAAAGAAGTAAGAAAGAAAGGGGAAAGAAGTAAGAAAGTAGTAAGAAATAAGTAAGAAAGAAGAAAAAAGAAGTTAGAAAGAAGTAAGAAAGAAGTAAGAAAGAAGTAAGAAAGAAGTAAGAAATAAGAAAAAAGAAGTTAGAAAGAAGTAAGAAAGAAGTAAGAAAGAAGTAAGAAAGAAGTAAGAAAGAAGAAAGAAAGAAGAAATAAAGAAAGAAGAAAGAAGTAAGAAAGAAGTAAGAAAGAAGTAAGAAAGAAGTAAGAAAGAAGTAAGAAAGAAAGAAGAAAGAAGTAAGAAAGAAGTAAGAAAGAAGAAAGAAGTACTAAAGAAGTACGAAAGAAGTAAGAAAGAAAGAAGTAAGAAAGAAGTAAGAAAGAAAGAAGAAAGAAGTAAGAAAGAAGTAAGAAAGAAGTATGAAAGAAGTAAGAAAGAAGTAAGAAAGAAAGAAGAAAGAAGTAAGAAAGAAGTAAGAAAGAAGAAAGAAAGAAGTAAGAAAGAACTAAGAAAGAGGTTAGAAAGAAGTAAGAAAGAAGTAAGAAAGAAAGAAGAAAGAAGTAAGAAAGAAGTAAGAAAGAAGTATGAAAGAAGTAAGAAAGAAGTAAGAAAGAAAGAAGAAAGAAGTAAGAAAGAAGTAAGAAAGAAGAAAGAAAGAAGTAAGAAAGAACTAAGAAAGAGGTTAGAAAGAAGTAAGAAAGAAGTAAGAAAGAAGTAAGAAAGAAGTAAGAAAGAAGAAAGAAAGAAGAGATAAAGAAAGAAGAAAGAAGTAAGAAAGAAGTAAGAAAGAAGTAAGAAAGAAGTAAGAAAGAAGTAATAAAGAAGTAAGAAAGAAAGAAGAAAGAAGTAAGAAAGAAGTAAGAAAGAAGAAAGAAGTACTAAAGAAGTACGAAAGAAGTAAGAAAGAAAGAAGTAAGAAAGAAGTAAGAAAGAAAGAAGAAAGAAGTAAGAAAGAAGTAAGAAAGAAGTATGAAAGAAGTAAGAAAGAAAGAAGAAAGAAGTAAGAAAGAAGTAAGAAAGAAGTATGAAAGAAGTAAGAAAGAAGAAAGAAAGAAGTAAGGAAGAAGTAAGAAAGAAGTAAGAAAGAAGTAAGAAAGAAGTAAGAAAGAAAGAAGAAAGAAATAAGAAAGAAGTAATAAAGAAGTAAGAAAGAAGTAAGAAAGAAGAAAGAAAGAAGTAAGAAAGAAGTAAGAAAGAAGTAAGAAAGAAGTAAGAAAGAAAGAAGAAAGAAGTAAGAAAGAAGTAAGAAAGGAGAAAGAAAGAAGTAAGAAAGAAGAAAGAAAGAAGTAAGAAAGAAGTAAGAAAAAAATTAAGAAAGAAGTAAGAAAGAAGAAAGAAGTAAGAAAGAAGTAAGAAAGAAAGAAGAAAGAAGTAAGAAAGAAGTAAGAAAGAAGTAAGAAAGAAGAAAAAAGTAGTTAGAAAGAAGTAAGAAAGAAGTAAGAAAGAAGTAAGAAAGAAGAAAGAAAGAAGTAAGAAAGAAGAAAGAAAGAAGAAAGAAGTAAGAAAGAAGTAAGAAAGAAGTAAGAAAGAAGTAAGAAAGAATTAAGAAAGAAAGAAGAAAGAAGTAAGAAAGAAGTAAGAAAGAAGTAAGAAAGAAGTAAGAAAGAAGTAAAAAAGAAGAAAGAAGTAAGAAAGAAGAAAGAAAGAAGAAAGAAGTAGGAAAGAAGTAAGAAAGAAGTAAGAAGGAATGAAGAAAGAAGTAAAAAAGAAGTAAGAAAGAAGAAAGAAAGAAGTAAGAAAGAAGAAAGAAAAAAGTAAGAAAGAAGTAAGAAAGAAGTAAGAAAGAAGTATGAAAGAAGTAAGAAAGAAGAAAGAAAGAAGTAAGGAAGAAGTAAGAAAGAAGTAAGAAAGAAAGAAGAAAGAAGTAAGAAAGAAGTAATAAAGAAGAAAGAAAGAAGTAAGAAAGAGGAAAGAAAGAAGTAAGAAAGAAGTAAGAAAGAAAGAAGTAAGAAAGAAGTAAGAAAGAAAGAAGTAAGAAAGAAGTAAGAAAGAAGTAAGAAAGTAGAAAAAAGAAGTTAGAAAGAAGTAGGAAAGAAGTAAGAAAGAAGTAAGAAAGAAGAAAGAAAGAAGTAAGAAAGAAAGAAAGAAGTAAGAAAGAAGAAAGAAAGAAGTAAGAAAGAAGTAAGAAAGAAGTAAGAAAGAAGTAAGAAAGAAGTAAGAAAGAAAGAAGAAAGAAGTAAGAATGAAGTAAGAAAGGAGAAAGAAAGAAGTAAGAAAGAAGAAAGAAAGAAGTAAGAAAGAAGTAAGAAAAAAGTAAGAAAGAAGTAAGAAAGAAGTAAGAAAGAAGTAAGAAAGAAAGAAGAAAGAAGTAAGAAAGAAGTAAGAAAGAAGTAAGAAAGAAGAAAAAAGTAGTTAGAAAGAAGTAAGAAAGAAGTAAGAAAGAAGTACAAAAGAAGTAAGAAAGAATTAAGAAAGAAAGAAGTAAGAAAGAAGTAAGAAAGAAAGAAGAAAGAAGTAAGAAAGAAGTAAGACAGAAGTAAGAAAGAAGTAAGAAAGAAGAAAGAAAGAAGTAAGAAAGAAGAAAGAAAGAAGTAAGAAAGAAGTAAGAAAGAAGTAAGAAAGAAGTAAGAAAGAAGTACAAAAGAAGTAAGAAAGAATTAAGAAAGAAGTAAGAAAGAAGTAAGAAAGAAAGAAGAAAGAAGTAAGAAAGAAGTAAGAAAGAAGTAAGAAAGAAAGAAGAAAGAAGTAAGGAAGAAGTAAGAAAGAAATAAGAAAGAAGTAAGAAAGAAGTAAAAAAGAAGAAAGAAAGAAGTAAGAAAGAAGAAAGAAATAAGAAAGAAGTAAGTAAGAAGTAGGAAAGAAGTAAGAAAGAAGTAAGAAGGAATGAAGAAAGAAGTAAAAAAGAAGTAAGAAAGAAGAAAGAAAGAAGTAAGAAAGAAGAAAGAAAGAAGTAAGAAAGAAGTAAGAAAGAAAGAAGAATGAAGTAGGAAAGAAGTAAGAAAGAAGAAAGAAAGAAGAAAGAAAGAAGAAAGAAAGAAGTAAGAAAGAAGTAAGAAAGAAGTAAGAAAGAAGTAAGAGAAATACGAAAGAAGTAAGAAAGAAGTAAGAAAGAAAGAAGTAAGAAAGAAGTAAGAAAGAAGTTAGAAAGAAGTAAGAAAGAAGTAAGAAAGAAGTAAGAAAGAAGTAAGAAAGAAGTAAGAAAGAAAGAAGAAAGAAGTAAGAAAGAAGTAAGAAAGAAGTATGAAAGAAGTAAGAAAGAAGAAAGAAAGAAGTAAGAAAGAAGTAAGAAAGAAGTAAGAAAGAAGTAAGAAAGAAAGAAGAAAGAAGAAAGAAAGAAGAAAGAAAGAAGTAAGAAAGAAGTAAGAAAGAAGTAAGAAGGAATGAAGAAAGAAGTAAGAAAGAAGAAAGAAAGAAGTAAGAAAGAAGTAAGAAAGAAGTAAGAAAGAAGTAAGAAAGAAAGAAGAAAGAAGTAAGAAAGAAGTAAGAAAGATGTAAGAAAGACGAAAGAAAGAAGTAAGAAAGAAGAAAGAAACAAGTAAGAAAGAAGTAAGAAAGAAGTAAGAAAGAAGTAACAAAGAAGTACGAAAGAAGTAAGAAAGAATTAAGAAAGAAAGAAGTAAGAAAGAAGTAAGAAAGAAAGAAGAAGTAAGAAAGACGTAAGAAAGAAGTAAGAAAGAAAGAAGAAAGAAGTAAGAAAGAAGAAAGAAAGAAGTAAGAAAGAAGAAAGAAGTAAGAAAGAAGTAAGAAAGAACTAAGAAAGAAAGAAGAAAGAAGTAAGAAAGAAGTAAAAAAGAACTATGAAAGAAGTAAGAAAGAAGAAAGAAAGAAGTAAGAAAGAAGTAAGAAATAAGTAAGAAAGAAGTAAGAAAGAAAGAAGAAAGAAGAAAGAAAGAAGAAAGAAAGAAGTAAGAAAGAAGTAAGAAAGAAGTAAGAAGGAATGAAGAAAGAAGTAAGGAAAAAGAAAGAAAGAAGTAAGAAAGAAGTAAGAAAGAAAGAAGTAAGAAAGAAGTAAGAAAGAAGAAAGAAAGAAGTAACAAAGAAGAAAGAAAGAAGTAAGAAAGAAGTAAGAAAGAAGTAAGAAAGAAGTAAGAAAGAAGTAAGAAAGAAAGAAGAAAGAAGTAAGAAAGAAGTAAGAAAGAAGTAAGAAAGAAAGAAGAAAGAAGTAAAAAATAAGTAAGAAAGAAGAAAGAAAGAAGTAAGAAAGAAGTAAGAAAGAAGTAAGAAAGGAGTAAGAAAGAAGAAAGAAGTAAGAAAGAAGTAAGAAAGAAGTATGAAAGAAGTAAGAAAGAAGTAAGAAAGAAGTAAGAAAGAAGTAAGAATGAAGTAAGAAGGAATGAAGAAAGAAGCAAGAAAGAAGTAAGAAAGAAGTAAGATAGAAGTATGAAGGAAGAAAGAAAGAAGTAAGAAAGAAGAAAGAAAGAAGTAAGAAAGAAGTAAGAAATAAGTAAGAAAGAAGTATGAAAGAAGAAAGAAAGAAGTAAGAAAGAAGTAAGAAAGAAGTAAGAAAGAAATAAGAAAGAGAGAGGAAAGAAGAAAGAAAGAAGTAGGAAAGAAGTAAGAAAGAAGTAAGAAAGAAGTAATAAAGAATTAAGAAGGAATGAAGAAAGAAGTAAGAAAGAAGAAAGAAAGAAGTAAGAAAGAAGTAAGAAAGAAGTAAGAAAGAAGTATAGAAAGAAAGAAGAAAGAAGTAAGAAAGAAGTACGAAAGAAGTATGAAAGAAGTAAGAAAGAAGAAAGAAAGAAGTAAGAAAGAAGTAAGAAAGAAGTAAGAAAGAAGTAAGAAAGAAAGAAGAAAGAAATTAGAAAGAAGTAAGAAAGAATTAAGAAAGAAAGAAGTAAGAAAGAAGTAAGAAAGAAAGAAGAAAGAAGTAAGAAAGAAGTAAAAAAGAACTATGAATGAAGTAAGAAAGAAGAAAGAAAGAAGTAAGAAAGAAGTAAGAAAGAAGTAAGAAAGAAGTAAGAAAGAAAGAAGAAAGAAGAAAGAAAGAAGAAAGAAAGAAGTAAGAAAGAAGTAAGAAAGAAGTAAGAAGGAATGAAGAAAGAAGTAAGAAAGAAAGAAGTAAGAAAGAAGTAAGAAAGAAGTAAGAAAGAAGTAAGAAAGAAGTAAGAAAGAAGTAAGAAAGAAGTAAGAAAGAAAGAAGAAAGAAGTAAGAAAGAAGTAAGAAAGAACTACGAAAGCAGTAAGAAAGAAGTAAGGAAGAAAGAAGTAAGAAAGAAGTAAGAAAGAAGAAAGAAAGAAGTAAGAAAGAAGTAAGAAAGAAGAAAGAAAGAAGTAAGAAAGAAGAAAGAAAGAAGTAGGAAAGAAGAAAGAAGTAAGAAAGAAGTAAGAAAGAAGAAAAAAGAAGTTAGAAAGTAGTAAGAAAGAAGTAAGAAAGAAGTAAGAAAGAAAGAAGAAAGAAGTAAGAAAGAAGTAAAAAAGAACTATGAAAGAAGTAAGAAAGAAGAAAGAAAGAAGTAAGAAAGAAGTAAGAAAGAAGTAAGAAAGAAGAAAGAAAGAAGTAAGAAAGAAGAAAGAAAGAAGTAAGAAAGAAGTAAGAAAGAAGTAAGAAAGAAGTAAGAAAGAAGTAAGAAAGAAGTAAGAAAGAAGTAAGAAAGAAAGAAGAAAGAAGTAAGAAAGAAGTAAGAAAGAAGTAAGAAAGAAGTAAGAAAGAAAGAAGAAAGAAGTAAGAAATAAGTAAGAAAGAAGAAAGAAAGAAGTAAGAAAGAAGTAAGAAAGAAGTAAGAAAGGAGTAAGAAAGAAGAAAGAAGTAAGAAAGAAGTAAGAAAGAAGTATGAAAGAAGTAAGAAAGAAGTAAGAAAGAAGTAAGAAAGAAGTAAGAATGAAGTAAGAAGGAATGAAGAAAGAAGTAAGAAAGAAGTAAGAAAGAAGTATGAAAGAAGTTAGAAAGAAGTAAGAAAGAAGTAAGAAAGAAGTAAGAAAGAAGTAAGAAAGAAGAAAGAAAGAAGAAATAAAGAAAGAAGAAAGAAGTAAGAAAGAAGTAAGAAAGAAGTAAGAAAGAAGTAAGAAAGAAAGAAGAAAGAAGTAAGAAAGAAGTAAGAAAGAAGAAAGAAGTACTAAAGAAGTACGAAAGAAGTAAGAAAGAAAGAAGTAAGAAAGAAGTAAGAAAGAAAGAAGAAAGAAGTAAGAAAGAAGTAAGAAAGAAGTATGAAAGAAGTAAGAAAGAAGTAAGAAAGAAAGAAGAAAGAAGTAAGAAAGAAGTAAGAAAGAAGAAAGAAAGAAGTAAGAAAGAACTAAGAAAGAGGTTAGAAAGAAGTAAGAAAGAAGTAAGAAAGAAAGAAGAAAGAAGTAAGAAAGAAGTAAGAAAGAAGTATGAAAGAAGTAAGAAAGAAGTAAGAAAGAAAGAAGAAAGAAGTAAGAAAGAAGTAAGAAAGAAGAAAGAAAGAAGTAAGAAAGAACTAAGAAAGAGGTTAGAAAGAAGTAAGAAAGAAGTAAGAAAGAAGTAAGAAAGAAGTAAGAAAGAAGAAAGAAAGAAGAAATAAAGAAAGAAGAAAGAAGTAAGAAAGAAGTAAGAAAGAAGTAAGAAAGAAGTAAGAAAGAAGTAATAAAGAAGTAAGAAAGAAAGAAGAAAGAAGTAAGAAAGAAGTAAGAAAGAAGAAAGAAGTACTAAAGAAGTACGAAAGAAGTAAGAAAGAAAGAAGTAAGAAAGAAGTAAGAAAGAAAGAAGAAAGAAGTAAGAAAGAAGTAAGAAAGAAGTATGAAAGAAGTAAGAAAGAAAGAAGAAAGAAGTAAGAAAGAAGTAAGAAAGAAGTATGAAAGAAGTAAGAAAGAAGAAAGAAAGAAGTAAGGAAGAAGTAAGAAAGAAGTAAGAAAGAAGTAAGAAAGAAGTAAGAAAGAAAGAAGAAAGAAATAAGAAAGAAGTAATAAAGAAGTAAGAAAGAAGTAAGAAAGAAGAAAGAAAGAAGTAAGAAAGAAGTAAGAAAGAAGTAAGAAAGAAGTAAGAAAGAAAGAAGAAAGAAGTAAGAAAGAAGTAAGAAAGGAGAAAGAAAGAAGTAAGAAAGAAGAAAGAAAGAAGTAAGAAAGAAGTAAGAAAAAAATTAAGAAAGAAGTAAGAAAGAAGAAAGAAGTAAGAAAGAAGTAAGAAAGAAAGAAGAAAGAAGTAAGAAAGAAGTAAGAAAGAAGTAAGAAAGAAGAAAAAAGTAGTTAGAAAGAAGTAAGAAAGAAGTAAGAAAGAAGTAAGAAAGAAGAAAGAAAGAAGTAAGAAAGAAGAAAGAAAGAAGAAAGAAGTAAGAAAGAAGTAAGAAAGAAGTAAGAAAGAAGTAAGAAAGAATTAAGAAAGAAAGAAGAAAGAAGTAAGAAAGAAGTAAGAAAGAAGTAAGAAAGAAGTAAGAAAGAAGTAAAAAAGAAGAAAGAAGTAAGAAAGAAGAAAGAAAGAAGAAAGAAGTAGGAAAGAAGTAAGAAAGAAGTAAGAAGGAATGAAGAAAGAAGTAAAAAAGAAGTAAGAAAGAAGAAAGAAAGAAGTAAGAAAGAAGAAAGAAAAAAGTAAGAAAGAAGTAAGAAAGAAGTAAGAAAGAAGAAAGAAGTACTAAAGAAGTACGAAACAAGTAAGAAAGAAAGAAGTAAGAAAGAAGTAAGAAAGAAAGAAGAAAGTAGTAAGAAAGAAGTAAGAAAGAAGTATGAAAGATGTAAGAAAGAAAGAAGAAAGAAGTAAGAAAGAAGTAAGAAAGAAGTATGAAAGAAGTAAGAAAGAAGAAAGAAAGAAGTAAGGAAGAAGTAAGAAAGAAGTAAGAAAGAAGTAAGAAAGAAAGAAGAAAGAAGTAAGAAAGAAGTAATAAAGAAGAAAGAAAGAAGTAAGAAAGAGGAAAGAAAGAAGTAAGAAAGAAGTAAGAAAGAAAGAAGTAAGAAAGAAGTAAGAAAGAAAGAAGTAAGAAAGAAGTAAGAAAGAAGTAAGAAAGTAGAAAAAAGAAGTTAGAAAGAAGTAAGAAAGAAGTAAGAAAGAAGTAAGAAAGAAGAAAGAAAGAAGTAAGAAAGAAAGAAAGAAGTAAGAAAGAAGAAAGAAAGAAGTAAGAAAGAAGTAAGAAAGAAGTAAGAAAGAAGTAAGAAAGAAGTAAGAAAGAAAGAAGAAAGAAGTAAGAATGAAGTAAGAAAGGAGAAAGAAAGAAGTAAGAAAGAAGAAAGAAAGAAGTAAGAAAGAAGTAAGAAAAAAGTAAGAAAGAAGTAAGAAAGAAGTAAGAAAGAAGTAAGAAAGAAAGAAGAAAGAAGTAAGAAAGAAGTAAGAAAGAAGTAAGAAAGAAGAAAAAAGTAGTTAGAAAGAAGTAAGAAAGAAGTAAGAAAGAAGTACAAAAGAAGTAAGAAAGAATTAAGAAAGAAAGAAGTAAGAAAGAAGTAAGAAAGAAAGAAGAAAGAAGTAAGAAAGAAGTAAGACAGAAGTAAGAAAGAAGTAAGAAAGAAGAAAGAAAGAAGTAAGAAAGAAGAAAGAAAGAAGTAAGAAAGAAGTAAGAAAGAAGTAAGAAAGAAGTAAGAAAGAAGTACAAAAGAAGTAAGAAAGAATTAAGAAAGAAGTAAGAAAGAAGTAAGAAAGAAAGAAGAAAGAAGTAAGAAAGAAGTAAGAAAGAAGTAAGAAAGAAAGAAGAAAGAAGTAAGGAAGAAGTAAGAAAGAAATAAGAAAGAAGTAAGAAAGAAGTAAAAAAGAAGAAAGAAAGAAGTAAGAAAGAAGAAAGAAATAAGAAAGAAGTAAGTAAGAAGTAGGAAAGAAGTAAGAAAGAAGTAAGAAGGAATGAAGAAAGAAGTAAAAAAGAAGTAAGAAAGAAGAAAGAAAGAAGTAAGAAAGAAGAAAGAAAGAAGTAAGAAAGAAGTAAGAAAGAAAGAAGAATGAAGTAGGAAAGAAGTAAGAAAGAAGAAAGAAAGAAGAAAGAAAGAAGAAAGAAAGAAGTAAGAAAGAAGTAAGAAAGAAGTAAGAAAGAAGTAAGAGAAATACGAAAGAAGTAAGAAAGAAGTAAGAAAGAAAGAAGTAAGAAAGAAGTAAGAAAGAAGTAAGAAAGAAGTTAGAAAGAAGTAAGAAAGAAGTAAGAAAGAAGTAAGAAAGAAGTAAGAAAGAAGTAAGAAAGAAAGAAGAAAGAAGTAAGAAAGAAGTAAGAAAGAAGTATGAAAGAAGTAAGAAAGAAGAAAGAAAGAAGTAAGAAAGAAGTAAGAAAGAAGTAAGAAAGAAGTAAGAAAGAAAGAAGAAGGAAGAAAGAAAGAAGAAAGAAAGAAGTAAGAAAGAAGTAAGAAAGAAGTAAGAAGGAATGAAGAAAGAAGTAAGAAAGAAGAAAGAAAGAAGTAAGAAAGAAGTAAGAAAGAAGTAAGAAAGAAGTAATAAAGAATTAAGAAGGAATGAAGAAAGAAGTAAGAAAGAAGAAAGAAAGAAGTAAGAAAGAAGTAAGAAAGAAGTAAGAAAGAAGTAAGAAAGAAAGAAGAAAGAAGTAAGAAAGAAGTAAGAAAGATGTAAGAAAGACGAAAGAAAGAAGTAAGAAAGAAGAAAGAAACAAGTAAGAAAGAAGTAACAAAGAAGTACGAAAGAAGTAAGAAAGAATTAAGAAAGAAAGAAGTAAGAAAGAAGTAAGAAAGAAAGAAGAAGTAAGAAAGACGTAAGAAAGAAGTAAGAAAGAAAGAAGAAAGAAGTAAGAAAGAAGAAAGAAAGAAGTAAGAAAGAAGAAAGAAGTAAGAAAGAAGTAAGAAAGAACTAAGAAAGAAAGAAGAAAGAAGTAAGAAAGAAGTAAAAAAGAACTATGAAAGAAGTAAGAAAGAAGAAAGAAAGAAGTAAGAAAGAAGTAAGAAATAAGTAAGAAAGAAGTAAGAAAGAAAGAAGAAAGAAGAAAGAAAGAAGAAAGAAAGAAGTAAGAAAGAAGTAAGAAAGAAGTAAGAAGGAATGAAGAAAGAAGTAAGGAAAAAGAAAGAAAGAAGTAAGAAAGAAGTAAGAAAGAAAGAAGTAAGAAAGAAGTAAGAAAGAAGAAAGAAAGAAGTAACAAAGAAGAAAGAAAGAAGTAAGAAAGAAGTAAGAAAGAAGTAAGAAAGAAGTAAGAAAGAAGTAAGAAAGAAAGAAGAAAGAAGTAAGAAAGAAGTAAGAAAGAAGTAAGAAAGAAAGAAGAAAGAAGTAAAAAATAAGTAAGAAAGAAGAAAGAAAGAAGTAAGAAAGAAGTAAGAAAGGAGTAAGAAAGAAGAAAGAAGTAAGAAAGAAGTAAGAAAGAAGTATGAAAGAAGTAAGAAAGAAGTAAGAAAGAAGTAAGAAAGAAGTAAGAATGAAGTAAGAAGGAATGAAGAAAGAAGCAAGAAAGAAGTAAGAAAGAAGTAAGATAGAAGTATGAAGGAAGAAAGAAAGAAGTAAGAAAGAAGAAAGAAAGAAGTAAGAAAGAAGTAAGAAATAAGTAAGAAAGAAGTATGAAAGAAGAAAGAAAGAAGTAAGAAAGAAGTAAGAAAGAAGTAAGAAAGAAATAAGAAAGAGAGAGGAAAGAAGAAAGAAAGAAGTAGGAAAGAAGTAAGAAAGAAGTAAGAAAGAAGTAATAAAGAATTAAGAAGGAATGAAGAAAGAAGTAAGAAAGAAGAAAGAAAGAAGTAAGAAAGAAGTAAGAAAGAAGTAAGAAAGAAGTATAGAAAGAAAGAAGAAAGAAGTAAGAAAGAAGTACGAAAGAAGTATGAAAGAAGTAAGAAAGAAGAAAGAAAGAAGTAAGAAAGAAGTAAGAAAGAAGTAAGAAAGAAGTAAGAAAGAAAGAAGAAAGAAATTAGAAAGAAGTAAGAAAGAATTAAGAAAGAAAGAAGTAAGAAAGAAGTAAGAAAGAAAGAAGAAAGAAGTAAGAAAGAAGTAAAAAAGAACTATGAATGAAGTAAGAAAGAAGAAAGAAAGAAGTAAGAAAGAAGTAAGAAAGAAGTAAGAAAGAAGTAAGAAAGAAAGAAGAAAGAAGAAAGAAAGAAGAAAGAAAGAAGTAAGAAAGAAGTAAGAAAGAAGTAAGAAGGAATGAAGAAAGAAGTAAGAAAGAAAGAAGTAAGAAAGAAGTAAGAAAGAAGTAAGAAAGAAGTAAGAAAGAAGTAAGAAAGAAGTAAGAAAGAAGTAAGAAAGAAGTAAGAAAGAAAGAAGAAAGAAGTAAGAAAGAAGTAAGAAAGAACTACGAAAGCAGTAAGAAAGAAGTAAGGAAGAAAGAAGTAAGAAAGAAGTAAGAAAGAAGAAAGAAAGAAGTAAGAAAGAAGTAAGAAAGAAGAAAGAAAGAAGTAAGAAAGAAGAAAGAAAGAAGTAGGAAAGAAGAAAGAAGTAAGAAAGAAGTAAGAAAGAAGAAAAAGAAGTTAGAAAGTAGTAAGAAAGAAGTAAGAAAGAAGTAAGAAAGAAAGAAGAAAGAAGTAAGAAAGAAGTAAAAAAGAACTATGAAAGAAGTAAGAAAGAAGAAAGAAAGAAGTAAGAAAGAAGTAAGAAAGAAGTAAGAAAGAAGAAAGAAAGAAGTAAGAAAGAAGAAAGAAAGAAGTAAGAAAGAAGTAAGAAAGAAGTAAGAAAGAAGTAAGAAAGAAGTAAGAAAGAAGTAAGAAAGAAGTATGAAAGAAGTAAGAAAGAAGTAAGAAAGAAGTAAGAAAGAAGTAAGAATGAAGTAAGAAGGAATGAAGAAAGAAGTAAGAAAGAAGTAAGAAAGAAGTATGAAGGAAGAAAGAAAGAAGTAAGAAAGAAGAAAGAAAGAAGTAAGAAAGAAGTAAGAAAGAAGAAAGAAAGAAATAAGAAAGAAAGAGGAAAGAAGAAAGAAAGAAGTAGGAAAGAAGTAAGAAAGAAGTAAGAAAGAAGTAATAAAGAATTAAGAAGGAATGAAGAAAGAAGTAAGAAAGAAGAAAGAAAGAAGTAAGAAAGAAGTAAGAAAGAAGTAAGAAAGAAGTAAGAAAGAAAGAAGAAAGAAGTAAGAAAGAAGTACGAAAGAAGTATGAAAGAAGTAAGAAAGAAGAAAGAAAGAAGTAAGAAAGAAGTAAGAAAGAAGTAAGAAAGAAGTAAGAAAGAAAGAAGAAAGAAGAAAGAAAGAAGTAAGAAAGAAGTAAGAAAGAAGTAAGAAAGAAGTAAGAAGGAATGAAGAAAGTAGTAATAAAGAAGTAATAAAGAAGTAAGAAAGAAGTAAGAAAGAAAGAAGAAAGAAGTAAGAAAGAAGTAAGAAAGAAGTAAGAAAGATGTAAGAAAGAAGAAAGAAAGAAGTAAGAAAGAAGAAAGAAAGAAGTAAGAAAGAAGTAAGAAAGAAGTAAGAAAGAAGAAAAAAGAAGTTAGAAAGAATTAAGAAAGAAGTAAGAAAGAAGTAAGAAAGAAAGAAGAAAGAAGTAAGAAAGAAGTAAGAAAGAAGTAAGAAGTAATGAAGAAAGAAGTAAGAAAGAAGTAAGAAATAAGTAAGAAAGAAGTAAGAAAGAAGTAAGAAAGAAGAAAGAAAGAAGTAAGAAAGAAGTAAGAAAGAAGTAAGAAAGAAGAAAGAAAGAAGTAAGAAAGAAGAAAGAAGTAAGAAAGAAGTAAGAAAGAAGTAAGAAAGAAAGAAGAAAGAAGTAAGAAATAAGTAAGAAAGAAGAAAGAAAGAAGTAAGAAAGAAGTAAGAAAGAAGTAAGAAAGGAATAAGAAAGAAGAAAGAAGTAAGAAAGAAGTAAGAAAGAAGTAATAAAGAATTAAGAAGGAATGAAGAAAGAAGTAAGAAAGAAGAAAGAAAGAAGTAAGAAAGAAGTAAGAAAGAAGTAAGAAAGAAGAAAGAAAGAAGTAAGAAAGAAGTAAGAAAGAAGTAAGAAAGAATAAAGAAAGAAGTAAGAAAGAAGAAAGAAGTAAGAAAGAAGTAAGAAAGAAGTAAGAAAGAAAGAAGAAAGAAGTAAGAAAGAAGTAAGAAAGAAGAAAGAAAGAAGTAAGAAAGAAGTAAGAAAGAAGTAAGAAAGAAGTAAGAAAGAAGTAAGAAAGAAGTAAGAAAGAAGTAAGAAAGAAGTATGAAAGAAGTATGAAAGAAGTAAGAAAGAAGAAAGAAAGAAGTAAGAAAGAAGTAAGAAAGAAGTAAGAAAGAAGTAAGAAAGAAAGAAGAAAGAAGAAAGGAAGAAGTAAGAAAGAAGTAAGAAAGAAGTAAGAAAGAAGTAAGAAGGAATGAAGAAAGTAGTAATAAAGAAGTAATAAAGAAGTAAGAAAGAAGTAAGAAAGAAAGAAGAAAGAAGTAAGAAAGAAGTAAGAAAGATGTAAGAAAGAAGAAAGAAAGAAGTAAGAAAGAAGAAAGAAAGAAGTAAGAAAGAAGTAAGAAAGAAGTAAGAAAGAAAGAAGAAAGAAGTAAGAAAGAAGTAAGAAAGAAGTAAGAAAGAAGTAAGAAAGAAGTAAGAAAGAAGTAAGAAAGAAAGAAGAAAGAAGTAAGAAAGAAGTAAAAAAGAACTATGAAAGAAGTAAGAAAGAAGAAAGAAAGAAGTAAGAAAGAAGTAAGAAAGAAGTAAGAAAGAAGCAAGAAAGAATAAAGAAAGAAGAAAGAAAGAAGAAAGAAAGAAGTAAGAAAGAAGTAAGAAAGAAGTAAGAAAGAAGTAAGAAAGAAGTAAGAAGGAATGAAGAAAGTAGTAAGAAAGAAGTAAGGAAGAAGTAAGAAAGAAAGAAGAAAGAAGTAAGAAAGAAGTAAGAAAGACGTAAGAAAGAAGTAAGAAAGAAAGAAGAAAGAAAGAAGAAAGAAAGAAGTAAGAAAGAAGAAAGAAAGAAGTAAGAAAGAAGTAAGAGAGAAGTAAGAAAGAAGTAAGAAAGAAGTAAGAAAGAAGTACGAAAGAAGTAAGAAAGAAGTAAGAAGGAAAGAAGTAAGAAAGAAGGAAGAAAGAAGTAAGAAAGAAGAAAGAAAGAAGTAAGAAAGAAGTAAGAAAGAAGTAAGAAAGAAGTAAGAAAGAAGTAAGAAAGAAAGAAGAAACAAAGAAAAAAGAAGAAAGAAAGAAGTTAGAAAGAAGTAAGAAAGAAGTAAGAAAGAAGTAAGAAAGTAGTTAGAAAGAAGTAAGAAAGAAGAAAGAAAGAAAGAAGTAAGAAAGAAGTAAGAAAGAAGTAAGAAAGAAAGAAGAAAGAAAGAAGAAAGAAAGAAGTTAGAAAGAAGTAAGAAAGAAGTAAGAAAGAAGTAAGAAAGAAGTAAGAAAGAAGTAAGAAAGAAAGAAGAAAGAAGTAAGAAAGAAGTAAGAAAGAAGTAAGAAAGAAGAAAAAAGTAGTTAGAAAGAAGTAAGAAAGAAGTAAGAAAGAAGTAAGTAAGAAGAAAGAAAGAAGTAAGAAAGAAGAAAGAAAGAAGAAAGAAGTAAGAAAGAAGAAAGATGAAGTAAAAAGAATTATGAAAGAAAGAAGAAAGAAGTAAGAAAGAAGTAAGAAAGAAGTAAGAATGAAGTAAGAAAGAAGAAAAAAGTAGTTAGAAAGAAGTAAGAAAGTAAAAAAGAAGAAAGAAAGAAGTAAGAAAGAAGAAAGAAAGAAGAAAGAAGTAAGAAAGAAGTAGGAAAGAAGTAAGAAAGAAGTAAGAAGGAATGAAGAAAGAAGTAAAAAAGAAGTAAGAAAGAAGAAAGAAAGAACGAAGAAATAAGAAAGAAAGAAGTAAGAAAGAAGTAAGAAAGAAAGAAGAAAGAAGTAAGAAAGAAGTAAGAAAGAAGAAAGAAAGAAGAAAGAAAGAAGAAGAAAGAAGTAAGAAAGAAGTAAGAAAGAAGTAAGAAAGAAAGAAAGAAGAAAGAAGTTAGAAAGAAGTAAGAAAGAAGTATGAAAGAAGTAAGAAAGAAGAAAGAAAGAAGTAAGAAAGAAGTAAGAAAGAAGTAAGAAAGAAGAAAGAAAGAAGAAAGAAGTAAGAAAGAAGAAGAAAGAAGTAAGAAAGAAGTAAGAAAGAAGTAAGAAGGAATGAAGAAAGAAGTAAGAAAGAAGAAAGAAAGAAGTAAGAAAGAAGTAAGAAAGAAGTAAGAAAGAAGTAAGAAAGAAGTAAGAAAGAAGTAAGAAAGAAAGAAGAAAGAAGTAAGAAAGAAGTAGAAAGAACTACGAAAGAAGTAAGAAAGAAGTAAGGAAGAAAGAAGAAAGAAAGAAGTAAGAAAGAAGAAAGAAAGAAGTAAGAAAAAAGTAAGAAAGAAGAAAGAAAGAAGTAAGAAAGAAGAAAGAAAGAAGTAAGAAAGAAGTAAGAAAGAAGTAAGAAAGAAGTAAGAAAGAAAGAAGAAAGAAGAAAGAAAGAAGTAAGAAATAAGAATGAAAGAAGTAAGAAAGAAGTAAGAAAGAAGAAAAAAGTAGTTAGAAAGAAGTAAGAAAGAAGTAAGAAAGAAGTAAGAAAGAAGAAAGAAAGAAGTAAGAAAGAAGAAAGAAAGAAGAAAGAAGTAAGAAAGAAGAAAGAAAGAAGTAAGAAAGAATTATGAAAGAAAGAAGAAAGAAGTAAGAAAGAAGTATGAAAGAAGTAAGAAAGAAGTAAGAAAGAAGAAAAAAGTAGTTAGAAAGAAGTAAGAAAGTAGTAAGAAAGAAGTAAAAAGAAGAAAGAAAGAAGTAAGAAAGAAGAAAGAAAGAAGAAAGAAGTAAGAAAGAAGTAGGAAAGAAGTAAGAAAGAAGTAAGAAGGAATGAAGAAAGAAGTAAAAAAGAAGTAAGAAAGAAGAAAGAAAGAACTAAGAAATAAGAAAGAAAGAAGTAAGAAAGAAGTAAGAAAGAAAGAAGAAAGAAGTAAGAAAGAAGTAAGAAAGAAGAAAGAAAGAAGAAAGAAAGAAGAAAGAAAGAAGTAAGAAAGAAGTAAGAAAGAAGTAAGAAAGAAAGAAAGAAGAAAGAAGTAAGAAAGAAGTAGGAAAGAAGTAAGAAAGAAGTAAGAAGGAATGAAGAAAGAAGTAAAAAAGAAGTAAGAAAGAAGAAAGAAAGAACTAAGAAATAAGAAAGAAAGAAGTAAGAAAGAAGTAAGAAAGAAAGAAGAAAGAAGTAAGAAAGAAGTAAGAAAGAAGTAAGAAAGAAGAAAGAAAGAAGAAAGAAAGAAGAAAGAAAGAAGTAAGAAAGAAGTAAGAAAGAAGTAAGAAAGAAAGAAAGAAGAAAGAAGTTAGAAAGAAGTAAGAAAGAAGTAAGAAAGAAATACGAAAGAAGTAAGAAAGAAGTAAGAAAGAAAGAAGTAAGAAAGAAGTAAGAAAGAAGTAAGAAAGAAGTAAGAAAGAAAGAAGAAAGAAGAAAGAAAGAAGAAAGAAAGAAGTAAGAAAGAAGTAAGAAAGAAGTAAGAAGGAATGAAGAAAGAAGTAAGAAAGAAGAAAGAAAGAAGTAAGAAAGAAGTAAGAAAGAAGTAAGAAAGAAAGAAGAAAGAAGTAAGAAAGAAGTAAGAAAGAACTACGAAAGAAGTAAGAAAGCAGTAAGGAAGAAAGAAGAAAGAAAGAAGTAAGAAAGAAGAAAGAAAGAAGTAAGAAAAAAGTAAGAAAGAAGAAAGAAAGAAGTAAGAACGAAGAAAGAAAGAAGAAAGAAAGAAGTAAGAAAGAAGAAAGAAAGAAGTAAGAAAAGAGTAAGAAAGAAGAAAGAAAGAAGTAAGAAAGAAGAAAGAAAGAAGTAAGAAAGAAGTAAGAAAGAAGTAAGAAAGAAGTAAGAAAGAAAGAAGAAAGAAGTAAGAAAGAAGTAAGAAAGAAGTAAGAAAGAAAGAAGAAAGAAGTAAGAAAGAAGTAAGAAAGAAGTAAGAAAGAAGTAAGAAAGAAAGAAGAAAGAAGTAAGAAAGAAGTAAGAAAGAAGAAAGAAAGAAGTAAGAAAGAACTAAGAAAGAAGTTAGAAAGAAGTAAGAAAGAAGTAAGAAAGAAAGGGGAAAGAAGTAAGAAAGTAGTAAGAAAGAAGTAAGAAAGAAGAAAAAAGAAGTTAGAAAGAAGTAAGAAAGAAGTAAGAAAGAAGTAAGAAATAAGAAAAAAGAAGTTAGAAAGAAGTAAGAAAGAAGTAAGAAAGAAGTAAGAAAGAAGTAAGAAAGAAGAAAGAAAGAAGAAATAAAGAAAGAAGAAAGAAGTAAGAAAGAAGTAAGAAAGAAGTAAGAAAGAAGTAAGAAAGAAAGAAGAAAGAAGTAAGAAAGAAGTAAGAAAGAAGAAAGAAGTACTAAAGAAGTACGAAAGAAGTAAGAAAGAAAGAAGTAAGAAAGAAGTAAGAAAAAAGAAGAAAGAGGTAAGAAAGAAGTAAGAAAGAAGTATGAAAGAAGTAAGAAAGAGGTTAGAAAGAAGTAAGAAAGAAGTAAGAAAGAAGTAAGAAAGAAAGAAGAAAGAAGTAAGAAAGAAGTAAGAAAGAAGAAAGAAATAAGTAAGAAAGAACTAAGAAAGAGGTTAGAAAGAAGTAAGAAAGAAGTAAGAAAGAAGTAAGAAAGAAAGAGGAAAGAAGTAAGAAAGTAGTAAGAAAGAAGTAAGAAAGAAGAAAAAAGAAGTTAGAAAGAAGTAAGAAAGAAGTAAGAAAGAAGTAAGAAAGAAGTAAGAAATAAGAAAAAAGAAGTTAGAAAGAAGTAAGAAAGAAGTAAGAAAGAAGTAAGAAAGAAGTAAGAAAGACGTAAGAAAGAAGTAAGAAAGAAAGAAGAAAGAAAGAAGAAAGAAAGAAGTAAGAAAGAAGAAAGAAAGAAGTAAGAAAGAAGTAAGAAGGAAAGAAGTAAGAAAGAAGGAAGAAAGAAGTAAGAAAGAAGAAAGAAAGAAGTAAGAAAGAAGTAAGAAAGAAGTAAGAAAGAAGTAAGAAAGAAGTAAGAAAGAAAGAAGAAACAAAGAAAAAAGAAGAAAGAAAGAAGTTAGAAAGAAGTAAGAAAGAAGTAAGAAAGAAGTAAGAAAGTAGTTAGAAAGAAGTAAGAAAGAAGAAAGAAAGAAAGAAGTAAGAAAGTAGTAAGAAAGAAGTAAGAAAGAAAGAAGAGAGAAAGAAGAAAGAAAGAAGTTAGAAAGAAGTAAGAAAGAAGTAGGAAAGAAGTAAGAAAGAAGTAAGAAAGAAGTAAGAAAGAAAGAAGAAAGAAGTAAGAAAGAAGTAAGAAAGAAGTAAGAAAGAAGAAAAAAGTAGTTAGAAAGAAGTAAGAAAGAAGTAAGAAAGAAGAAAGAAAGAAGAAAGAAGTAAGAAAGAAGAAAGATGAAGTAAGAAAGAATTATGAAAGAAAGAAGAAAGAAGTAAGAAAGAAGTAAGAAAGAAGTAAGAATGAAGTAAGAAAGAAGAAAAAAGTAGTTAGAAAGAAGTAAGAAAGTAGTAAGAAAGAAGTAAAAAAGAAGAAAGAAAGAAGTAAGAAAGAAGAAAGAAAGAAGAAAGAAGTAAGAAAGAAGTAGGAAAGAAGTAAGAAAGAAGTAAGAAGGAATGAAGAAAGAAGTAAAAAAGAAGTAAGAAAGAAGAAAGAAAGAACTAAGAAATAAGAAAGAAAGAAGTAAGAAAGAAGTAAGAAAGAAAGAAGAAAGAAGTAAGAAAGAAGTAAGAAAGAAGAAAGAAAGAAGAAAGAAAGAAGAAAGAAAGAAGTAAGAAAGAAGTAAGAAAGAAGTAAGAAAGAAAGAAAGAAGAGAGAAGTTAGAAAGAAGTAAGAAAGAAGTATGAAAGAAGTAAGAAAGAAGAAAGAAAGAAGTAAGAAAGAAGTAAGAAAGAAGTAAGAAAGAAGAAAGAAAGAAGAAAGAAGTAAGAAAGAAGAAAGAAAGAAGTAAGAAAGAAGTAAGAAAGAAGTAAGAAGGAATGAAGAAAGAAGTAAGAAAGAAGAAAGAAAGAAGTAAGAAAGAAGTAAGAAAGAAGTAAGAAAGAAGTAAGAAAGAAGTAAGAAAGAAAGAAGAAAGAAGTAAGAAAGAAGTAAGAAAGAACTACGAAAGAAGTAAGAAAGAAGTAAGGAAGAAAGAAGAAAGAAAGAAGTAAAAAAGAAGAAAGAAAGAAGTAAGAAAGAAGAAAGAAAGAAGTAAGAAAGAAGAAAGAAAGAAGAAAGAAGTAAGAAAGAAGAAAGAAAGAAGTAAGAAAGAATTATGAAAGAAAGAAGAAAGAAGTAAGAAAGAAGTATGAAAGAAGTAAGAAAGAAGTAAGAAAGAAGAAAAAAGTAGTTAGAAAGAAGTAAGAAAGTAGTAAGAAAGAAGTAAAAAAGAAGAAAGAAAGAAGTAAGAAAGAAGAAAGAAAGAAGAAAGAAGTAAGAAAGAAGTAGGAAAGAAGTAAGAAAGAAGTAAGAAGGAATGAAGAAAGAAGTAAAAAAGAAGTAAGAAAGAAGAAAGAAAGAACTAAGAAATAAGAAAGAAAGAAGTAAGAAAGAAGTAAGAAAGAAAGAAGAAAGAAGTAAGAAAGAAGTAAGAAAGAAGAAAGAAAGAAGAAAGAAAGAAGAAAGAAAGAAGTAAGAAAGAAGTAAGAAAGAAGTAAGAAAGAAAGAAAGAAGAAAGAAGTTAGAAAGAAGTAAGAAAGAAGTAAGAAAGAAATTCGAAAGAAGGTAGAAAGAAGTAAGAAAGAAAGAAGTAAGAAAGAAGTAGGAAAGAAGTAAGAAAGAAGTTAGAAAGAAGTAAGAAAGAAGTAAGAAAGAAGTAAGAAAGAAGTAAGAAAGAAGTAAGAAAGAAAGAAGAAAGAAGAAAGAAAGAAGAAAGAAAGAAGTAAGAAAGAAGTAAGAAAGAAGGAAGAAGGAATGAAGAAAGAAGTAAGAAAGAAGAAAGAAAGAAGTAAGAAAGAAGTAAGAAAGAAGTAAGAAAGAAGAAAGAAAGAAAGAAGAAAGAAGTAAGAAAGAAGTAAGAAAGAACTACGAAAGAAGTAAGAAAGCAGTAAGGAAGAAAGAAGAAAGAAAGAAGTAAGAAAGAAGAAAGAAAGAAGTAAGAAAAAAGTAAGAAAGAAGAAAGAAAGAAGTAAGAAATAAGAAAGAAAGAAGAAAGAAAGAAGTAAGAAAGAAGAAAGAAAGAAGTAAGAAAAGAGTAAAAAAGAAGAAAGAAAGAAGTAAGAAAGAAGAAAGAAAGAAGTAAGAAAGAAGTAAGAAAGAAGTAAGAAAGAAGTAAGAAAGAAAGAAGAAAGAAGTAAGAAAGAAGTAAGAAAGAAGTAAGAAAGAAAGAAGAAAGAAGTAAGAAAGAAGTAAGAAAGAAGTAAGAAAGAAGTAAGAAAGAAAGAAGAAAGAAGTAAGAAAGAAGTAAGAAAGAAGAAAGAAAGAAGTAAGAAAGAACTAAGAAAGAAGTTAGAAAGAAGTAAGAAAGAAGTAAGAAAGAAAGGGGAAAGAAGTAAGAAAGTAATAAGAAAGAAGTAAGAAAGAAGAAAAAAGAAGTTAGAAAGAAGTAAGAAAGAAGTAAGAAAGAAGTAAGAAAGAAGTAAGAAATAAGAAAAAAGAAGTTAGAAAGAAGTAAGAAAGAAGTAAGAAAGAAGTAAGAAAGAAGTAAGAAAGAAGAAAGAAAGAAGAAATAAAGAAAGAAGAAAGAAGTAAGAAAGAAGTAAGAAAGAAGTAAGAAAGAAGTAAGAAAGAAGTAAGAAAGAAAGAAGAAAGAAGTAAGAAAGAAGTAAGAAAGAAGTAAGAAAGAAGAAAAAAGTAGTTAGAAAGAAGTAAGAAAGAAGTAAGAAAGAAGTAAGAAAGAAGAAAGAAAGAAGTAAGAAAGAAGAAAGAAAGAAGAAAGAAGTAAGAAAGAAGTAAGAAAGAAGTAAGAAAGAAGTAAGAAAGAATTAAGAAAGAAAGAAGAAAGAAGTAAGAAAGAAGTAAGAAAGAAGTAAGAAAGAAGTAAGAAAGAAGTAAAAAAGAAGAAAGAAGTAAGAAAGAAGAAAGAAAGAAGAAAGAAGTAGGAAAGAAGTAAGAAAGAAGTAAGAAGGAATGAAGAAAGAAGTAAAAAAGAAGTAAGAAAGAAGAAAGAAAGAAGTAAGAAAGAACTAAGAAAGAGGTTAGAAAGAAGTAAGAAAGAAGTAAGAAAGAAGTAAGAAAGAAGTAAGAAAGAAGAAAGAAAGAAGAAATAAAGAAAGAAGAAAGAAGTAAGAAAGAAGTAAGAAAGAAGTAAGAAAGAAGTAAGAAAGAAGTAATAAAGAAGTAAGAAAGAAAGAAGAAAGAAGTAAGAAAGAAGTAAGAAAGAAGAAAGAAGTACTAAAGAAGTACGAAAGAAGTAAGAAAGAAAGAAGTAAGAACGAAGTAAGAAAGAAAGAAGAAAGAAGTAAGAAAGAAGTAAGAAAGAAGTATGAAAGAAGTAAGAAAGAAAGAAGAAAGAAGTAAGAAAGAAGTAAGAAAGAAGTATGAAAGAAGTAAGAAAGAAGAAAGAAAGAAGTAAGGAAGAAGTAAGAAAGAAGTAAGAAAGAAGTAAGAAAGAAGTAAGAAAGAAAGAAGAAAGAAATAAGAAAGAAGTAATAAAGAAGTAAGAAAGAAGTAAGAAAGAAGAAAGAAAGAAGTAAGAAAGAAGTAAGAAAGAAGTAAGAAAGAAGTAAGAAAGAAAGAAGAAAGAAGTAAGAAAGAAGTAAGAAAGGAGAAAGAAAGAAGTAAGAAAGAAGAAAGAAAGAAGTAAGAAAGAAGTAAGAAAAAAATTAAGAAAGAAGTAAGAAAGAAGAAAGAAGTAAGAAAGAAGTAAGAAAGAAAGAAGAAAGAAGTAAGAAAGAAGTAAGAAAGAAGTAAGAAAGAAGAAAAAAGTAGTTAGAAAGAAGTAAGAAAGAAGTAAGAAAGAAGTAAGAAAGAAGAAAGAAAGAAGTAAGAAAGAAGAAAGAAAGAAGAAAGAAGTAAGAAAGAAGTAAGAAAGAAGTAAGAAAGAAGTAAGAAAGAATTAAGAAAGAAAGAAGAAAGAAGTAAGAAAGAAGTAAGAAAGAAGTAAGAAAGAAGTAAGAAAGAAGTAAAAAGAAGAAAGAAGTAAGAAAGAAGAAAGAAAGAAGAAAGAAGTAGGAAAGAAGTAAGAAAGAAGTAAGAAGGAATGAAGAAAGAAGTAAAAAAGAAGTAAGAAAGAAGAAAGAAAGAAGTAAGAAAGAACTAAGAAAGAGGTTAGAAAGAAGTAAGAAAGAAGTAAGAAAGAAGTAAGAAAGAAGTAAGAAAGAAGAAAGAAAGAAGAAATAAAGAAAGAAGAAAGAAGTAAGAAAGAAGTAAGAAAGAAGTAAGAAAGAAGTAAGAAAGAAGTAAGAAAGAAGTAATAAAGAAGTAAGAAAGAAAGAAGAAAGAAGTAAGAAAGAAGTAAGAAAGAAGAAAGAAGTACTAAATAAGTACGAAAGAAGTAAGAAAGAAAGAAGTAAGAACGAAGTAAGAAAGAAAGAAGAAAGAAGTAAGAAAGAAGTAAGAAAGAAGTATGAAAGAAGTAAGAAAGAAAGAAGAAAGAAGTAAGAAAGAAGTAAGAAAGAAGTATGAAAGAAGTAAGAAAGAAGAAAGAAAGAAGTAAGGAAGAAGTAAGAAAGAAGTAAGAAAGAAGTAAGAAAGAAGTAAGAAAGAAAGAAGAAAGAAATAAGAAAGAAGTAATAAAGAAGTAAGAAAGAAGTAAGAAAGAAGAAAGAAAGAAGTAAGAAAGAAGTAAGAAAGAAGTAAGAAAGAAGTAAGAAAGAAAGAAGAAAGAAGTAAGAAAGAAGTAAGAAAGGAGAAAGAAAGAAGTAAGAAAGAAGAAAGAAAGAAGTAAGAAAGAAGTAAGAAAAAATTAAGAAAGAAGTAAGAAAGAAGAAAGAAGTAAGAAAGAAGTAAGAAAGAAAGAAGAAAGAAGTAAGAAAGAAGTAAGAAAGAAGTAAGAAAGAAGAAAAAAGTAGTTAGAAAGAAGTAAGAAAGAAGTAAGAAAGAAGTAAGAAAGAAGAAAGAAAGAAGTAAGAAAGAAGAAAGAAAGAAGAAAGAAGTAAGAAAGAAGTAAGAAAGAAGTAAGAAAGAAGTAAGAAAGAATTAAGAAAGAAAGAAGAAAGAAGTAAGAAAGAAGTAAGAAAGAAGTAAGAAAGAAGTAAGAAAGAAGTAAAAAAGAAGAAAGAAGTAAGAAAGAAGAAAGAAAGAAGAAAGAAGTAGGAAAGAAGTAAGAAAGAAGTAAGAAGGAATGAAGAAAGAAGTAAAAAGAAGTAAGAAAGAAGAAAGAAAGAAGTAAGAAAGAAGAAAGAAAAAAGTAAGAAAGAAGTAAGAAAGAAGTAAGAAAGAAGAAAGAAGTACTAAAGAAGTACGAAACAAGTAAGAAAGAAAGAAGTAAGAAAGAAGTAAGAAAGAAAGAAGAAAGTAGTAAGAAAGAAGTAAGAAAGAAGTATGAAAGATGTAAGAAAGAAAGAAGAAAGAAGTAAGAAAGAAGTAAGAAAGAAGTATGAAAGAAGTAAGAAAGAAGAAAGAAAGAAGTAAGGAAGAAGTAAGAAAGAAGTAAGAAAGAAGTAAGAAAGAAAGAAGAAAGAAGTAAGAAAGAAGTAATAAAGAAGAAAGAAAGAAGTAAGAAAGAGGAAAGAAAGAAGTAAGAAAGAAGTAAGAAAGAAAGAAGTAAGAAAGAAGTAAGAAAGAAAGAAGTAAGAAAGAAGTAAGAAAGAAGTAAGAAAGTAGAAAAAAGAAGTTAGAAAGAAGTAAGAAAGAAGTAAGAAAGAAGTAAGAAAGAAGAAAGAAAGAAGTAAGAAAGAAAGAAAGAAGTAAGAAAGAAGAAAGAAAGAAGTAAGAAAGAGGAAAGAAAGAAGTAAGAAAGAAGTAAGAAAGAAAGAAGTAAGAAAGAAGTAAGAAAGAAAGAAGTAAGAAAGAAGTAAGAAAGAAGTAAGAAAGTAGAAAAAAGAAGTTAGAAAGAAGTAAGAAAGAAGTAAGAAAGAAGTAAGAAAGAAGTATGAAAGAAGTAAGAAAGAAGTAAGAAAGAAAGAAGAAAGAAGTAAGAAAGAAGTAAGAAAGAAGAAAGAAAGAAGTAAGAAAGAACTAAGAAAGAGGTTAGAAAGAAGTAAGAAAGAAGTAAGAAAGAAGTAAGAAAGAAGTAAGAAAGAAGAAAGAAAGAAGAAATAAAGAAAGAAGAAAGAAGTAAGAAAGAAGTAAAAAAGAACTATGAAAGAAGTAAGAAAGAAGAAAGAAAGAAGTAAGAAAGAAGTAAGAAAGAAGTAAGAAAGAAGCAAGAAAGAATAAAGAAAGAAGAAAGAAAGAAGAAAGAAAGAAGTAAGAAAGAAGTAAGAAAGAAGTAAGAAAGAAGTAAGAAAGAAGTAAGAAGGAATGAAGAAAGTAGTAAGAAAGAAGTAAGGAAGAAGTAAGAAAGAAAGAAGAAAGAAGTAAGAAAGAAGTAAGAAAGACGTAAGAAAGAAGTAAGAAAGAAAGAAGAAAGAAAGAAGAAAGAAAGAAGTAAGAAAGAAGAAAGAAAGAAGTAAGAAAGAAGTAAGAGAGAAGTAAGAAAGAAGTAAGAAAGAAGTAAGAAAGAAGTACGAAAGAAGTAAGAAAGAAGTAAGAAGGAAAGAAGTAAGAAAGAAGGAAGAAAGAAGTAAGAAAGAAGAAAGAAAGAAGTAAGAAAGAAGTAAGAAAGAAGTAAGAAAGAAGTAAGAAAGAAGTAAGAAAGAAAGAAGAAACAAAGAAAAAAGAAGAAAGAAAGAAGTTAGAAAGAAGTAAGAAAGAAG
Source organism: Columba livia (assembly GCF_036013475.1). Lineage (NCBI taxonomy): Eukaryota > Metazoa > Chordata > Aves > Columbiformes > Columbidae > Columba > Columba livia. The sequence continues at coordinate 218,807 of NW_027043223.1, forward strand.
TAAGAAAGAAGTAAGAAAGTAGTTAGAAAGAAGGAAGAAAGAAGTAAGAAAGAAGTAAGAAAGAACTACGAAAGAAGTAATAAAGAAGTAATGAAGAAAGAAGAAAGAAAGAAGTAAGAAAGAAGAAAGAAAGAAGTAAGAAAAAAGTAAGAAAGAAGAAAGAAAGAAGTAAGAAAGAAGAAAGAAAGAAGTAAGAAAGAAGTAAGAAAGAAGTAAGAAAGAAGTAAGAAAGAAGTACGAAAGAAGTAAGAAAGAAGTAAGAAGGAAAGAAGTAAGAAAGAAGGAAGAAAGAAGTAAGAAAGAAGAAAGAAAGAAGTAAGAAAGAAGTAAGAAAGAAGTAAGAAAGAAGTAAGAAAGAAGTAAGAAAGAAAGAAGAAACAAAGAAAAAAGAAGAAAGAAAGAAGTTAGAAAGAAGTAAGAAAGAAGTAAGAAAGAAGTAAGAAAGTAGTTAGAAAGAAGTAAGAAAGAAGAAAGAAAGAAAGAAGTAAGAAAGAAGTAAGAAAGAAGTAAGAAAGAAAGAAGAAAGAAAGAAGAAAGAAAGAAGTTAGAAAGAAGTAAGAAAGAAGTAAGAAAGAAGTAAGAAAGAAGTAAGAAAGAAGTAAGAAAGAAAGAAGAAAGAAGTAAGAAAGAAGTAAGAAAGAAGTAAGAAAGAAGAAAAAAGTAGTTAGAAAGAAGTAAGAAAGAAGTAAGAAAGAAGTAAGTAAGAAGAAAGAAAGAAGTAAGAAAGAAGAAAGAAAGAAGAAAGAAGTAAGAAAGAAGAAAGATGAAGTAAAAAGAATTATGAAAGAAAGAAGAAAGAAGTAAGAAAGAAGTAAGAAAGAAGTAAGAATGAAGTAAGAAAGAAGAAAAAAGTAGTTAGAAAGAAGTAAGAAAGTAGTAAGAAAGAAGTAAAAAAGAAGAAAGAAAGAAGTAAGAAAGAAGAAAGAAAGAAGAAAGAAGTAAGAAAGAAGTAGGAAAGAAGTAAGAAAGAAGTAAGAAGGAATGAAGAAAGAAGTAAAAAAGAAGTAAGAAAGAAGAAAGAAAGAACGAAGAAATAAGAAAGAAAGAAGTAAGAAAGAAGTAAGAAAGAAAGAAGAAAGAAGTAAGAAAGAAGTAAGAAAGAAGAAAGAAAGAAGAAAGAAAGAAGAAAGAAAGAAGTAAGAAAGAAGTAAGAAAGAAGTAAGAAAGAAAGAAAGAAGAAAGAAATTAGAAAGAAGTAAGAAAGAAGTATGAAAGAAGTAAGAAAGAAGAAAGAAAGAAGTAAGAAAGAAGTAAGAAAGAAGTAAGAAAGAAGAAAGAAAGAAGAAAGAAGTAAGAAAGAAGAAAGAAAGAAGTAAGAAAGAAGTAAGAAAGAAGTAAGAAGGAATGAAGAAAGAAGTAAGAAAGAAGAAAGAAAGAAGTAAGAAAGAAGTAAGAAAGAAGAAAGAAGTAAGAAAGAAGTAAGAAAGAAGTAAGAAAGAAAGAAGAAAGAAGTAAGAAAGAAGTAAGAAAGAACTACGAAAGAAGTAATAAAGAAGTAATGAAGAAAGAAGAAAGAAAGAAGTAAGAAAGAAGAAAGAAAGAAGTAAGAAAAAAGTAAGAAAGAAGAAAGAAAGAAGTAAGAAAGAAGAAAGAAAGAAGTAAGAAAGAAGTAAGAAAGAAGTAAGAAAGAAGTAAGAAAGAAAGAAGAAAGAAGAAAGAAAGAAGTAAGAAATAAGAATGAAAGAAGTAAGAAAGAAGTAAGAAAGAAGAAAAAAGTAGTTAGAAAGAAGTAAGAAAGAAGTAAGAAAGAAGTAAGAAAGAAGAAAGAAAGAAGTAAGAAAGAAGAAAGAAAGAAGAAAGAAGTAAGAAAGAAGAAAGAAAGAAGTAAGAAAGAATTATGAAAGAAAGAAGAAAGAAGTAAGAAAGAAGTATGAAAGAAGTAAGAAAGAAGTAAGAAAGAAGAAAAAAGTAGTTAGAAAGAAGTAAGAAAGTAGTAAGAAAGAAGTAAAAAAGAAGAAAGAAAGAAGTAAGAAAGAAGAAAGAAAGAAGAAAGAAGTAAGAAAGAAGTAGGAAAGAAGTAAGAAAGAAGTAAGAAGGAATGAAGAAAGAAGTAAAAAAGAAGTAAGAAAGAAGAAAGAAAGAACTAAGAAATAAGAAAGAAAGAAGTAAGAAAGAAGTAAGAAAGAAAGAAGAAAGAAGTAAGAAAGAAGTAAGAAAGAAGAAAGAAAGAAGAAAGAAAGAAGAAAGAAAGAAGTAAGAAAGAAGTAAGAAAGAAGTAAGAAAGAAAGAAAGAAGAAAGAAGTAAGAAAGAAGTAGGAAAGAAGTAAGAAAGAAGTAAGAAGGAATGAAGAAAGAAGTAAAAAAGAAGTAAGAAAGAAGAAAGAAAGAACTAAGAAATAAGAAAGAAAGAAGTAAGAAAGAAGTAAGAAAGAAAGAAGAAAGAAGTAAGAAAGAAGTAAGAAAGAAAGAAGAAACAAAGAAAAAAGAAGAAAGAAAGAAGTTAGAAAGAAGTAAGAAAGAAGTAAGAAAGAAGTAAGAAAGTAGTTAGAAAGAAGTAAGAAAGAAGAAAGAAAGAAAGAAGTAAGAAAGAAGTAAGAAAGAAGTAAGAAAGAAAGAAGAAAGAAAGAAGAAAGAAAGAAGTTAGAAAGAAGTAAGAAAGAAGTAAGAAAGAAGTAAGAAAGAAGTAAGAAAGAAGTAAGAAAGAAAGAAGAAAGAAGTAAGAAAGAAGTAAGAAAGAAGTAAGAAAGAAGAAAAAAGTAGTTAGAAAGAAGTAAGAAAGAAGTAAGAAAGAAGTAAGTAAGAAGAAAGAAAGAAGTAAGAAAGAAGAAAGAAAGAAGAAAGAAGTAAGAAAGAAGAAAGATGAAGTAAAAAGAATTATGAAAGAAAGAAGAAAGAAGTAAGAAAGAAGTAAGAAAGAAGTAAGAATGAAGTAAGAAAGAAGAAAAAAGTAGTTAGAAAGAAGTAAGAAAGTAGTAAGAAAGAAGTAAAAAAGAACAAAGAAAGAAGTAAGAAAGAAGAAAGAAAGAAGAAAGAAGTAAGAAAGAAGTAGGAAAGAAGTAAGAAAGAAGTAAGAAGGAATGAAGAAAGAAGTAAAAAAGAAGTAAGAAAGAAGAAAGAAAGAACGAAGAAATAAGAAAGAAAGAAGTAAGAAAGAAGTAAGAAAGAAAGAAGAAAGAAGTAAGAAAGAAGTAAGAAAGAAGAAAGAAAGAAGAAAGAAAGAAGAAAGAAAGAAGTAAGAAAGAAGTAAGAAAGAAGTAAGAAAGAAAGAAAGAAGAAAGAAATTAGAAAGAAGTAAGAAAGAAGTATGAAAGAAGTAAGAAAGAAGAAAGAAAGAAGTAAGAAAGAAGTAAGAAAGAAGTAAGAAAGAAGAAAGAAAGAAGAAAGAAGTAAGAAAGAAGAAAGAAAGAAGTAAGAAAGAAGTAAGAAAGAAGTAAGAAGGAATGAAGAAAGAAGTAAGAAAGAAGAAAGAAAGAAGTAAGAAAGAAGTAAGAAAGAAGAAAGAAGTAAGAAAGAAGTAAGAAAGAAGTAAGAAAGAAGTAAGAAAGAAGTAAGAAAGAAAGAAGAAAGAAGTAAGAAAGAAGTAAGAAAGAACTACGAAAGAAGTAAGAAAGAAGTAAGGAAGAAAGAAGAAAGAAAGAAGTAAGAAAGAAGAAAGAAAGAAGTAAGAAAAAAGTAAGAAAGAAGAAAGAAAGAAGTAAGAAAGAAGAAAGAAAGAAGTAAGAAAGAAGTAAGAAAGAAGTAAGAAAGAAGTAAGAAAGAAAGAAGAAAGAAGAAAGAAAGAAGTAAGAAATAAGAATGAAAGAAGTAAGAAAGAAGTAAGAAAGAAGAAAAAAGTAGTTAGAAAGAAGTAAGAAAGAAGTAAGAAAGAAGTAAGAAAGAAGAAAGAAAGAAGTAAGAAAGAAGAAAGAAAGAAGAAAGAAGTAAGAAAGAAGAAAGAAAGAAGTAAGAAAGAATTATGAAAGAAAGAAGAAAGAAGTAAGAAAGAAGTATGAAAGAAGTAAGAAAGAAGTAAGAAAGAAGAAAAAAGTAGTTAGAAAGAAGTAAGAAAGTAGTAAGAAAGAAGTAAAAAAGAAGAAAGAAAGAAGTAAGAAAGAAGAAAGAAAGAAGAAAGAAGTAAGAAAGAAGGAGGAAAGAAGTAAGAAAGAAGTAAGAAGGAATGAAGAAAGAAGTAAAAAAGAAGTAAGAAAGAAGAAAGAAAGAACTAAGAAATAAGAAAGAAAGAAGTAAGAAAGAAGTAAGAAAGAAAGAAGAAAGAAGTAAGAAAGAAGTAAGAAAGAAGAAAGAAAGAAGAAAGAAAGAAGAAAGAAAGAAGTAAGAAAGAAGTAAGAAAGAAGTAAGAAAGAAAGAAAGAAGAAAGAAGTAAGAAAGAAGTAGGAAAGAAGTAAGAAAGAAGTAAGAAGGAATGAAGAAAGAAGTAAAAAAGAAGTAAGAAAGAAGAAAGAAAGAACTAAGAAATAAGAAAGAAAGAAGTAAGAAAGAAGTAAGAAAGAAAGAAGAAAGAAGTAAGAAAGAAGTAAGAAAGAAGTAAGAAAGAAGAAAGAAAGAAGAAAGAAAGAAGAAAGAAAGAAGTAAGAAAGAAGTAAGAAAGAAGTAAGAAAGAAATACGAAAGAAGTAAGAAAGAAGTAAGAAAGAAAGAAGTAAGAAAGAAGTAAGAAAGAAGTAAGAAAGAAGTAAGAAAGAAAGAAGAAAGAAGAAAGAAAGAAGAAAGAAAGAAGTAAGAAAGAAGTAAGAAAGAAGTAAGAAGGAATGAAGAAAGAAGTAAGAAAGAAGAAAGAAAGAAGTAAGAAAGAAGTAAGAAAGAAGTAAGAAAGAAAGAAGAAAGAAGTAAGAAAGAAGTAAGAAAGAACTACGAAAGAAGTAAGAAAGCAGTAAGGAAGAAAGAAGAAAGAAAGAAGTAAGAAAGAAGAAAGAAAGAAGTAAGAAAAAAGTAAGAAAGAAGAAAGAAAGAAGTAAGAACGAAGAAAGAAAGAAGAAAGAAAGAAGTAAGTAAGAAGAAAGAAAGAAGTAAGAAAAGAGTAAGAAAGAAGAAAGAAAGAAGTAAGAAAGAAGAAAGAAAGAAGTAAGAAAGAAGTAAGAAAGAAGTAAGAAAGAAGTAAGAAAGAAAGAAGAAAGAAGTAAGAAAGAAGTAAGAAAGAAGTAAGAAAGAAAGAAGAAAGAAGTAAGAAAGAAGTAAGAAAGAAGTAAGAAAGAAGTAAGAAAGAAAGAAGAAAGAAGTAAGAAAGAAGTAAGAAAGAAGAAAGAAAGAAGTAAGAAAGAACTAAGAAAGAAGTTAGAAAGATGTAAGAAAGAAGTAAGAAAGAAAGGGGAAAGAAGTAAGAAAGTAGTAAGAAAGAAGTAAGAAAGAAGAAAAAAGAAGTTAGAAAGAAGTAAGAAAGAAGTAAGAAAGAAGTAAGAAATAAGAAAAAAGAAGTTAGAAAGAAGTAAGAAAGAAGTAAGAAAGAAGTAAGAAAGAAGTAAGAAAGAAGAAAGAAAGAAGAAATAAAGAAAGAAGAAAGAAGTAAGAAAGAAGTAAGAAAGAAGTAAGAAAGAAGTAAGAAAGAAAGAAGAAAGAAGTAAGAAAGAAGTAAGAAAGAAGAAAGAAGTACTAAAGAAGTACGAAAGAAGTAAGAAAGAAAGAAGTAAGAAAGAAGTAAGAAAGAAAGAAGAAAGAGGTAAGAAAGAAGTAAGAAAGAAGTATGAAAGAAGTAAGAAAGAGGTTAGAAAGAAGTAAGAAAGAAGTAAGAAAGAAGTAAGAAAGAAAGAAGAAAGAAGTAAGAAAGAAGTAAGAAAGAAGAAAGAAATAAGTAAGAAAGAACTAAGAAAGAGGTTAGAAAGAAGTAAGAAAGAAGTAAGAAAGAAGTAAGAAAGAAAGAGGAAAGAAGTAAGAAAGTAGTAAGAAAGAAGTAAGAAAGAAGAAAAAAGAAGTTAGAAAGAAGTAAGAAAGAAGTAAGAAAGAAGTAAGAAAGAAGTAAGAAATAAGAAAAAAGAAGTTAGAAAGAAGTAAGAAAGAAGTAAGAAAGAAGTAAGAAAGAAGTAAGAAAGACGTAAGAAAGAAGTAAGAAAGAAAGAAGAAAGAAAGAAGAAAGAAAGAAGTAAGAAAGAAGAAAGAAAGAAGTAAGAAAGAAGTAAGAAGGAAAGAAGTAAGAAAGAAGGAAGAAAGAAGTAAGAAAGAAGAAAGAAAGAAGTAAGAAAGAAGTAAGAAAGAAGTAAGAAAGAAGTAAGAAAGAAGTAAGAAAGAAAGAAGAAACAAAGAAAAAAGAAGAAAGAAAGAAGTTAGAAAGAAGTAAGAAAGAAGTAAGAAAGAAGTAAGAAAGTAGTTAGAAAGAAGTAAGAAAGAAGAAAGAAAGAAAGAAGTAAGAAAGTAGTAAGAAAGAAGTAAGAAAGAAAGAAGAGAGAAAGAAGAAAGAAAGAAGTTAGAAAGAAGTAAGAAAGAAGTAGGAAAGAAGTAAGAAAGAAGTAAGAAAGAAGTAAGAAAGAAAGAAGAAAGAAGTAAGAAAGAAGTAAGAAAGAAGTAAGAAAGAAGAAAAAAGTAGTTAGAAAGAAGTAAGAAAGAAGTAAGAAAGAAGAAAGAAAGAAGAAAGAAGTAAGAAAGAAGAAAGATGAAGTAAGAAAGAATTATGAAAGAAAGAAGAAAGAAGTAAGAAAGAAGTAAGAAAGAAGTAAGAATGAAGTAAGAAAGAAGAAAAAAGTAGTTAGAAAGAAGTAAGAAAGTAGTAAGAAAGAAGTAAAAAGAAGAAAGAAAGAAGTAAGAAAGAAGAAAGAAAGAAGAAAGAAGTAAGAAAGAAGTAGGAAAGAAGTAAGAAAGAAGTAAGAAGGAATGAAGAAAGAAGTAAAAAAGAAGTAAGAAAGAAGAAAGAAAGAACTAAGAAATAAGAAAGAAAGAAGTAAGAAAGAAGTAAGAAAGAAAGAAGAAAGAAGTAAGAAAGAAGTAAGAAAGAAGAAAGAAAGAAGAAAGAAAGAAGAAAGAAAGAAGTAAGAAAGAAGTAAGAAAGAAGTAAGAAAGAAAGAAAGAAGAGAGAAGTTAGAAAGAAGTAAGAAAGAAGTATGAAAGAAGTAAGAAAGAAGAAAGAAAGAAGTAAGAAAGAAGTAAGAAAGAAGTAAGAAAGAAGAAAGAAAGAAGAAAGAAGTAAGAAAGAAGAAAGAAAGAAGTAAGAAAGAAGTAAGAAAGAAGTAAGAAGGAATGAAGAAAGAAGTAAGAAAGAAGAAAGAAAGAAGTAAGAAAGAAGTAAGAAAGAAGTAAGAAAGAAGTAAGAAAGAAGTAAGAAAGAAAGAAGAAAGAAGTAAGAAAGAAGTAAGAAAGAACTACGAAAGAAGTAAGAAAGAAGTAAGGAAGAAAGAAGAAAGAAAGAAGTAAAAAAGAAGAAAGAAAGAAGTAAGAAAGAAGAAAGAAAGAAGTAAGAAAGAAGAAAGAAAGAAGAAAGAAGTAAGAAAGAAGAAAGAAAGAAGTAAGAAAGAATTATGAAAGAAAGAAGAAAGAAGTAAGAAAGAAGTATGAAAGAAGTAAGAAAGAAGTAAGAAAGAAGAAAAAAGTAGTTAGAAAGAAGTAAGAAAGTAGTAAGAAAGAAGTAAAAAAGAAGAAAGAAAGAAGTAAGAAAGAAGAAAGAAAGAAGAAAGAAGTAAGAAAGAAGTAGGAAAGAAGTAAGAAAGAAGTAAGAAGGAATGAAGAAAGAAGTAAAAAAGAAGTAAGAAAGAAGAAAGAAAGAACTAAGAAATAAGAAAGAAAGAAGTAAGAAAGAAGTAAGAAAGAAAGAAGAAAGAAGTAAGAAAGAAGTAAGAAAGAAGAAAGAAAGAAGAAAGAAAGAAGAAAGAAAGAAGTAAGAAAGAAGTAAGAAAGAAGTAAGAAAGAAAGAAAGAAGAAAGAAGTTAGAAAGAAGTAAGAAAGAAGTAAGAAAGAAATACGAAAGAAGGTAGAAAGAAGTAAGAAAGAAAGAAGTAAGAAAGAAGTAGGAAAGAAGTAAGAAAGAAGTTAGAAAGAAGTAAGAAAGAAGTAAGAAAGAAGTAAGAAAGAAGTAAGAAAGAAGTAAGAAAGAAAGAAGAAAGAAGAAAGAAAGAAGAAAGAAAGAAGTAAGAAAGAAGTAAGAAAGAAGGAAGAAGGAATGAAGAAAGAAGTAAGAAAGAAGAAAGAAAGAAGTAAGAAAGAAGTAAGAAAGAAGTAAGAAAGAAGTAAGAAAGAAAGAAGAAAGAAGTAAGAAAGAAGTAAGAAAGAACTACGAAAGAAGTAAGAAAGCAGTAAGGAAGAAAGAAGAAAGAAAGAAGTAAGAAAGAAGAAAGAAAGAAGTAAGAAAAAAGTAAGAAAGAAGAAAGAAAGAAGTAAGAAATAAGAAAGAAAGAAGAAAGAAAGAAGTAAGAAAGAAGAAAGAAAGAAGTAAGAAAAGAGTAAAAAAGAAGAAAGAAAGAAGTAAGAAAGAAGAAAGAAAGAAGTAAGAAAGAAGTAAGAAAGAAGTAAGAAAGAAGTAAGAAAGAAAGAAGAAAGAAGTAAGAAAGAAGTAAGAAAGAAGTAAGAAAGAAAGAAGAAAGAAGTAAGAAAGAAGTAAGAAAGAAGTAAGAAAGAAGTAAGAAAGAAAGAAGAAAGAAGTAAGAAAGAAGTAAGAAAGAAGAAAGAAAGAAGTAAGAAAGAACTAAGAAAGAAGTTAGAAAGAAGTAAGAAAGAAGTAAGAAAGAAAGGGGAAAGAAGTAAGAAAGTAATAAGAAAGAAGTAAGAAAGAAGAAAAAAGAAGTTAGAAAGAAGTAAGAAAGAAGTAAGAAAGAAGTAAGAAAGAAGTAAGAAATAAGAAAAAAGAAGTTAGAAAGAAGTAAGAAAGAAGTAAGAAAGAAGTAAGAAAGAAGTAAGAAAGAAGAAAGAAAGAAGAAATAAAGAAAGAAGAAAGAAGTAAGAAAGAAGTAAGAAAGAAGTAAGAAAGAAGTAAGAAAGAAGTAAGAAAGAAAGAAGAAAGAAGTAAGAAAGAAGTAAGAAAGAAGAAAGAAGTACTAAAGAAGTACGAAAGAAGTAAGAAAGAAAGAAGTAAGAAAGAAGTAAGAAAGAAAGAAGAAAGAAGTAAGAAAGAAGTAAGAAAGTAGTATGAAAGAAGTAAGAAAGAAGTAAGAAAGAAAGAAGAAAGAAGTAAGAAAGAAGTAAGAAAGAAGAAAGAAAGAAGTAAGAAAGAACTAAGAAAGAGGTTAGAAAGAAGTAAGAAAGAAGTAAGAAAGAAAGAAGAAAGAAGTAAGAAAGAAGTAAGAAAGAAGTATGAAAGAAGTAAGGAAGAAGTAAGAAAGAAAGAAGAAAGAAGTAAGAAAGAAGTAAGAAAGAAGAAAGAAAGAAGTAAGAAAGAACTAAGAAAGAGGTTAGAAAGAAGTAAGAAAGAAGTAAGAAAGAAGTAAGAAAGAAGTAAGAAAGAAGAAAGAAAGAAGAAATAAAGAAAGAAGAAAGAAGTAAGAAAGAAGTAAGAAAGAAGTAAGAAAGAAGTAAGAAAGAAGTAATAAAGAAGTAAGAAAGAAAGAAGAAAGAAGTAAGAAAGAAGTAAGAAAGAAGAAAGAAGTACTAAAGAAGTACGAAAGAAGTAAGAAAGAAAGAAGTAAGAACGAAGTAAGAAAGAAAGAAGAAAGAAGTAAGAAAGAAGTAAGAAAGAAGTATGAAAGAAGTAAGAAAGAAAGAAGAAAGAAGTAAGAAAGAAGTAAGAAAGAAGTATGAAAGAAGTAAGAAAGAAGAAAGAAAGAAGTAAGGAAGAAGTAAGAAAGAAGTAAGAAAGAAGTAAGAAAGAAGTAAGAAAGAAAGAAGAAAGAAATAAGAAAGAAGTAATAAAGAAGTAAGAAAGAAGTAAGAAAGAAGAAAGAAAGAAGTAAGAAAGAAGTAAGAAAGAAGTAAGAAAGAAGTAAGAAAGAAAGAAGAAAGAAGTAAGAAAGAAGTAAGAAAGGAGAAAGAAAGAAGTAAGAAAGAAGAAAGAAAGAAGTAAGAAAGAAGTAAGAAAAAAATTAAGAAAGAAGTAAGAAAGAAGAAAGAAGTAAGAAAGAAGTAAGAAAGAAAGAAGAAAGAAGTAAGAAAGAAGTAAGAAAGAAGTAAGAAAGAAGAAAAAAGTAGTTAGAAAGAAGTAAGAAAGAAGTAAGAAAGAAGTAAGAAAGAAGAAAGAAAGAAGTAAGAAAGAAGAAAGAAAGAAGAAAGAAGTAAGAAAGAAGTAAGAAAGAAGTAAGAAAGAAGTAAGAAAGAATTAAGAAAGAAAGAAGAAAGAAGTAAGAAAGAAGTAAGAAAGAAGTAAGAAAGAAGTAAGAAAGAAGTAAGAAAGAAGTAAAAAGAAGAAAGAAGTAAGAAAGAAGAAAGAAAGAAGAAAGAAGTAGGAAAGAAGTAAGAAAGAAGTAAGAAGGAATGAAGAAAGAAGTAAAAAAGAAGTAAGAAAGAAGAAAGAAAGAAGTAAGAAAGAAGAAAGAAAAAAGTAAGAAAGAAGTAAGAAAGAAGTAAGAAAGAAGAAAGAAGTACTAAAGAAGTACGAAACAAGTAAGAAAGAAAGAAGTAAGAAAGAAGTAAGAAAGAAAGAAGAAAGTAGTAAGAAAGAAGTAAGAAAGAAGTATGAAAGATGTAAGAAAGAAAGAAGAAAGAAGTAAGAAAGAAGTAAGAAAGAAGTATGAAAGAAGTAAGAAAGAAGAAAGAAAGAAGTAAGGAAGAAGTAAGAAAGAAGTAAGAAAGAAGTAAGAAAGAAAGAAGAAAGAAGTAAGAAAGAAGTAATAAAGAAGAAAGAAAGAAGTAAGAAAGAGGAAAGAAAGAAGTAAGAAAGAAGTAAGAAAGAAAGAAGTAAGAAAGAAGTAAGAAAGAAAGAAGTAAGAAAGAAGTAAGAAAGAAGTAAGAAAGTAGAAAAAAGAAGTTAGAAAGAAGTAAGAAAGAAGTAAGAAAGAAGTAAGAAAGAAGAAAGAAAGAAGTAAGAAAGAAAGAAAGAAGTAAGAAAGAAGAAAGAAAGAAGTAAGAAAGAGGAAAGAAAGAAGTAAGAAAGAAGTAAGAAAGAAAGAAGTAAGAAAGAAGTAAGAAAGAAAGAAGTAAGAAAGAAGTAAGAAAGAAGTAAGAAAGTAGAAAAAAGAAGTTAGAAAGAAGTAAGAAAGAAGTAAGAAAGAAGTAAGAAAGAAGTATGAAAGAAGTAAGAAAGAAGTAAGAAAGAAAGAAGAAAGAAGTAAGAAAGAAGTAAGAAAGAAGAAAGAAAGAAGTAAGAAAGAACTAAGAAAGAGGTTAGAAAGAAGTAAGAAAGAAGTAAGAAAGAAGTAAGAAAGAAGTAAGAAAGAAGAAAGAAAGAAGAAATAAAGAAAGAAGAAAGAAGTAAGAAAGAAGTAAGAAAGAAGTAAGAAAGAAGTAAGAAAGAAGTAATAAAGAAGTAAGAAAGAAAGAAGAAAGAAGTAAGAAAGAAGTAAGAAAGAAGAAAGAAGTACTAAAGAAGTACGAAAGAAGTAAGAAAGAAAGAAGTAAGAAAGAAGTAAGAAAGAAAGAAGAAAGAAGTAAGAAAGAAGTAAGAAAGAAGTATGAAAGAAGTAAGAAAGAAAGAAGAAAGAAGTAAGAAAGAAGTAAGAAAGAAGTATGAAAGAAGTAAGAAAGAAGAAAGAAAGAAGTAAGGAAGAAGTAAGAAAGAAGTAAGAAAGAAGTAAGAAAGAAGTAAGAAAGAAAGAAGAAAGAAATAAGAAAGAAGTAATAAAGAAGTAAGAAAGAAGTAAGAAAGAAGAAAGAAAGAAGTAAGAAAGAAGTAAGAAAGAAGTAAGAAAGAAGTAAGAAAGAAAGAAGAAAGAAGTAAGAAAGAAGTAAGAAAGGAGAAAGAAAGAAGTAAGAAAGAAGAAAGAAAGAAGTAAGAAAGAAGTAAGAAAAAAATTAAGAAAGAAGTAAGAAAGAAGAAAGAAGTAAGAAAGAAGTAAGAAAGAAAGAAGAAAGAAGTAAGAAAGAAGTAAGAAAGAAGTAAGAAAGAAGAAAAAAGTAGTTAGAAAGAAGTAAGAAAGAAGTAAGAAAGAAGTAAGAAAGAAGAAAGAAAGAAGTAAGAAAGAAGTAAGAAAGAATTAAGAAAGAAAGAAGAAAGAAGTAAGAAAGAAGTAAGAAAGAAGTAAGAAAGAAGTAAGAAAGAAGTAAAAAAGAAGAAAGAAGTAAGAAAGAAGAAAGAAAGAAGAAAGAAGTAGGAAAGAAGTAAGAAAGAAGTAAGAAGGAATGAAGAAAGAAGTAAAAAAGAAGTAAGAAAGAAGAAAGAAAGAAGTAAGAAAGAAGAAAGAAAAAAGTAAGAAAGAAGTAAGAAAGAAGTAAGAAAGAAGAAAGAAGTACTAAAGAAGTACGAAACAAGTAAGAAAGAAAGAAGAAAGAAGTAAGAAAGAAAGAAGAAAGTAGTAAGAAAGAAGTAAGAAAGAAGTATGAAAGATGTAAGAAAGAAAGAAGAAAGAAGTAAGAAAGAAGTAAGAAAGAAGTATGAAAGAAGTAAGAAAGAAGAAAGAAAGAAGTAAGGAAGAAGTAAGAAAGAAGTAAGAAAGAAGTAAGAAAGAAAGAAGAAAGAAGTAAGAAAGAAGTAATAAAGAAGAAAGAAAGAAGTAAGAAAGAGGAAAGAAAGAAGTAAGAAAGAAGTAAGAAAGAAAGAAGAATGAAGTAGGAAAGAAGTAAGAAAGAAGAAAGAAAGAAGAAAAAAAGAAGAAAGAAAGAAGTAAGAAAGAAGTAAGAAAGAAGTAAGAATGAAGTAAGAGAAATACGAAAGAAGTAAGAAAGAAGTAAGAAAGAAAGAAGTAAGAAAGAAGTAAGAAAGAAGTAAGAAAGAAGTTAGAAAGAAGTAAGAAAGAAGTAAGAAAGAAGTAAGAAAGAAGTAAGAAAGAAGTAAGAAAGAAAGAAGAAAGAAGTAAGAAAGAAGTAAGAAAGAAGTATGAAAGAAGGAAGAAAGAAGAAAGAAAGAAGTAAGAAAGAAGTAAGAAAGAAGTAAGAAAGAAGTAAGAAAGAAAGAAGAAAGAAGAAAGAAAGAAGAAAGAAAGAAGTAAGAAAGATGTAAGAAAGAAGTAAGAAGGAATGAAGAAAGAAGTAAGAAAGAAGAAAGAAAGAAGTAAGAAAGAAGTAAGAAAGAAGTAAGAAAGAAGTAATAAAGAATTAAGAAGGAATGAAGAAAGAAGTAAGAAAGAAGAAAGAAAGAAGTAAGAAAGAAGTAAGAAAGAAGTAAGAAAGAAGTAAGAAAGAAAGAAGAAAGAAGTAAGAAAGAAGTAAGAAAGATGTAAGAAAGACGAAAGAAAGAAGTAAGAAAGAAGAAAGAAACAAGTAAGAAAGAAGTAAGAAAGAAGTAAGAAAGAAGTAACAAAGAAGTACGAAAGAAGTAAGAAAGAATTAAGAAAGAAAGAAGTAAGAAAGAAGTAAGAAAGAAAGAAGAAGTAAGAAAGACGTAAGAAAGAAGTAAGAAAGAAAGAAGAAAGAAGTAAGAAAGAAGAAAGAAAGAAGTAAGAAAGAAGAAAGAAGTAAGAAAGAAGTAAGAAAGAACTAAGAAAGAAAGAAGAAAGAAGTAAGAAAGAAGTAAAAAAGAACTATGAAAGAAGTAAGAAAGAAGAAAGAAAGAAGTAAGAAAGAAGTAAGAAATAAGTAAGAAAGAAGTAAGAAAGAAAGAAGAAAGAAGAAAGAAAGAAGAAAGAAAGAAGTAAGAAAGAAGTAAGAAAGAAGTAAGAAGGAATGAAGAAAGAAGTAAGGAAAAAGAAAGAAAGAAGTAAGAAAGAAGTAAGAAAGAAAGAAGTAAGAAAGAAGTAAGAAAGAAGAAAGAAAGAAGTTTACAAAGAAGAAAGAAAGAAGTAAGAAAGAAGTAAGAAAGAAGTAAGAAAGAAGTAAGAAAGAAGTAAGAAAGAAAGAAGAAAGAAGTAAGAAAGAAGTAAGAAAGAAGTAAGAAAGAAAGAAGAAAGAAGTAAAAAATAAGTAAGAAAGAAGAAAGAAAGAAGTAAGAAAGAAGTAAGAAAGGAGTAAGAAAGAAGAAAGAAGTAAGAAAGAAGTAAGAAAGAAGTATGAAAGAAGTAAGAAAGAAGTAAGAAAGAAGTAAGAAAGAAGTAAGAATGAAGTAAGAAGGAATGAAGAAAGAAGCAAGAAAGAAGTAAGAAAGAAGTAAGATAGAAGTATGAAGGAAGAAAGAAAGAAGTAAGAAAGAAGAAAGAAAGAAGTAAGAAAGAAGTAAGAAAGAAGTAAGAAAGAAGTATGAAAGAAGAAAGAAAGAAGTAAGAAAGAAGTAAGAAAGAAGTAAGAAAGAAATAAGAAAGAGAGAGGAAAGAAGAAAGAAAGAAGTAGGAAAGAAGTAAGAAAGAAGTAAGAAAGAAGTAATAAAGAATTAAGAAGGAATGAAGAAAGAAGTAAGAAAGAAGAAAGAAAGAAGTAAGAAAGAAGTAAGAAAGAAGTAAGAAAGAAGTATAGAAAGAAAGAAGAAAGAAGTAAGAAAGAAGTACGAAAGAAGTATGAAAGAAGTAAGAAAGAAGAAAGAAAGAAGTAAGAAAGAAGTAAGAAAGAAGTAAGAAAGAAGTAAGAAAGAAAGAAGAAAGAAATTAGAAAGAAGTAAGAAAGAATTAAGAAAGAAAGAAGTAAGAAAGAAGTAAGAAAGAAAGAAGAAAGAAGTAAGAAAGAAGTAAAAAAGAACTATGAATGAAGTAAGAAAGAAGAAAGAAAGAAGTAAGAAAGAAGTAAGAAAGAAGTAAGAAAGAAGTAAGAAAGAAAGAAGAAAGAAGAAAGAAAGAAGAAAGAAAGAAGTAAGAAAGAAGTAAGAAAGAAGTAAGAAGGAATGAAGAAAGAAGTAAGAAAGAAAGAAGTAAGAAAGAAGTAAGAAAGAAGTAAGAAAGAAGTAAGAAAGAAGTAAGAAAGAAGTAAGAAAGAAGTAAGAAAGAAGTAAGAAAGAAAGAAGAAAGAAGTAAGAAAGAAGTAAGAAAGAACTACGAAAGCAGTAAGAAAGAAGTAAGGAAGAAAGAAGTAAGAAAGAAGTAAGAAAGAAGAAAGAAAGAAGTAAGAAAGAAGTAAGAAAGAAGAAAGAAAGAAGTAAGAAAGAAGAAAGAAAGAAGTAGGAAAGAAGAAAGAAGTAAGAAAGAAGTAAGAAAGAAGAAAAAAGAAGTTAGAAAGTAGTAAGAAAGAAGTAAGAAAGAAGTAAGAAAGAAAGAAGAAAGAAGTAAGAAAGAAGTAAAAAAGAACTATGAAAGAAGTAAGAAAGAAGAAAGAAAGAAGTAAGAAAGAAGTAAGAAAGAAGTAAGAAAGAAGAAAGAAAGAAGTAAGAAAGAAGAAAGAAAGAAGTAAGAAAGAAGTAAGAAAGAAGTAAGAAAGAAGTAAGAAAGAAGTAAGAAAGAAGTAAGAAAGAAGTAAGAAAGAAAGAAGAAAGAAGTAAGAAAGAAGTAAGAAAGAAGTAAGAAAGAAGTAAGAAAGAAAGAAGAAAGAAGTAAGAAATAAGTAAGAAAGAAGAAAGAAAGAAGTAAGAAAGAAGTAAGAAAGAAGTAAGAAAGGAGTAAGAAAGAAGAAAGAAGTAAGAAAGAAGTAAGAAAGAAGTATGAAAGAAGTAAGAAAGAAGTAAGAAAGAAGTAAGAAAGAAGTAAGAATGAAGTAAGAAGGAATGAAGAAAGAAGTAAGAAAGAAGTAAGAAAGAAGTATGAAGGAAGAAAGAAAGAAGTAAGAAAGAAGAAAGAAAGAAGTAAGAAAGAAGTAAGAAAGAAGTAAGAAAGAAGTATGAAAGAAGAAAGAAAGAAGTAAGAAAGAAGTAAGAAAGAAGAAAGAAAGAAATAAGAAAGAAAGAGGAAAGAAGAAAGAAAGAAGTAGGAAAGAAGTAAGAAAGAAGTAAGAAAGAAGTAATAAAGAATTAAGAAGGAATGAAGAAAGAAGTAAGAAAGAAGAAAGAAAGAAGTAAGAAAGAAGTAAGAAAGAAGTAAGAAAGAAGTAAGAAAGAAAGAAGAAAGAAGTAAGAAAGAAGTACGAAAGAAGTATGAAAGAAGTAAGAAAGAAGAAAGAAAGAAGTAAGAAAGAAGTAAGAAAGAAGTAAGAAAGAAGTAAGAAAGAAAGAAGAAAGAAGAAAGAAAGAAGTAAGAAAGAAGTAAGAAAGAAGTAAGAAAGAAGTAAGAAGGAATGAAGAAAGTAGTAATAAAGAAGTAATAAAGAAGTAAGAAAGAAGTAAGAAAGAAAGAAGAAAGAAGTAAGAAAGAAGTAAGAAAGAAGTAAGAAAGATGTAAGAAAGAAGAAAGAAAGAAGTAAGAAAGAAGAAAGAAAGAAGTAAGAAAGAAGTAAGAAAGAAGTAAGAAAGAAGAAAAAAGAAGTTAGAAAGAATTAAGAAAGAAGTAAGAAAGAAGTAAGAAAGAAAGAAGAAAGAAGTAAGAAAGAAGTAAGAAAGAAGTAAGAATTAATGAAGAAAGAAGTAAGAAAGAAGAAAGAAAGAAGTAAGAAAGAAGTAAGAAAGAAGTAAGAAAGAAGTAAGAAAAAAGTAAGAAAGAAGTAAGAAAGAAAGAAGAAAGAAGTAAGAAAGAAGTAAGAAAGAACTAGGAAAGAAGTAAGAAAGAAGTAAGAAAGAAGTAAGAAAGAAGTAAGAAAGAAGAAAGAAAGAAGTAAGAAAGAAGTAAGAAAGAAGTAAGAAAGAATAAAGAAAGAAGTAAGAAAGAAGAAAGAAGTAAGAAAGAAGTAAGAAAGAAGTAAGAAAGAAAGAAGAAAGAAGTAAGAAAGAAGTAAGAAAGAAGAAAGAAAGAAGTAAGAAAGAAGTAAGAAAGAAGTAAGAAAGAAGTAAGAAAGAAGTAAGAAAGAAGTAAGAAAGAAGTAAGAAAGAAGTATGAAAGAAGTATGAAAGAAGTAAGAAAGAAGAAAGAAAGAAGTAAGAAAGAAGTAAGAAAGAAGTAAGAAAGAAGTAAGAAAGAAAGAAGAAAGAAGAAAGGAAGAAGTAAGAAAGAAGTAAGAAAGAAGTAAGAAAGAAGTAAGAAGGAATGAAGAAAGTAGTAATAAAGAAGTAATAAAGAAGTAAGAAAGAAGTAAGAAAGAAAGAAGAAAGAAGTAAGAAAGAAGTAAGAAAGATGTAAGAAAGAAGAAAGAAAGAAGTAAGAAAGAAGAAAGAAAGAAGTAAGAAAGAAGTAAGAAAGAAGTAAGAAAGAAAGAAGAAAGAAGTAAGAAAGAAGTAAGAAAGAAGTAAGAAAGAAGTAAGAAAGAAGTAAGAAAGAAGTAAGAAAGAAAGAAGAAAGAAGTAAGAAAGAAGTAAAAAGAACTATGAAAGAAGTAAGAAAGAAGAAAGAAAGAAGTAAGAAAGAAGTAAGAAAGAAGTAAGAAAGAAGCAAGAAAGAAAGAAGAAAGAAGAAAGAAAGAAGAAAGAAAGAAGTAAGAAAGAAGTAAGAAAGAAGTAAGAAGGAATGAAGAAAGAAGTAAGAAAGAAGAAAGAAAGAAGTAAGAAAGAAGTAAGAAAGAAGTAAGAAAGAAGTAAGAAAGAAGTAAGAAAGAAGTAAGAAAGAAAGAAGAAAGAAGTAAGAAAGAAGTAAGAAAGAACTACGAAAGAAGTAAGAAAGAAGTAAGGAAGAAAGAAGTAAGAAAGAAGTAAGAAAGAATTAAGAAAGAAAGAAGTTAGAAAGAAGTAAGAAAGAAGTAAGAAAGTAGAAAAAAGAAGTTAGAAAGAAGTAAGAAGGAAGTAAGAAAGAAGTAAGAAAGAAAGAAGAAAGAAGTAAGAAAGAAGTAAGAAAGAAGAAAGAAAGAAGTAAGAAAGAAGAAAGAAAGAAGTAAGAAAGAAGTAAGAAAGAAGTGAGAAATAAGTAAGAAAGAAGTAAGAAAGAAGTAAGAAAGAAGTAAGAAAGAAGTAAGAAAGAAGTAAGAAAGAAGTAAGAAAGAAGAAAGAAAGAAAGAAGAAAGAAGTAAGGAAGAAGTAAGAGAGAAGTAAGAAAGAAGTTAGAAAGAAGTAAGAAAGAAGTAAGAAGGAATGAAGAAAGAAGTAAGAAGTAAGAAAGAAGTAAGAAAGAAGTAAGAAAGAAAAAAGAAAGAAAGAGGAAAGAAGAAAGAAAGAAGTAGGAAAGAAGTAAGAGAGAAAAAAGAAAGAAAGAGGAAAGAAGAAAGAAAGAAGTAGGAAAGAAGTAAGAAAGAAGTAAGAAAGAAGTAATAAAGAATTAAGAAGGAATGAAGAAAGAAGTAAGAAAGAAGAAAGAAAGAAGTAAGAAAGAAGTAAGAAAGAAGTAAGAAAGAAAGAAGAAAGAAGTAAGAAAGAAGTACGAAAGAAGTATGAAAGAAGTAAGAAAGAAGTAAGAAAGAAAGAAGAAAGAAGTAAGAAAGAAGTAAGAAAGAAGTAAGAAAGATGTAAGAAAGACGAAAGAAAGAAGTAAGAAAGAAGAAAGAAAGAAGTAAGAAAGAAGTAAGAAAGAAGTAAGAAAGAAGTAAGAAAGAAGTACGAAAGAAGTAAGAAAGAATTAAGAAAGAAAGAAGTAAGAAAGAAGTAAGAAAGAAAGAAAGTAGTAAGAAAGACGTAAGAAAGAAGTAAGAAGTAAGAAAGAAGTAAGAAAGAAGTAAGAAAGAAGTAAGAAAGAAGAAAGAATGAAGTAAGAAAGAAGAAAGAAGTAAGAAAGAAGTAAGAAAAAAGTAAGAATGAAGTAAGAAAGAAAGAAGAAGTAAGAAAGAAGTAAGAAGTAAGAAAGAAGTAAGAAAGAAGAAAATAGAAGTTAGAAAGAAGTAAGAAAGAAGTAAGAAAGAAGTAAGAAAGAAGTAAGAAAGAAAGAAGAAAGAAGTAAGAAAGAAGTAAAAAAGAACTATGAAAGAAGTAAGAAAGAAGAATGAAAGAAGTAAGAAAGAAGTAAGAAAGAAGTAAGAAGGAAAGAAGAAAGAAGAAAGAAGAAAGAAAGAAGTAAGAAAGAAGTAAGAAAGAAGTAAGAAGGAATGAAGAAAGAAGTAAGGAAGAAGAAAGAAAGAAGTAAGAAAGAAGTAAGAAAGAAGTAAGAAAGAAGTAAGAAAGAAGGAAGAAAGAAAGAAGAAAGAAGTCAGAAAGAAAGAAGAAAGAAGTAAGAAAGAAGTAAGAAAGAAGAAAGAAAGAAGTAACAAAGAAGAAAGAAAGAAGTAAGAAAGAAGTAAGAAAGAATAAGAAAGAATTAAGAAAGAAGTAAGAAAGAAAGAAGAAAGAAGTAAGAAAGAAGTAAGAAAGAAGTAAGAAAGAAGTAAGAAAGAAGAAAGAAGTAAGAAAGAAAGAAGTAAGAAAGAAGAAAGAAAGAAGTAAGAAAGAAGTAAGAAAGAAGTAAGAAAGAAAGAAGAAAGAAGTAAGAAAGAAGTACGAAAGAAGTATGAAAGAAGTAAGAAAGAAGAAAAAAAAGAAGTAAGAAAGAAGTAAGAAAGAAAGTAGAAAGAAGAAAGAAAGAAGTAAGAAAGAAGTAAAAAAGAAGTAAGAAAGAAGTAAGAAGGAATGAAGAAAGTAGTAATAAAGAAGTAAGAAAGAAGTAAGAAAGAATTAAGAAAGAAAGAAGAAAGAAGTAAGAAAGAAGTTAGAAAGAAGTAAGAAAGAAGTAAGAAAGAAGAATGAAAGAAGTAAGAAAGAAGAAAGAAAGAAGTAAGAAAGAAGTAAGAGAGAAGTAAGAAAGAAGTAACAAAGAAGTACGAAAGAAGTCAGAAAGAATTAAGAAAGAAAGAAGTAAGAAAGAAGTAAGAAAGAAAGAAGAAAGAAGTAAGAAAGACGTAAGAAAGAAGTAAGAAAGAAAGAAGAAAGAAGAAAGAAGTAAGAAAGAAGTAAGAAAGAAGTAAGAAAGAAGAAAGGAAGAAGTAAGAAAGAAGAAAGAAGTAAGAAAGAAGTAAGAAAGAAGAAAAAAGAAGTTAGAAATAAGTAAGAAAGAAGTAAGAAAGAAGTAAGAAAGAAAGAAGAAAGAAGTAAGAAAGATGTAAAAAAGAACTATGAAAGAAGTAAGAAAGAAGAAAGAAAGAAGTAAGAAAGAAGTAAGAAAGAAGTAAGAAAGAAGTAAGAAAGAAAGAAGAAAGAAGAAAGAAAGAAGAAAGAAAGAAGTAAGAAAGAAGTAAGAAAGAAGTAAGAAGGAATGAAGAAAGAAGTAAGAAAGAAGAAAGAAAGAAGTAAGAAAGAAGTAAGAAAGAAGTAAGAAAGAAGTAAGAAAAAAGTAAGAAAGAAGTAAGAAAGAAAGAAGAAAGAAGTAAGAAAGAAGTTAGAAAGAACTACGAAAGAAGTAAGAAAGAAGTAAGAAAGAAAGAAGTAAGAAAGAAGTAAGAAAGTAGAAAAAAGAAGTTAGAAAGAAGTAAGAAAGAAGTAAGAAAGAAGAAAGAAAGAAGTAAGAAAGAAGAAAGAAGTGAGAAAGAAGTAAGAAAGAAGAAAAAAGAAGTTAGAAAGAAGTAAGAAAGAAGTAAGAAAGAAGTAAGAAAGAAGTAAGAAAGAAAGAAGAAAGAAGTAAGAAAGAAGTAAGAAAGAAGTACGAAAGAAGTAAGAAAGAAGTAAGAAAGAAAGAAGTAAGAAAGAAGTAAGAAAGAAAGAAGAAAGAAGTAAGAAATAAGCAAGAAAGAAGTATGAAAGAAGTAAGAAAGAAAGAAGAAAGAAGTGAGAAAGAAGTAAGAAAGAAGAAAGAAAGAAGTAAGAAAGAAGTAAGAAAGAAGTTAGAAAGAAGTAAGAAAGAAGTAAGAAAGAAAGAAGAAAGAAATAAGAAAGAAGAAAGAAGTAAGAAAGAAGTAAGAAAGAAGTATGAAAGAAGTAAGAAAGAAAGAAGAAAGAAGTAAGAAAGAAGTAAGAAAGAAGTATGAAAGAAGTAAGAAAGAAGAAAGAAAGAAGTAAGGAAGAAGTAAGAAAGAAGCAAGAAAGAAGTAAGAAAGAAGTAAGAAAGAAAGAAGAAAGAAGTAAGAAATAAGTAAGAAAGAAGTAAGAAAGAAGTAAGAAAGAAGTAAGAAAGAAGTAAGAAAGGAGTAAGAAAGAAGAAAGAAGTAAGAAAGAAGTAAGAAAAAGTATGAAAGAAGTAAGAAAGAAGTAAGAAAGAAGTATGAAGGAAGAAAGAAAGAAGTAAGAAAGAAGAAAGAAAGAAGTAAGAAAGAAGTAAGAAAGAAGTAAGAAAGAAGTATGAAAGAAGAAAGAAAGAAGTAAGAAAGAAGTAAGAAAGAAGAAAGAAAGAAATAAGAAAGAAAGAGGAAAGAAGAAAGAAAGAAGTAGGAAAGAAGTAAGAAAGAAGTAAGAAAGAAGTAATAAAGAATTAAGAAGGAATGAAGAAAGAAGTAAGAAAGAAGAAAGAAAGAAGTAAGAAAGAAGTAAGAAAGAAGTAAGAAAGAAGTAAGAAAGAAAGAAGAAAGAAGTAAGAAAGAAGTACGAAAGAAGTATGAAAGAAGTAAGAAAGAAGAAAGAAAGAAGTAAGAAAGAAGTAAGAAAGAAGTAAGAAAGAAGTAAGAAAGAAAGAAGAAAGAAGAAAGAAAGAAGTAAGAAAGAAGTAAGAAAGAAGTAAGAAAGAAGTAAGAAGGAATGAAGAAAGTAGTAATAAAGAAGTAATAAAGAAGTAAGAAAGAAGTAAGAAAGAAAGAAGAAAGAAGTAAGAAAGAAGTAAGAAAGAAGTAAGAAAGATGTAAGAAAGAAGAAAGAAAGAAGTAAGAAAGAAGAAAGAAAGAAGTAAGAAAGAAGTAAGAAAGAAGTAAGAAAGAAGAAAAAAGAAGTTAGAAAGAATTAAGAAAGAAGTAAGAAAGAAGTAAGAAAGAAAGAAGAAAGAAGTAAGAAAGAAGTAAGAAAGAAGTAAGAAGTAATGAAGAAAGAAGTAAGAAAGAAGAAAGAAAGAAGTAAGAAAGAAGTAAGAAAGAAGTAAGAAAGAAGTAAGAAAAAAGTAAGAAAGAAGTAAGAAAGAAAGAAGAAAGAAGTAAGAAAGAAGTAAGAAAGAACTAGGAAAGAAGTAAGAAAGAAGTAAGAAAGAAGTAAGAAAGAAGTAAGAAAGAAGAAAGAAAGAAGTAAGAAAGAAGTAAGAAAGAAGTAAGAAAGAAGAAAGAAAGAAGTAAGAAAGAAGAAAGAAGTAAGAAAGAAGTAAGAAAGAAGTAAGAAAGAAAGAAGAAAGAAGTAAGAAAGAAGTAAGAAAGAAGAAAGAAAGAAGTAAGAAAGAAGTAAGAAAGAAGTAAGAAAGAAGTAAGAAAGAAGTAAGAAAGAAGTAAGAAAGAAGTATGAAAGAAGTATGAAAGAAGTAAGAAAGAAGAAAGAAAGAAGTAAGAAAGAAGTAAGAAAGAAGTAAGAAAGAAGTAAGAAAGAAGAAAGAAGAAAGGAAGAAGTAAGAAAGAAGTAAGAAAGAAGTAAGAAAGAAGTAAGAAGGAATGAAGAAAGTAGTAATAAAGAAGTAATAAAGAAGTAAGAAAGAAGTAAGAAAGAAAGAAGAAAGAAGTAAGAAAGAAGTAAGAAAGATGTAAGAAAGAAGAAAGAAAGAAGTAAGAAAGAAGAAAGAAAGAAGTAAGAAAGAAGTAAGAAAGAAGTAAGAAAGAAAGAAGAAAGAAGTAAGAAAGAAGTAAGAAAGAAGTAAGAAAGAAGTAAGAAAGAAGTAAGAAAGAAGTAAGAAAGAAAGAAGAAAGAAGTAAGAAAGAAGTAAAAAAGAACTATGAAAGAAGTAAGAAAGAAGAAAGAAAGAAGTAAGAAAGAAGTAAGAAAGAAGTAAGAAAGAAGCAAGAAAGAAAGAAGAAAGAAGAAAGAAAGAAGAAAGAAAGAAGTAAGAAAGAAGTAAGAAAGAAGTAAGAAGGAATGAAGAAAGAAGTAAGAAAGAAGAAAGAAAGAAGTAAGAAAGAAGTAAGAAAGAAGTAAGAAAGAAGTAAGAAAGAAGTAAGAAAGAAGTAAGAAAGAAAGAAGAAAGAAGTAAGAAAGAAGTAAGAAAGAACTACGAAAGAAGTAAGAAAGAAGTAAGGAAGAAAGAAGTAAGAAAGAAGTAAGAAAGAAGTGAGAAATAAGTAAGAAAGAAGTAAGAAAGAAGTAAGAAAGAAGTAAGAAAGAAGTAAGAAAGAAGTAAGAAAGAAGTAAGAAAGAAGAAAGAAAGAAAGAAGAAAGAAGTAAGGAAGAAGTAAGAGAGAAGTAAGAAAGAAGTTAGAAAGAAGTAAGAAAGAAGTAAGAAGGAATGAAGAAAGAAGTAAGAAGTAAGAAAGAAGTAAGAAGAAGTAAGAAAGAAAAAAGAAAGAAAGAGGAAAGAAGAAAGAAAGAAGTAGGAAAGAAGTAAGAAAGAAAAAAGAAAGAAAGAGGAAAGAAGAAAGAAAGAAGTAGGAAAGAAGTAAGAAAGAAGTAAGAAAGAAGTAATAAAGAATAAAGAAGGAATGAAGAAAGAAGTAAGAAAGAAGAAAGAAAGAAGTAAGAAAGAAGTAAGAAAGAAGTAAGAAAGAAAGAAGAAAGAAGTAAGAAAGAAGTACGAAAGAAGTATGAAAGAAGTAAGAAAGAAGTAAGAAAGAAAGAAGAAAGAAGTAAGAAAGAAGTAAGAAAGAAGTAAGAAAGATGTAAGAAAGACGAAAGAAAGAAGTAAGAAAGAAGAAAGAAAGAAGTAAGAAAGAAGTAAGAAAGAAGTAAGAAAGAAGTAACAAAGAAGTACGAAAGAAGTAAGAAAGAATTAAGAAAGAAAGAAGTAAGAAAGAAGTAAGAAAGAAAGAAAGTAGTAAGAAAGACGTAAGAAAGAAGTAAGAAGTAAGAAAGAAGTAAGAAAGAAGTAAGAAAGAAGTAAGAAAGAAGAAAGAATGAAGTAAGAAAGAAGAAAGAAGTAAGAAAGAAGTAAGAAAAAAGTAAGAATGAAGTAAGAAAGAAAGAAGAAGTAAGAAAGAAGTAAGAAGTAAGAAAGAAGTAAGAAAGAAGAAAATAGAAGTTAGAAAGAAGTAAGAAAGAAGTAAGAAAGAAGTAAGAAAGAAGTAAGAAAGAAAGAAGAAAGAAGTAAGAAAGAAGTAAAAAAGAACTATGAAAGAAGTAAGAAAGAAGAATGAAAGAAGTAAGAAAGAAGTAAGAAAGAAGTAAGAAGGAAAGAAGAAAGAAGAAAGAAGAAAGAAAGAAGTAAGAAAGAAGTAAGAAAGAAGTAAGAAGGAATGAAGAAAGAAGTAAGGAAGAAGAAAGAAAGAAGTAAGAAAGAAGTAAGAAAGAAGTAAGAAAGAAGTAAGAAAGAAGTAAGAAAGAAGGAAGAAAGAAAGAAGAAAGAAGTCAGAAAGAAAGAAGAAAGAAGTAAGAAAGAAGTAAGAAAGAAGAAAGAAAGAAGTAACAAAGAAGAAAGAAAGAAGTAAGAAAGAAGTAAGAAAGAAGTAAGAAAGAATTAAGAAAGAAGTAAGAAAGAAAGAAGAAAGAAGTAAGAAAGAAGTAAGAAAGAAGTAAGAAAGAAGTAAGAAAGAAGTAAGAAAGGAGTAAGAAAGAAGAAAGAAGTAAGAAAGAAAGAAGTAAGAAAGAAGAAAGAAAGAAGTAAGAAAGAAGTAAGAAAGAAGTAAGAAAGAAAGAAGAAAGAAGTAAGAAAGAAGTACGAAAGAAGTATGAAAGAAGTAAGAAAGAAGAAAAAAAAGAAGTAAGAAAGAAGTAAGAAAGAAAGTAGAAAGAAGAAAGAAAGAAGTAAGAAAGAAGTAAAAAAGAAGTAAGAAAGAAGTAAGAAGGAATGAAGAAAGTAGTAATAAAGAAGTAAGAAAGAAGTAAGAAAGAAGTAAGAAAGAAAGAAGAAAGAAGTAAGAAAGAAGTTAGAAAGAAGTAAGAAAGAAGTAAGAAAGAAGAATGAAAGAAGTAAGAAAGAAGAAAGAAAGAAGTAAGAAAGAAGTAAGAGAGAAGTAAGAAAGAAGTAACAAAGAAGTACGAAAGAAGTAAGAAAGAATTAAGAAAGAAAGAAGTAAGAAAGAAGTAAGAAAGAAAGAAGAAAGAAGTAAGAAAGACGTAAGAAAGAAGTAAGAAAGAAAGAAGAAAGAAGAAAGAAGTAAGAAAGAAGTAAGAAAGAAGTAAGAAAGAAGAAAGAAGTAAGAAAGAAGTAAGAAAGAAGAAAAAAAAAGTTAGAAATAAGTAAGAAAGAAGTAAGAAAGAAGTAAGAAAGAAAGAAGAAAGAAGTAAGAAAGATGTAAAAAAGAACTATGAAAGAAGTAAGAAAGAAGAAAGAAAGAAGTAAGAAAGAAGTAAGAAAGAAGTAAGAAAGAAGTAAGAAAGAAAGAAGAAAGAAGAAAGAAAGAAGAAAGAAAGAAGTAAGAAAGAAGTAAGAAAGAAGTAAGAAGGAATGAAGAAAGAAGTAAGAAAGAAGAAAGAAAGAAGTAAGAAAGAAGTAAGAAAGAAGTAAGAAAGAAGTAAGAAAAAAGTAAGAAAGAAGTAAGAAAGAAAGAAGAAAGAAGTAAGAAAGAAGTTAGAAAGAACTACGAAAGAAGTAAGAAAGAAGTAAGAAAGAAAGAAGTAAGAAAGAAGTAAGAAAGTAGAAAAAAGAAGTTAGAAAGAAGTAAGAAAGAAGTAAGAAATAAGAAAGAAAGAAGTAAGAAAGAAGAAAGAAGTGAGAAAGAAGTAAGAAAGAAGAAAAAAGAAGTTAGAAAGAAGTAAGAAAGAAGTAAGAAAGAAGTAAGAAAGAAGTAAGAAAGAAAGAAGAAAGAAGTAAGAAAGAAGTAAGAAAGAAGTACGAAAGAAGTAAGAAAGAAGTAAGAAAGAAAGAAGTAAGAAAGAAGTAAGAAAGAAAGAAGAAAGAAGTAAGAAAGAAGCAAGAAAGAAGTATGAAAGAAGTAAGAAAGAAAGAAGAAAGAAGTGAGAAAGAAGTAAGAAAGAAGAAAGAAAGAAGTAAGAAAGAAGTAAGAAAGAAGTTAGAAAGAAGTAAGAAAGAAGTAAGAAAGAAAGAAGAAAGAAATAAGAAAGAAGAAAGAAGTAAGAAAGAAGTAAGAAAGAAGTATGAAAGAAGTAAGAAAGAAAGAAGAAAGAAGTAAGAAAGAAGTAAGAAAGAAGTATGAAAGAAGTAAGAAAGAAGAAAGAAAGAAGTAAGGAAGAAGTAAGAAAGAAGCAAGAAAGAAGTAAGAAAGAAGTAAGAAAGAAAGAAGAAAGAAGTAAGAAATAAGTAAGAAAGAAGTAAGAAAGAAGTAAGAAAGAAGTAAGAAAGAAGTAAGAAAGGAGTAAGAAAGAAGAAAGAAGTAAGAAAGAAGTAAGAAAAAGTATGAAAGAAGTAAGAAAGAAGTAAGAAAGAAGTAAGAAAGAAGTAAGAATGAAGTAAGAAGGAATGAAGAAAGAAGCAAGAAAGAAGTAAGAAAGAAGAAAGAAAGAAGTAAGAAAGAAGTAAGAAAGAAGTAAGAAAGAAGAAAGAAAGAAGAAAGAAGTAAGAAAGAAGTAAGAAAGAAGAAAGAAAGAAGTATGAAAGAAGAAAGAAAGAAGTAAGAAAGAAGTAAGAAAGAAGTAACAAAGAAGTACGAAAGAAGTAAGAAAGAATTAAGAAAGAAAGAAGTAAGAAAGAAGTAAGAAAGAAAGAAAGTAGTAAGAAAGACGTAAGAAAGAAGTAAGAAGTAAGAAAGAAGTAAGAAAGAAGTAAGAAAGAAGTAAGAAAGAAGAAAGAATGAAGTAAGAAAGAAGAAAGAAGTAAGAAAGAAGTAAGAAAAAAGTAAGAATGAAGTAAGAAAGAAAGAAGAAGTAAGAAAGAAGTAAGAAGTAAGAAAGAAGTAAGAAAGAAGAAAATAGAAGTTAGAAAGAAGTAAGAAAGAAGTAAGAAAGAAGTAAGAAAGAAGTAAGAAAGAAAGAAGAAAGAAGTAAGAAAGAAGTAAAAAAGAACTATGAAAGAAGTAAGAAAGAAGAATGAAAGAAGTAAGAAAGAAGTAAGAAAGAAGTAAGAAGGAAAGAAGAAAGAAGAAAGAAGAAAGAAAGAAGTAAGAAAGAAGTAAGAAAGAAGTAAGAAGGAATGAAGAAAGAAGTAAGGAAGAAGAAAGAAAGAAGTAAGAAAGAAGTAAGAAAGAAGTAAGAAAGAAGTAAGAAAGAAGTAAGAAAGAAGGAAGAAAGAAAGAAGAAAGAAGTCAGAAAGAAAGAAGAAAGAAGTAAGAAAGAAGTAAGAAAGAAGAAAGAAAGAAGTAACAAAGAAGAAAGAAAGAAGTAAGAAAGAAGTAAGAAAGAAGTAAGAAAGAATTAAGAAAGAAGTAAGAAAGAAAGAAGAAAGAAGTAAGAAAGAAGTAAGAAAGAAGTAAGAAAGAAGTAAGAAAGAAGTAAGAAAGGAGTAAGAAAGAAGAAAGAAGTAAGAAAGAAAGAAGTAAGAAAGAAGAAAGAAAGAAGTAAGAAAGAAGTAAGAAAGAAGTAAGAAAGAAAGAAGAAAGAAGTAAGAAAGAAGTACGAAAGAAGTATGAAAGAAGTAAGAAAGAAGAAAAAAAAGAAGTAAGAAAGAAGTAAGAAAGAAAGTAGAAAGAAGAAAGAAAGAAGTAAGAAAGAAGTAAAAAAGAAGTAAGAAAGAAGTAAGAAGGAATGAAGAAAGTAGTAATAAAGAAGTAAGAAAGAAGTAAGAAAGAAGTAAGAAAGAAAGAAGAAAGAAGTAAGAAAGAAGTTAGAAAGAAGTAAGAAAGAAGTAAGAAAGAAGAATGAAAGAAGTAAGAAAGAAGAAAGAAAGAAGTAAGAAAGAAGTAAGAGAGAAGTAAGAAAGAAGTAACAAAGAAGTACGAAAGAAGTAAGAAAGAATTAAGAAAGAAAGAAGTAAGAAAGAAGTAAGAAAGAAAGAAGAAAGAAGTAAGAAAGACGTAAGAAAGAAGTAAGAAAGAAAGAAGAAAGAAGAAAGAAGTAAGAAAGAAGTAAGAAAGAAGTAAGAAAGAAGAAAGAAAGAAGTAAGAAAGAAGAAAGAAGTAAGAAAGAAGTAAGAAAGAAGAAAAAAAAAGTTAGAAATAAGTAAGAAAGAAGTAAGAAAGAAGTAAGAAAGAAAGAAGAAAGAAGTAAGAAAGATGTAAAAAAGAACTATGAAAGAAGTAAGAAAGAAGAAAGAAAGAAGTAAGAAAGAAGTAAGAAAGAAGTAAGAAAGAAGTAAGAAAGAAAGAAGAAAGAAGAAAGAAAGAAGAAAGAAAGAAGTAAGAAAGAAGTAAGAAAGAAGTAAGAAGGAATGAAGAAAGAAGTAAGAAAGAAGAAAGAAAGAAGTAAGAAAGAAGTAAGAAAGAAGTAAGAAAGAAGTAAGAAAAAAGTAAGAAAGAAGTAAGAAAGAAAGAAGAAAGAAGTAAGAAAGAAGTTAGAAAGAACTACGAAAGAAGTAAGAAAGAAGTAAGAAAGAAAGAAGTAAGAAAGAAGTAAGAAAGTAGAAAAAAGAAGTTAGAAAGAAGTAAGAAAGAAGTAAGAAATAAGAAAGAAAGAAGTAAGAAAGAAGAAAGAAGTGAGAAAGAAGTAAGAAAGAAGAAAAAAGAAGTTAGAAAGAAGTAAGAAAGAAGTAAGAAAGAAGTAAGAAAGAAGTAAGAAAGAAAGAAGAAAGAAGTAAGAAAGAAGTAAGAAAGAAGTACGAAAGAAGTAAGAAAGAAGTAAGAAAGAAAGAAGTAAGAAAGAAGTAAGAAAGAAAGAAGAAAGAAGTAAGAAAGAAGCAAGAAAGAAGTATGAAAGAAGTAAGAAAGAAAGAAGAAAGAAGTGAGAAAGAAGTAAGAAAGAAGAAAGAAAGAAGTAAGAAAGAAGTAAGAAAGAAGTTAGAAAGAAGTAAGAAAGAAGTAAGAAAGAAAGAAGAAAGAAATAAGAAAGAAGAAAGAAGTAAGAAAGAAGTAAGAAAGAAGTATGAAAGAAGTAAGAAAGAAAGAAGAAAGAAGTAAGAAAGAAGTAAGAAAGAAGTATGAAAGAAGTAAGAAAGAAGAAAGAAAGAAGTAAGGAAGAAGTAAGAAAGAAGCAAGAAAGAAGTAAGAAAGAAGTAAGAAAGAAAGAAGAAAGAAGTAAGAAATAAGTAAGAAAGAAGTAAGAAAGAAGTAAGAAAGAAGTAAGAAAGAAGTAAGAAAGGAGTAAGAAAGAAGAAAGAAGTAAGAAAGAAGTAAGAAAAAGTATGAAAGAAGTAAGAAAGAAGTAAGAAAGAAGTAAGAAAGAAGTAAGAATGAAGTAAGAAGGAATGAAGAAAGAAGCAAGAAAGAAGTAAGAAAGAAGAAAGAAAGAAGTAAGAAAGAAGTAAGAAAGAAGTAAGAAAGAAGAAAGAAAGAAGAAAGAAGTAAGAAAGAAGTAAGAAAGAAGAAAGAAAGAAGTATGAAAGAAGAAAGAAAGAAGTAAGAAAGAAGTAAGAAAGAAGTAAGAAAGAAGTAAGAAGGAAGAAAGAAAGAAGTAAGAAAGAAGTAAGAAAGAAGTAAGAAAGAAGTCATAAAGAAAGAAGAAAGAAGTAAGAAAGAAGTACGAAAGAAGTATGAAAGAAGTAAGAAAGAAGAAAGAAAGAAGTAAGAAAGAAGTAAGAAAGCAGTAAGAAAGAAGTAAGAAAGAAAGAAGAAAGAAGAAAGAAAGAAGTAAGAAAGAAGTAAGAAAGAAGTAAGAAAGAAGTAAGAAAGAAGTAAGAAGGAATGAAGAAAGTAGTAATAAAAAAGTAAGAAAGAAGTAAGAAAGAAAGAAGAAAGAAGTAAGAAAGAAGTAAAAAAGAAGTAAGAAAGATGTAAGAAAGAAGAAAGAAAGAAGTAACAAAGAAGAAAGAAAGAAGTAAGAAAGAAGTAAGAAAGAAGTAAGAAAGAATTAAGAAAGAAGTAAGAAAGAAAGAAGAAAGAAGTAAGAAAGAAGTAAGAAAGAAGTAAGAAAGAAGTAAGAAAGAAGTAAGAAAGGAGTAAGAAAGAAGAAAGAAGTAAGAAAGAAAGAAGTAAGAAAGAAGAAAGAAAGAAGTAAGAAAGAAGTAAGAAAGAAGTAAGAAAGAAAGAAGAAAGAAGTAAGAAAGAAGTACGAAAGAAGTATGAAAGAAGTAAGAAAGAAGAAAAAAAAGAAGTAAGAAAGAAGTAAGAAAGAAAGTAGAAAGAAGAAAGAAAGAAGTAAGAAAGAAGTAAAAAAGAAGTAAGAAAGAAGTAAGAAGGAATGAAGAAAGTAGTAATAAAGAAGTAAGAAAGAAGTAAGAAAGAAGTAAGAAAGAAAGAAGAAAGAAGTAAGAAAGAAGTTAGAAAGAAGTAAGAAAGAAGTAAGAAAGAAGAATGAAAGAAGTAAGAAAGAAGAAAGAAAGAAGTAAGAAAGAAGTAAGAGAGAAGTAAGAAAGAAAGAAGAAAGAAGAAAGAAGTAAGAAAGAAGTAAGAAAGAAGTAAGAAAGAAGAAAGAAAGAAGTAAGAAAGAAGAAAGAAGTAAGAAAGAAGTAAGAAAGAAGAAAAAAAAAGTTAGAAATAAGTAAGAAAGAAGTAAGAAAGAAGTAAGAAAGAAAGAAGAAAGAAGTAAGAAAGATGTAAAAAAGAACTATGAAAGAAGTAAGAAAGAAGAAAGAAAGAAGTAAGAAAGAAGTAAGAAAGAAGTAAGAAAGAAGTAAGAAAGAAAGAAGAAAGAAGAAAGAAAGAAGAAAGAAAGAAGTAAGAAAGAAGTAAGAAAGAAGTAAGAAGGAATGAAGAAAGAAGTAAGAAAGAAGAAAGAAAGAAGTAAGAAAGAAGTAAGAAAGAAGTAAGAAAGAAGTAAGAAAAAAGTAAGAAAGAAGTAAGAAAGAAAGAAGAAAGAAGTAAGAAAGAAGTTAGAAAGAACTACGAAAGAAGTAAGAAAGAAGTAAGAAAGAAAGAAGTAAGAAAGAAGTAAGAAAGTAGAAAAAAGAAGTTAGAAAGAAGTAAGAAAGAAGTAAGAAAGAAGAAAGAAAGAAGTAAGAAAGAAGAAAGAAGTGAGAAAGAAGTAAGAAAGAAGAAAAAAGAAGTTAGAAAGAAGTAAGAAAGAAGTAAGAAAGAAGTAAGAAAGAAGTAAGAAAGAAAGAAGAAAGAAGTAAGAAAGAAGTAAGAAAGAAGTACGAAAGAAGTAAGAAAGAAGTAAGAAAGAAAGAAGTAAGAAAGAAGTAAGAAAGAAAGAAGAAAGAAGTAAGAAAGAAGCAAGAAAGAAGTATGAAAGAAGTAAGAAAGAAAGAAGAAAGAAGTGAGAAAGAAGTAAGAAAGAAGAAAGAAAGAAGTAAGAAAGAAGTAAGAAAGAAGTTAGAAAGAAGTAAGAAAGAAGTAAGAAAGAAAGAAGAAAGAAATAAGAAAGAAGAAAGAAGTAAGAAAGAAGTAAGAAAGAAGTATGAAAGAAGTAAGAAAGAAAGAAGAAAGAAGTAAGAAAGAAGTAAGAAAGAAGTATGAAAGAAGTAAGAAAGAAGAAAGAAAGAAGTAAGGAAGAAGTAAGAAAGAAGCAAGAAAGAAGTAAGAAAGAAGTAAGAAAGAAAGAAGAAAGAAGTAAGAAATAAGTAAGAAAGAAGTAAGAAAGAAGTAAGAAAGAAGTAAGAAAGAAGTAAGAAAGGAGTAAGAAAGAAGAAAGAAGTAAGAAAGAAGTAAGAAAAAGTATGAAAGAAGTAAGAAAGAAGTAAGAAAGAAGTAAGAATGAAGTAAGAAGGAATGAAGAAAGAAGCAAGAAAGAAGTAAGAAAGAAGAAAGAAAGAAGTAAGAAAGAAGTAAGAAAGAAGTAAGAAAGAAGAAAGAAAGAAGAAAGAAGTAAGAAAGAAGTAAGAAAGAAGAAAGAAAGAAGTATGAAAGAAGAAAGAAAGAAGTAAGAAAGAAGTAAGAAAGAAGTAAGAAAGAAGTAAGAAGGAAGAAAGAAAGAAGTAAGAAAGAAGTAAGAAAGAAGTAAGAAAGAAGTCATAAAGAAAGAAGAAAGAAGTAAGAAAGAAGTACGAAAGAAGTATGAAAGAAGTAAGAAAGAAGAAAGAAAGAAGTAAGAAAGAAGTAAGAAAGCAGTAAGAAAGAAGTAAGAAAGAAAGAAGAAAGAAGAAAGAAAGAAGTAAGAAAGAAGTAAGAAAGAAGTAAGAAAGAAGTAAGAAAGAAGTAAGAAGGAATGAAGAAAGTAGTAATAAAAAAGTAAGAAAGAAGTAAGAAAGAAAGAAGAAAGAAGTAAGAAAGAAGTAAAAAAGAAGTAAGAAAGATGTAAGAAAGAAGAAAGAAAGAAGTAAGAAAGAAGAAAGAAAGAAGTAAGAAAGAAGTAAGAAAGAAGTAAGAAAGAAGTAACAATGAGTACGAAAGAAGTAAGAAAGAATTAAGAAAGAAAGAAGTAAGAAAGAAGTAAGAAAGAAAGAAGAAAGAAGTAAGAAAGACGTAAGAAAGAAGTAAGAAAGAAAGAAGAAAGAAGAAAGAAGTAAGAAAGAAGTAAGAAAGAAGTAAGAAAGAAGAAAGAAAGAAGAAAGAAGAAAGAAGTAAGAAAGAAGTAAGAAAGAAGAAAAAAGAAGTTAGAAAGAAGTAAGAAAGAAGTAAGAAAGAAAGAAGAAAGAAGTAAGAAAGTAGTAAAAAAGAACTATGAAAGAAGTAAGAAAGAAGAAAGAAAGAAGTAAGAAAGAAGTAAGTAAGAAGTAAGAAAGAAAGAAGAAAGAAGAAAGAAAGAAGGAAGAAAGAAGTAAGAAAGAAGTAAGAAAGTAAGAAGGAATGAAGAAAGAAGTAAGAAAGAAGAAAGAAAGAAGTAAGAAAGAAGTAAGAAAGAAGTAAGAAAGAAGTAAGAAAGAAGTAAGAAAGAAAGAAGAAAGAAGTAAGAAAGAAGTAAGAAAGAACTACGAAAGAATTAAGAAAGAAGTAAGGAAGAAAGAAGAAAGAAAGAAGTAAGAAAGAAGAAAGAAAGAAGTAAGAAAGAAGTAAGAAAGAAGAAAGAAAGAAGAAAGAAGTAAGAAAGAAAGAAGTAAGAAAGAAGTAAGAAAGAAAGAAGAAAGAAGTAAGAAAGTAGCAAGAAAGAAGTATGAAAAAAGTAAGAAAGAAAGAAGAAAGAAGTGAGAAAGAAGTAAGAAAGAAGAAAGAAAGAAGTAAGAAAGAAGTAAGAAAGAAGTTAGAAAGAAGTAAGAAAGAAGTAAGAAAGAAAGAAGAAAGAAGTAAGAAAGAAGAAAGAAGTACGAATTAAGTAAGAAAGAATTAAGAAAGAAAGAAGTAAGAAAGAAGTAAGAAAGAAAGAAGAAAGAAGTAAGAAAGAAGTAAGAAAGAAGTATGAAAGAAGTAAGTAAGAAAGAAGAAAGAAGTAAGAAAGAAGTAAGAAAGAAGTATGAAAGAAGTAAGAAAGAAGAAAGAAAGAAGTAAGGAAGAAGTAAGAAAGAAGTAAGAAAGAAGTAAGAAAGAAGTAAGAAAGAAAGAAGAAATAAGTAAGAAAGAAGTAATAAAGAAGTAAGAAAGAAGTAAGAAAGAAGAAAGAATGAAGTAAGAAAGAGGAAAGAAAGAAGTAAGAAAGAAGTAAGAAAGAAAGAAGTAAGAAAGAAGTAAGAAAGAAGTAAGAAAGTAGAAAAAAGAAGTTAGAAAGAAGTAAGAAAGAAGTAAGAAAGAAAGAAGTAAGAAAGAAGTAAGAAAGAAGTAAGAAAGTAGAAAAAAGAAGTTAGAAAGAAGTAAGAAAGAAGAAAGAATGAAGTAAGAAAGAGGAAAGAAAGAAGTAAGAAAGAAGTAAGAAAGAAAGAAGTAAGAAAGAAGTAAGAAAGAAGTAAGAAAGTAGAAAAAAGAAGTCAGAAAGAAGTAAGAAAGGAGTAAGAAAGAAGTAAGAAAGAAGAAAGAAAGAAGAAAGAAAGAAAGAAGAAAGAAGTAAGAAAGAAGAAAGAAAGAAAGAAGAAAGAAGTAAGAAAGAAGTAAGAAAGAAAGAAGAAAGAAGTAAGAAAGAAGAAAGAAAGAAGTACAAAAGAAGTAAGAAAGAATTAAGAAAGAAAGAAGTAAGAAAGAAAGAAGAAAGAAGTAAGAAAGAAGTAAGAAAGAAGTAAGAAAGAAGTATGAAAGAAGTAAGAAAGAAGAAAGAAAGAAGTAAGGAAGAAGTAAGAAAGAAGTAAGAAAGAAGTAAGAAAGAAGTAAGAAAGAAAGAAGAAAGAAGTAAGAAAGTAGTAATAAAGAAGTAAGATTGAAGTAAGAAAGAAGAAAGAAAGAAGTAAGAAAGAGGAAAGAAAGAAGTAAGAAAGAAGTAAGAAAGAAAGAAGTAAGAAAGAAGTAAGAAAGAAGTAAGAAAGTAGAAAAAAGAAATTAGAAAGAAGTAAGAAAGAAGTAAGAAAGAAGTAAGAAAGAAGAAATAAAGAAGAAAGAAAGAAAGAAGAAAGAAGAAAAAAAGAAGTAAGAGAGAAGTAAGAAAGAAGTAAGAAAGAAGGAAGAAAGAAGTAAGAAAGAAGTAAGAAAGAAAGAAGTAAGAAAGAAAGAAGAAAGAAGTAAGAAAGAAGAAAGAAAGAAGAAAGAAGTAAGAAAGAAGTAAGAAAGAAGAAAGAAAGAAGTATGAAAGAAGAAAGAAAGAAGTAAGAAACAAGTAAGAAAGAAGTAAGAAAGAAGTAAGAAGGAAGAAAGAAAGAAGTAAGAAAGAAGAAAGAAAGAAGTAAGAAAGAAGTAAGAAAGAAGTATGAAAGAAGTAAGAAAGAAGAAAGAAAGAAGTAAGAAAGAAGTAAGAAAGAAGTAAGAAAGAAATAAGAAAGAAAGAGGACAGAAGAAAGAAAGAAGTAGGAAAGAAGTAAGAAAGAAGTAAGAAAGTAGTAATAAAGAATTAAGAAGGAATGAAGAAAGAAGTAAGAAAGAAGAAAGAAAGAAGTAAGAAAGAAGTAAGAAAGAAGTAAGAGAGAAGAAAGAAAGAAGAAAGAAAGAAAGAAGAAAGAAGTAAGGAAGAAGTAAGAGAGAAGTAAGAAAGAAGTTAGAAAGAAGTAAGAAAGAAGTAAGAAGGAATGAAGAAAGAAGTAAGAAGTAAGAAAGAAGTAAGAAAGAAGTAAGAAAGAAGTAAGAAAGAAGTACGAAAGAAGTATGAAAGAAGTAAGAAAGAAGTAAGAAAGAAAGAAGAAAGAAGTAAGAAAGAAGTACGAAAGAAGTATGAAAGAAGTAAGAAAGAAGTAAGAAAGAAAGCAGAAAGAAGTAAGAAAGAAGTAAGAAAGAAGTAAGAAAGATGTAAGAAAGACGAAAGAAAGAAGTAACAAAGAAGTACGAAAGAAGTAAGAAAGAATTAAGAAAGAAAGAAGTAAGAAAGAAGTAAGAAAGAAAGAAGAAAGAAGTAAGAAAGACGTAAGAAAGAAGTAAGAAAGAAGTAAGAAAGAAGTAAGAAAGAAGTAAGAAAGAAGTAAGAAAGAAGTAAGAAAGAAGAAAGAAAGAAGTAAGAAAGAAGAAAGAAGTAAGAAAGAAGTAAGAAAAAAGTAAGAATGAAGTAAGAAAGAAAGAAGAAGTAAGAAAGAAGTAAGAAAGAAGTAAGAAAGAAGTAAGAAAGAAGAAAAAAGAAGTTAGAAAGAAGTAAGAAAGAAGTAAGAAAGAAGTAAGAAAGAAGTAAGAAAGAAAGAAGAAAGAAGTAAGAAAGAAGTAAAAAAGAACTATGAAAGAAGTAAGAAAGAAGAATGAAAGAAGTAAGAAAGAAGTAAGAAAGAAGTAAGAAGGAAAGAAGAAAGAAGAAAGAAGAAAGAAAGAAGTAAGAAAGAAGTAAGAAAGAAGTAAGAAGGAATGAAGAAAGAAGTAAGGAAGAAGAAAGAAAGAAGTAAGAAAGAAGTAAGAAAGAAGTAAGAAAGAAGTAAGAAAGAAGTAAGAAAGAAGGAAGAAAGAAAGAAGAAAGAAGTCAGAAAGAAAGAAGAAAGAAGTAAGAAAGAAGTAAGAAAGAAGAAAGAAAGAAGTAACAAAGAAGAAAGAAAGAAGTAAGAAAGAAGTAAGAAAGAAGTAAGAAAGAATTAAGAAAGAAGTAAGAAAGAAAGAAGAAAGAAGTAAGAAAGAAGTAAGAAAGAAGTAAGAAAGAAAGAAGAAAGAAGTAAGAAAGAAGTAAGAAAGAAGTAAGAAAGGAGTAAGAAAGAAGAAAGAAGTAAGAAAGAAAGAAGTAAGAAAGAAGTAAGAAAGAAGTAAGAAAGAAGTAAGAAAGAAGTAAGAAAGAAAGAAGAAAGAAGTAAGAAAGAAGTACGAAAGAAGTATGAAAGAAGTAAGAAAGAAGAAAGAAAGAAGTAAGAAAGAAGTAAGAAAGAAGTAAGAAAGAAGTAAGAAAGAAAGTAGAAAGAAGAAAGAAAGAAGTAAGAAAGAAGTAAAAAAGAAGTAAGAAAGAAGTAAGAAGGAATGAAGAAAGTAGTAATAAAGAAGTAAGAAAGAAGTAAGAAAGAAGTAAGAAAGAAAGAAGAAAGAAGTAAGAAAGAAGTTAGAAAGAAGTAAGAAAGATGTAAGGAAGAAGAAAGAAAGAACTAAGAAAGAAGAAAGAAAGAAGTAAGAAAGAAGTAAGAGAGAAGTAAGAAAGAAGTAACAAAGAAGTACGAAAGAAGTAAGAAAGAATTAAGAAAGAAAGAAGTAAGAAAGAAGTAAGAAAGAAAGAAGAAAGAAGTAAGAAAGACGTAAGAAAGAAGTAAGAAAGAAAGAAGAAAGAAGAAAGAAGTAAGAAAGAAGTAAGAAAGAAGTAAGAAAGAAGAAAGAAAGAAGTAAGAAAGAAGAAAGAAGTAAGAAAGAAGTAAGAAAGAAGAAAAAAGAAGTTAGAAAGAAGTAAGAAAGAAGTAAGAAAGAAAGAAGAAAGAAGTAAGAAAGATGTAAAAAAAGAACTATGAAAGAAGTAAGAAAGAAGAAAGAAAGAAGTAAGAAAGAAGTAAGAAAGAAGTAAGAAAGAAGTAAGAAAGAAAGAAGAAAGAAGAAAGAAAGAAGAAAGAAAGAAGTAAGAAAGAAGTAAGAAAGAAGTAAGAAGGAATGAAGAAAGAAGTAAGAAAGAAGAAAGAAAGAAGTAAGAAAGAAGTAAGAAAGAAGTAAGAAAGAAGTAAGAAAAAAGTAAGAAAGAAGTAAGAAAGAAAGAAGAAAGAAGTAAGAAAGAAGTTAGAAAGAACTACGAAAGAAGTAAGAAAGAAGTAAGAAAGAAGTAAGAAAGAAGTAAGAAAGAAAGAAGTAAGAAAGAAGTAAGAAAGAAAGAAGAAA
The DNA here is from genome assembly GCF_036013475.1 of Columba livia. Classification (NCBI taxonomy): domain Eukaryota; kingdom Metazoa; phylum Chordata; class Aves; order Columbiformes; family Columbidae; genus Columba; species Columba livia. Next base: position 255,385 of record NW_027043223.1, read on the forward strand.
GAAGTAAGAAAGAAGCAAGAAAGAAGTATGAAAGAAGTAAGAAAGAAAGAAGAAAGAAGTGAGAAAGAAGTAAGAAAGAAGTAAGAAAGAAAGAAGAAAGAAGTAAGAAAGAAGTAAGAAAGAAGTACGAAAGAAGTAAGAAAGAAGTAAGAAAGAAAGAAGTAAGAAAGAAGTAAGAAAGAAAGAAGAAAGAAGTAAGAAAGAAGCAAGAAAGAAGTATGAAAGAAGTAAGAAAGAAAGAAGAAAGAAGTGAGAAAGAAGTAAGAAAGAAGAAAGAAAGAAGTAAGAAAGAAGTAAGAAAGAAGTTAGAAAGAAGTAAGAAAGAAGTAAGAAAGAAAGAAGAAAGAAATAAGAAAGAAGAAAGAAGTAAGAAAGAAGTAAGAAAGAAGTATGAAAGAAGTAAGAAAGAAAGAAGAAAGAAGTAAGAAAGAAGTAAGAAAGAAGTATGAAAGAAGTAAGAAAGAAGAAAGAAAGAAGTAAGGAAGAAGTAAGAAAGAAGCAAGAAAGAAGTAAGAAAGAAGTAAGAAAGAAAGAAGAAAGAAGTAAGAAATAAGTAAGAAAGAAGTAAGAAAGAAGTAAGAAAGAAGTAAGAAAGGAGTAAGAAAGAAGAAAGAAGTAAGAAAGAAGTAAGAAAAAGTATGAAAGAAGTAAGAAAGAAGTAAGAATGAAGTAAGAAAGAAGTAAGAAAGAAGTAAGAATGAAGTAAGAAGGAATGAAGAAAGAAGCAAGAAAGAAGTAAGAAAGAAGAAAGAAAGAAGTAAGAAAGAAGTAAGAAAGAAGTAAGAAAGAAGAAAGAAAGAAGAAAGAAGTAAGAAAGAAGTAAGAAAGAAGAAAGAAAGAAGTATGAAAGAAGAAAGAAAGAAGTAAGAAAGAAGTAAGAAAGAAGTAAGAAAGAAGTAAGAAGGAAGAAAGAAAGAAGTAAGAAACAAGTAAGAAAGAAGTAAGAAAGAAGTCATAAAGAAAGAAGAAAGAAGTAAGAAAGAAGTACGAAAGAAGTATGAAAGAAGTAAGAAAGAAGAAAGAAAGAAGTAAGAAAGAAGTAAGAAAGCAGTAAGAAAGAAGTAAGAAAGAAAGAAGAAAGAAGAAAGAAAGAAGAAAGAAAGAAGTAAGAAAGAAGTAAGAAAGAAGTAAGAAAGAAGTAACAAAGAAGTACGAAAGAAGTAAGAAAGAATTAAGAAAGAAAGAAGTAAGAAAGAAGTAAGAAAGAAAGAAGAAAGAAGTAAGAAAGACGTAAGAAAGAAGTAAGAAAGAAAGAAGAAAGAAGAAAGAAGTAAGAAAGAAGTAAGAAAGAAGTAAGAAAGAAGAAAGAAAGAAGAAAGAAGAAAGAAGTAAGAAAGAAGTAAGAAAGAAGAAAAAAGAAGTTAGAAAGAAGTAAGAAAGAAGTAAGAAAGAAAGAAGAAAGAAGTAAGAAAGTAGTAAAAAAGAACTATGAATGAAGTAAGAAAGAAGAAAGAAAGAAGTAAGAAAGAAGTAAGAAAGAAGTAAGTAAGAAGTAAGAAAGAAAGAAGAAAGAAGAAAGAAAGAAGGAAGAAAGAAGTAAGAAAGAAGTAAGAAAGTAAGAAGGAATGAAGAAAGAAGTAAGAAAGAAGAAAGAAAGAAGTAAGAAAGAAGTAAGAAAGAAGTAAGAAAGAAGTAAGAAAGAAGTAAGAAAGAAGTAAGAAAGAAAGAAGAAAGAAGTAAGAAAGAAGTAAGAAAGAACTACGAAAGAAGTAAGAAAGAAGTAAGGAAGAAAGAAGAAAGAAAGAAGTAAGAAAGAAGAAAGAAAGAAGTAAGAAAGAAGTAAGAAAGAAGAAAGAAAGAAGTAAGAAAGAAGAAAGAAAGAAGTAAGAAAGAAGTAAGAAAGAAGTAAGAAAGAAGTAAGAAAGAAGTAAGAAAGAAGTACGAAAGAAGTAAGAAAGAAGTAAGAAAGAAAGAAGTAAGAAAGAAGTAAGAAAGAAAGAAGAAAGAAGTAAGAAAGTAGCAAGAAAGAAGTATGAAAAAAGTAAGAAAGAAAGAAGAAAGAAGTGAGAAAGAAGTAAGAAAGAAGAAAGAAAGAAGTAAGAAAGAAGTAAGAAAGAAGTTAGAAAGAAGTAAGAAAGAAGTAAGAAAGAAAGAAGAAAGAAGTAAGAAAGAAGAAAGAAGTACGAATTAAGTAAGAAAGAATTTAGAAAGAAAGAAGTAAGAAAGAAGTAAGAAAGAAGTATGAAAGAAGTAAGTAAGAAAGAAGAAAGAAGTAAGAAAGAAGTAAGAAAGAAGTATGAAAGAAGTAAGAAAGAAGAAAGAAAGAAGTAAGGAAGAAGTAAGAAAGAAGTAAGAAAGAAGTAAGAAAGAAGTAAGAAAGAAAGAAGAAATAAGTAAGAAAGAAGTAATAAAGAAGTAAGAAAGAAGTAAGAAAGAAGAAAGAATGAAGTAAGAAAGAGGAAAGAAAGAAGTAAGAAAGAAGTAAGAAAGAAAGAAGTAAGAAAGAAGTAAGAAAGAAGTAAGAAAGTAGAAAAAAGAAGTTAGAAAGAAGTAAGAAAGAAGTAAGAAAGAAAGAAGTAAGAAAGAAGTAAGAAAGAAGTAAGAAAGTAGAAAAAAGAAGTTAGAATGAAGTAAGAAAGATAAAGAATGAAGTAAGAAAGAGGAAAGAAAGAAGTAAGAAAGAAGTAAGAAAGAAAGAAGTAAGAAAGAAATAAGAAAGAAGTAAGAAAGTAGAAAAAAGAAGTTAGAAAGAAGTAAGAAAGAAGTAAGAAAGAAGAAAGAAAGTAGGAAAAAGAAATTAGAAAGAAGTAAGAAAGAAGTAAGAAAGAAGTAAGAAAGAAGTATGAAAGAAGTAAGAAAGAAGAAAGAAAGAAGTAAGGAAGAAGTAAGAAAGAAGTAAGAAAGAAGTAAGAAAGAAGTAAGAAAGAAAGAAGAAAGAAGTAAGAAAGTAGTAATAAAGAAGTAAGATTGAAGTAAGAAAGAAGAAAGAAAGAAGTAAGAAAGAGGAAAGAAAGAAGTAAGAAAGAAGTAAGAAAGAAAGAAGTAAGAAAGAAGTAAGAAAGAAGTAAGAAAGTAGAAAAAAGAAATTAGAAAGAAGTAAGAAAGAAGTAAGAAAGAAGTAAGAAAGAAGTATGAATGGAGTAAGAAAAAAGAAAGAAAGAAGTAAGGAAGAAGTAAGAAAGAAGTAAGAAAGAAGTAAGAAAGAAGTAAGAAAGAAAGAAGAAATAAGTAAGAAAGAAGTAATAAAGAAGTAAGAAAGAAGTAAGAAAGAAGAAAGAATGAAGTAAGAAAGTGGAAAGAAAGAAGTAAGAAAGAAGTAAGAAAGAAAGAAGTAAGAAAGAAGTAAGAAAGAAGTAAGAAAGTAGAAAAAAGAAGTTAGAAAGAAGTAAGAAAGAAGTAAGAAAGAAAGAAGTAAGAAAGAAGTAAGAAAGAAGTAAGAAAGAAGTAAGAAAGTAGAAAAAAGAAGTTAGAAAGAAGTAAGAAAGAAGAAAGAATGAAGTAAGAAAGAGGAAAGAAAGAAGTAAGAAAGAAGTAAGAAAGAAAGAAGTAAGAAAGAAGTAAGAAAGAAGTAAGAAAGTAGAAAAAAGCAGTTAGAAAGAAGTAAGAAAGAAGTAAGAAAGAAGTAAGAAAGAAGAAGGAAAGAAGAAAGAAAGAAAGAAGAAAGAAGTAAGAAAGAAGTAAGAAAGAAAGAAGAAAGAAGTAAGAAAGAAGAAAGAAAGAAGTAAGAAAGTAGGAAAAAGAAATTAGAAAGAAGTAAGAAAGAAGTAAGAAAGAAGTAAGAAAGAGGTATGAAAGAAGTAAGAAAGAAGAAAGAAAGAAGTAAGGAAGAAGTAAGAAAGAAGTAAGAAAGAAGTAAGAAAGAAGTAAGAAAGAAAGAAGAAAGAAGTAAGAAAGTAGTAATAAAGAAGTAAGATTCAAGTAAGAAAGAAGAAAGAAAGAAGTAAGAATGAGGAAAGAAAGAAGTAAGAAAGAAGTAAGAAAGAAAGAAGTAAGAAAGAAGTAAGAAAGAAGTAAGAAAGTAGAAAAAAAAATTAGAAAGAAGTAAGAAAGAAGTAAGAAAGAAGTAAGAAAGAAGAAATAAAGAAGAAAGAAAGAAAGAAGAAAGAAGAAAAAAAGAAGTAAGAGAGAAGTAAGAAAGAAGTAAGAAAGAAGGAAGAAAGAAGTAAGAAAGAAGTAAGAAAGAAAGAAGTAAGAAAGAAGTAAGAAAGAAAGAAGAAAGAAGTAAGAAAGAAGAAAGAAAGAAGAAAGAAGTAAGAAAGAAGTAAGAAAGAAGAAAGAAAGAAGAAAGAAGTAAGAAAGAAGTAAGAAAAAAGTAAGAATGAAGTAAGAAAGAAAGAAGAAGTAAGAAAGAAGTAAGAAAGAAGTAAGAAAGAAGTAAGAAAGAAGAAAAAAGAAGTTAGAAAGAAGTAAGAAAGAAGTAAGAAAGAAGTAAGAAAGAAGTAAGAAAGAAAGAAGAAAGAAGTAAGAAAGAAGTAAAAAAGAACTATGAAAGAAGTAAGAAAGAAGAATGAAAGAAGTAAGAAAGATGTAAGAAAGAAGTAAGAAGGAAAGAAGAAAGAAGAAAGAAGAAAGAAAGAAGTAAGAAAGAAGTAAGAAAGAAGTAAGAAGGAATGAAGAAAGAAGTAAGGAAGAAGAAAGAAAGAAGTAAGAAAGAAGTAAGAAAGAAGTAAGAAAGAAGTAAGAAAGAAGTAAGAAAGAAGTAAGAAAGAAGGAAGAAAGAAAGAAGAAAGAAGTCAGAAAGAAAGAAGAAAGAAGTAAGAAAGAAGAAAGAAAGAAGTAACAAAGAAGAAAGAAAGAAGTAAGAAAGAAGTAAGAAAGAAGTAAGAAAGAATTAAGAAAGAAGTAAGAAAGAAAGAAGAAAGAAGTAAGAAAGAAGTAAGAAAGAAGTAAGAAAGAAAGAAGAAAGAAGTAAGAAAGAAGTAAGAAAGAAGTAAGAAAGGAGTAAGAAAGAAGAAAGAAGTAAGAAAGAAAGAAGTAAGAAAGAAGAAAGAAAGAAGTAAGAAAGAAGTAAGAAAGAAGTAAGAAAGAAGTAAGAAAGAAAGAAGAAAGAAGTAAGAAAGAAGTACGAAAGAAGTATGAAAGAAGTAAGAAAGAAGAAAGAAAGAAGTAAGAAAGAAGTAAGAAAGAAGTAAGAAAGAAGTAAGAAAGAAAGTAGAAAGAAGAAAGAAAGAAGTAAGAAAGAAGTAAAAAAGAAGTAAGAAAGAAGTAAGAAGGAATGAAGAAAGTAGTAATAAAGAAGTAAGAAAGAAGTAAGAAAGAAGTAAGAAAGAAAGAAGAAAGAAGTAAGAAAGAAGTTAGAAAGAAGTAAGAAAGATGTAAGAAAGAAGAAAGAAAGAAGTAAGGAAGAAGAAAGAAAGAAGTAAGAAAGAAGTAAGATAGAAGTAAGAAAGAAGTAACAAAGAAGTACGAAAGAAGTAAGAAAGAATTAAGAAAGAAAGAAGTAAGAAAGAAGTAAGAAAGAAAGAAGAAAGAAGTAAGAAAGACGTAAGAAAGAAGTAAGAAAGAAAGAAGAAAGAAGAAAGAAGTAAGAAAGAAGTAAGAAAGAATTAAGAAAGAAGAAAGAAAGAAGTAAGAAAGAAGAAAGGAGTAAGAAAGAAGTAAGAAAGAAGAAAAAAGAAGTTAGAAAGAAGTAAGAAAGAAGTAAGAAAGAAGTAAGAAAGAAAGAAGAAAGAAGTAAGAAAGATGTAAAAAAGAACTATGAAAGAAGTAAGAAAGAAGAAAGAAAGAAGTAAGAAAGAAGTAAGAAAGAAGTAAGAAAGAAGTAAGAAAGAAAGAAGAAAGAAGAAAGAAAGAAGAAAGAAAGAAGTAAGAAAGAAGTAAGAAAGAAGTAAGAAGGAATGAAGAAAGAAGTAAGAAAGAAGAAAGAAAGAAGTAAGAAAGAAGTAAGAAAGAAGTAAGAAAGAAGTAAGAAAAAAGTAAGAAAGAAGTAAGAAAGAAAGAAGAAAGAAGTAAGAAAGATGTTAGAAAGAACTACGAAAGAAGTAAGAAAGAAGTAAGAAAGAAGTAAGAAAGAAGTAAGAAAGAAAGAAGTAAGAAAGAAGTAAGAAAGAAAGAAGAAAGAAGTAAGAAAGAAGCAAGAAAGAAGTATGAAAGAAGTAAGAAAGAAAGAAGAAAGAAGTGAGAAAGAAGTAAGAAAGAAGTAAGAAAGAAAGAAGAAAGAAGTAAGAAAGAAGTAAGAAAGAAGTACGAAAGAAGTAAGAAAGAAGTAAGAAAGAAAGAAGTAAGAAAGAAGTAAGAAAGAAAGAAGAAAGAAGTAAGAAAGAAGCAAGAAAGAAGTATGAAAGAAGTAAGAAAGAAAGAAGAAAGAAGTGAGAAAGAAGTAAGAAAGAAGAAAGAAAGAAGTAAGAAAGAAGTAAGAAAGAAGTTAGAAAGAAGTAAGAAAGAAGTAAGAAAGAAAGAAGAAAGAAATAAGAAAGAAGAAAGAAGTAAGAAAGAAGTAAGAAAGAAGTATGAAAGAAGTAAGAAAGAAAGAAGAAAGAAGTAAGAAAGAAGTAAGAAAGAAGTAAGAAAGAAGTAAGAAAGAAGAAAGAAAGAAGTAAGGAAGAAGTAAGAAAGAAGCAAGAAAGAAGTAAGAAAGAAGTAAGAAAGAAAGAAGAAAGAAGTAAGAAAGAAGAAAGAAAGAAGTAAGAAAGAAGTAAGAAAGGAGTTAGAAAGAAGTAAGAAAGAAGTAGGAAAGAAAGAAGAAAGAAATAAGAAAGAAGAAAGAAGTAAGAAAGAAGTAAGAAAGAAGTATGAAAGAAGTAAGAAAGAAAGAAGAAAGAAGTAAGAAAGAAGTAAGAAAGAAGTATGAAAGAAGTAAGAAAGAAGAAAGAAAGAAGTAAGGAAGAAGTAAGAAAGAAGCAAGAAAGAAGTAAGAAAGAAGTAAGAAAGAAAGAAGAAAGAAGTAAGAAATAAGTAAGAAAGAAGTAAGAAAGAAGTAAGAAAGAAGTAAGAAAGAAGAAAGAAAGAAGTATGAAAGAAGAAAGAAAGAAGTAAGAAAGAAGTAAGAAAGAAGTAAGAAAGAAGTAAGAAGGAAGAAAGAAAGAAGTAAGAAAGAAGTAAGAAAGAAGTAAGAAAGAAGTCATAAAGAAAGAAGAAAGAAGTAAGAAAGAAGTACGAAAGAAGTATGAAAGAAGTAAGAAAGAAGAAAGAAAGAAGTAAGAAAGAAGTAAGAAAGCAGTAAGAAAGAAGTAAGAAAGAAAGAAGAAAGAAGAAAGAAAGAAGTAAGAAAGAAGTAAGAAAGAAGTAAGAAAGAAGTAAGAAAGAAGTAAGAAAGAAGTAAGAAGGAATGAAGAAAGTAGTAATAAAAAAGTAAGAAAGAAGTAAGAAAGAAGTAAGAAAGAAAGAAGAAAGAAGTAAGAAAGAAGTAAAAAAGAAGTAAGAAAGATGTAAGAAAGAAGAAAGAAAGAAGTAAGAAAGAAGAAAGAAAGAAGTAAGAAAGAAGTAAGAAAGAAAGAAGAAAGAAGTAAGAAAGTAGTAAAAAAGAACTATGAAAGAAGTAAGAAAGAAGAAAGAAAGAAGTAAGAAAGAAGTAAGAAAGAAGTAAGTAAGAAGTAAGAAAGAAAGAAGAAAGAAGAAAGAAAGAAGGAAGAAAGAAGTAAGAAAGAAGTAAGAAAGTAAGAAGGAATGAAGAAAGAAGTAAGAAAGAAGAAAGAAAGAAGTAAGAAAGAAGTAAGAAAGAAGTAAGAAAGAAGTAAGAAAAAAGAAGAAAGAAGTAAGAAAGAAGTAAGAAAGAACTACGAAAGAAGTAAGAAAGAAGTAAGGAAGAAAGAAGAAAGAAAGAAGTAAGAAAGAAGAAAGAAAGAAGTAAGAAAGAAGTAAGAAAGAAGAAAGAAAGAAGTAAGAAAGAAGAAAGAAAGAAGTAAGAAAGAAGTAAGAAAGAAGTAAGAAAGAAGTAAGAAAGAAGTAAGAAAGAAGTACGAAAGAAGTAAGAAAGAAGTAAGAAAGAAAGAAGTAAGAAAGAAGTAAGAAAGAAAGAAGAAAGAAGTAAGAAAGTAGCAAGAAAGAAGTATGAAAAAAGTAAGAAAGAAAGAAGAAAGAAGTGAGAAAGAAGTAAGAAAGAAGAAAGAAAGAAGTAAGAAAGAAGTAAGAAAGAAGTTAGAAAGAAGTAAGAAAGAAGTAAGAAAGAAAGAAGAAAGAAGTAAGAAAGAAGAAAGAAGTACGAATTAAGTAAGAAAGAATTAAGAAAGAAAGAAGTAAGAAAGAAGTAAGAAAGAAAGAAGAAAGAAGTAAGAAAGAAGTAAGAAAGAAGTATGAAAGAAGTAAGTAAGAAAGAAGAAAGAAGTAAGAAAGAAGTAAGAAAGAAGTATGAAAGAAGTAAGAAAGAAGAAAGAAAGAAGTAAGGAAGAAGTAAGAAAGAAGTAAGAAAGAAGTAAGAAAGAAGTAAGAAAGAAAGAAGAAATAAGTAAGAAAGAAGTAATAAAGAAGTAAGAAAGAAGTAAGAAAGAAGAAAGAATGAAGTAAGAAAGAAGAAAGAAAGAAGTAAGAAAGAAGTAAGAAAGAAAGAAGTAAGAAAGAAGTAAGAAAGAAGTAAGAAAGTAGAAAAAAGAAGTTAGAAAGAAGTAAGAAAGAAGTAAGAAAGAAAGAAGTAAGAAAGAAGTAAGAAAGAAGTAAGAAAGTAGAAAAAAGAAGTTAGAAAGAAGTAAGAAAGAAGAAAGAATGAAGTAAGAAAGAGGAAAGAAAGAAGTAAGAAAGAAGTAAGAAAGAAAGAAGTAAGAAAGAAATAAGAAAGAAGTAAGAAAGTAGAAAAAAGAAGTTAGAAAGAAGTAAGAAAGAAGTAAGAAAGAAGTAAGAAAGAAGAAAGAAAGAAGAAAGAAAGAAAGAAGAAAGAAGTAAGAAAGAAGTAAGAAAGAAAGAAGAAAGAAGTAAGAAAGAAGAAAGAAAGAAGTACAAAAGAAGTAAGAAAGAATTAAGAAAGAAAGAAGTAAGAAAGAAAGAAGAAAGAAGTAAGAAAGAAGTAAGAAAGAAGTAAGAAAGTAGGAAAAAGAAATTAGAAAGAAGTAAGAAAGAAGTAAGAAAGAAGTAAGAAAGAATCATGAAAGAAGTAAGAAAGAAGAAAGAAAGAAGTAAGGAAGAAGTAAGAAAGAAGTAAGAAAGAAGTAAGAAAGAAGTAAGAAAGAAAGAAGAAAGAAGTAAGAAAGTAGTAATAAAGAAGTAAGATTGAAGTAAGAAGTAAGAAAGAAAGAAGTAAGAAAGAAGTAAGAAAGAAAGAAGAAAGAAGTAAGAAAGAAGAAAGAAGGAAGAAAGAAGTAAGAAAGAAGTAAGAAAGAAGAAAGAAAGAAGTATGAAAGAAGAAAGAAAGAAGTAAGAAAGAAGTAAGAAAGAAGTAAGAAAGAAGTAAGAAGGAAGAAAGAAAGAAGTAAGAAAGAAGAAAGAAAGAAGTAAGAAAGAAGTAAGAAAGAAGTATGAAAGAAGTAAGAAAGTAGTAATAAAGAATTAAGAAGGAATGAAGAAAGAAGTAAGAAAGAAGAAAGAATGAAGTAAGAAAGAAGTAAGAAAGAAGTAAGAAAGAAGTAAGAAAGAAAGAAGAAAGAAGTAAGAAAGAAGTACGAAAGAAGTATGAAAGAAGTAAGAAAGAAGAAAGAAAGAAGTAAGAAAGAAGTAAGAAAGAAGTAAGAAAGAAGTAAGAAGGAATGAAGAAAGTAGTAATAAAGAAGTAAGAAAGAAGTAAGAAAGAAGTAAGAAAGAAAGAAGAAAGAAGTAAGAAAGAAGTAAGAAAGAAGTAAGAAAGAAGTAAGAAAGAAGTAAGAAAGAAGTAAGAAAGAAGTACGAAAGAAGTAAGAAAGAATTAAGAAAGAAAAAAGTAAGAAAGAAGTAAGAAAGAAAGAAGAAAGAAGTAAGAAAGACGTAAGAAAGAAGTAAGAAAGAAGTAAGAAAGAAGAAAAAAGAAGTTAGAAAGAAGTAAGAAAGAAGTAAGAAAGAAGTAAGAAAGAAGTACGAAAGAAGTAAGAAAGAAGTAAGAAAGAAAGAAGTAAGAAAGAAGTAAGAAAGAAAGAAGAAAGAAGTAAGAAAGAAGCAAGAAAGAAGTATGAAAGAAGTAAGAAAGAAATAAGAAAGAAGTGAGAAAGAAGTAAGAAAGAAGAAAGAAAGAAGTAAGAAAGAAGTAAGAAAGAAGTTAGAAAGAAGTAAGAAAGAAGTAAGAAAGGAAGAAGAAAGAATTAAGAAAGAAGAAAGAAGTACGAAAGAAGTAAGAAAGAAGTATGAAAGAAGTAAGAAAGAAAGAAGAAAGAAGTAAGAAAGAAGTAAGAAAGAAGTATGAAAGAAGTAAGAAAGAAGAAAGAAAGAAGTAAGGAAGAAGTAAGAAAGAAGTAAGAAAGAAGTAAGAAAGAAGTAAGAAAGAAAGAAGAAAGAAGTAAGAAAGAAGTAATAAACAAGTAAGAAAGAAGTAAGAAAGAAGAAAGAATGAAGTAAGAAAGAGGAAAGAAAGAAGTAAGAAAGAAGTAAGAAAGAAAGAAGTAAGAAAGAAGTAAGAAAGAAGAAAGAAAGAAAGAAGAAAGAAAGAAGAAAGAAAGAAAGAAGAAAGAAGTAAGAAAGAAGTAAGAAAGAAAGAAGAAAGAAGTAAGAAAGAAGTAAGAAAGAAAGAAGTAAGAAAGAAAGAAGAAAGAAGTAAGAAAGAAGTAAGAAAGAAGTAAGAAAGTAGAAAAAAGAAATTAGAAAGAAGTAAGATAGAAGCAAGAAAGATGTAAGAAAGAAGTAAGAAAGTAGAAAAAAGAAGTTAGAAAGAAGTAAGAAAGAAGTAAGAAAGAAGTAATAAACAAGTAAGAAAGAAGTAAGAAAGAAGAAAGAATGAAGTAAGAAAGAGGAAAGAAAGAAGTAAGAAAGAAGTAAGAAAGAAAGAAGTAAGAAAGAAGTAAGAAAGAAGAAAGAAAGAAAGAAGAAAGAAAGAAGAAAGAAAGAAAGAAGAAAGAAGTAAGAAAGAAGTAAGAAAGAAAGAAGAAAGAAGTAAGAAAGAAGTAAGAAAGAAAGAAGTAAGAAAGAAAGAAGAAAGAAGTAAGAAAGAAGTAAGAAAGAAGTAAGAAAGTAGAAAAAAGAAATTAGAAAGAAGTAAGATAGAAGCAAGAAAGATGTAAGAAAGAAGTAAGAAAGTAGAAAAAAGAAGTTAGAAAGAAGTAAGAAAGAAGTAAGAAAGAAGTAAGAAAGAAGAAAGAAAGAAGAAAGAAAGAAAGAAGAAAGAAGTAAGAAAGAAGTAAGAAAGAAAGAAGAAAGAAGTAAGAAAGAAGTAAGAAAGAAGTACGAAAGAAGTAAGAAAGAATTAAGAAAGAAAGAAGTAAGAAAGAAAGAAGAAAGAAGTAAGAAAGAAGTAAGAAAGAAGTATGGAAGAAGTAAGAAAGGAAGAAGAAAGAAGTAAGAAAGAAGTAAGAAAGAAAGAAGAAAGAAGTAAGAAAGAAGTAAGAAAGAAAGAAGAAAGAAAGAAGTAAGAAAGAAGAAAGAAAAAAGTAAGAAAGAAGTAAGAAAGAAGAAAGAAAGAAGTACGAAAGAAGAAAGAAAGATGTAAGAAAGAAGTAAGAAAGAAGTAAGAGAGAAGTAAGAAAGAAGTAAGAAAGAAGTAAGAGAGAAGTAAGAAAGAAAGAAGAAAGAAGTAAGAAAGAAGTAAGAAAGAAGAAAGAAAGAAGTAAGAAAGAAGAAAGAAAGAAGTAAGAAAGAAGTAAGAAAGAAGTAAGAGAGAAGTAAGAAAGAAAGAAGAAAGAAGTAAGAAAGAAGTATGAAAGAAGTAAGAAAGAAAGAAGAAAGAAGTAAGAAAGAAGTAAGAAAGAAGTATGAAAGAAGTAAGAAAGAAGAAAGAAAGAAGTAAGGAAGAAGTAAGAAAGAAGTAAGAAAGAAGTAAGAAGGAATGAAGAAAGAAGCAAGAAAGAAGTAAGAAAGAAGAAAGAAAGAAGTAAGAAAGAAGTAAGAAAGAAGTAAGAAAGAAGTAAGAAAGAAAGAAGAAAGAAGTAAGAAAGAAGTAAGAAAGAAGAAAGAAAGAACTAAGAAAGAAGAAAGAAAGAAGTAAGAAAGAAGTAAGAAAGAAGTAAGAAAGAAGTAAGAAAGAAGTAAGAAAGAAGTGAGAAAGAAGTAAGAAAGAAGGAAGAAAGAAAGAAGAAAGAAGTAAGAAAGAAAGAAGAAAGAAGTAAGAAAGAAGTAAGAAAGAAGAAAGAAAGAAGTAACAAAGAAGAAAGAAAGAAGTAAGAAAGAAGTAAGAAAGAAGTAAGAAAGAAGTAAGAAAGAAGTAAGAAAGAAAGAAGAAAGAAGTAAGAAAGAAGTAAGAAAGAAGTAAGAAAGAAAGAAGAAAGAAGTAAGAAATAAGTAAGAAAGAAGTAAGAAAGAAGTAAGAAAGAAGTAAGAAAGAAGTAAGAAAGGAGTAAGAAAGAAGAAAGAAGTAAGAAAGAAGTAAGAAAGAAGTATGAAAGAAGTAAGAAAGAAGTAAGAAAGAAGTAAGAATGAAGTAAGAAGGAATGAAGAAAGAAGCAAGAAAGAAGTAAGAAAGAAGAAAGAAAGAAGTAAGAAAGAAGTAAGAAAGAAGAAAGAAAGAAGAAAGAACTAAGAAAGAAGAAAGAAAGAAGAAAGAAAGAAGTAAGAAGGAATGAAGAAAGTAGTAATAAAGAAGTAAGAAAGAAGTAAGAAAGAAGTAACAAAGAAGTACGAAAGAAGTAAGAAAGAATTAAGAAAGAAAGAAGTAAGAAAGAAGTAAGAAAGAAAGAAGAAAGAAGTAAGAAAGACGTAAGAAAGAAGTAAGAAAGAAAGAAGAAAGGAGAAAGAAGTAAGAAAGAAGTAAGAAAGAAGTAAGAAAGAAGAAAGAAAGAAGAAAGAAGAAAGAAGTAAGAAAGAAGTAAGAAAGAAGTAAGAAAGTAGAAAAAAGAAGTTAGAAAGAAGTAAGAAAGAAGTAAGAAAGAAGTAAGAAAGAAGAAAGAAAGAAGTAATAAAGAAGAAAGAAAGAATTAAGAAAGAAGTAAGAAAGAAGAAAGAAAGAAGTAAGAAAGAAGAAAGAAAGAAGTAAGAAAGAAGTAAGAAAGAAGTAAGAAAGAAGTAAGAAAGAAAGAAGAAAGAAGAAAGAAAGAAGTAAGAAAGAAGTAAGAAAGAAGTAAGAAAGAAGTAAGAAAGAAAGAAGAAAGAAGTAAGAAAGAAGTAAGAAAGAAGTAAGAAAGAAGTACGAAAGAAGTAAGAAAGAAGTAAGAAAAAAAGAAGTAAGAAAGAAGTAAGAAAGAAAGAAGAAAGAAGTAAGAAAGAAGCAAGAAAGATGTATGAAAGAAGTAAGAAAGAAAGAAGAAAGAAGTGAGAAAGAAGTAAGAAAGAAGAAAGAAAGAAGTAAGAAAGAAGTAAGAAAGAAGTTAGAAAGAAGTAAGAAAGAAGTAAGAAAGAAAGAAGAAAGAAGTAAGAAAGAAGAAAGAAGTACGAAAGAAGTAAGAAAGAATTAAGAAAGAAAGAAGTAAGAAAGAAGTAAGAAAGAAAGAAGAAAGAAGTAAGAAAGAAGTAAGAAAGAAGTATGAAAGAAGTAAGAAAGAAGAAATAAAGAAGAAAGAAAGAAAGAAGAAAGAAGAAAAAAAGAAGTAAGAGAGAAGTAAGAAAGAAGTAAGAAAGAAGGAAGAAAGAAGAAAGAAAGAAGTAAGAAAGAAAGAAGAAAGAAGTAAGAAAGAAGTAAGAAAGAAGTAAGAAAGAAAGAAGAAAGAAGTAAGAAATAAGTAAGAAAGAAGTAAGATAGAAGTAAGAAAGAAGTAAGAAAGAAGAAAGAAGTAAGAAAGAAGTAAGAAAGAAGTATGAAAGAAGTAAGAAAGAAGTAAGAAAGAAGTAAGAAGGAATGAAGAAAGAATCAAGAAAGAAGTAAGAAAGAAGAAAGAAAGAAGTAAGAAAGAATTAAGAAAGAAGAAAGAAAGAAGAAAGAAGTAAGAAAGAAGAAAGAAAGAAGAAAGAAAGAAGTATGAAAGAAGAAAGAAAGAAGTAAGAAAGAAGTAAGAAAGAAGTAAGAAAGAAGTAAGAAGAAAGAAAGAAAGAAGTAAGAAAGAAGAAAGAAAGAAGTAAGAAAGAAGTATGAAAGAAGTAAGAAAGAAGAAAGAAAGAAGTAAGAAAGAAGTAAGAAAGAAGTAAGAAAGAAATAAGAAAGAAAGAGGAAAGAAGAAAGAAAGAAGTAGGAAAGAAGTAAGAAAGAAGTAAGAAAGAAGTAATAAAGAATTAAGAAGGAATGAAGAAAGAAGTAAGAAAGAAGAAAGAAAGAAGTAAGAAAGAAGTAAGAAAGAAGTAAGAAAGAAGTAAGAAAGAAAGAAGAAAGAAGTAAGAAATAAGTAAGAAAGAAGTAAGAAAGAAGTAAGAAAGAAGTAAGAAAGAAGTAAGAAAGGAGTAAGAAAGAAGAAAGAAGTAAGAAAGAAGTAAGAAAGAAGTATGAAAGAAGTAAGAAAGAAGTAAGAAAGAAGTAAGAATGAAGTAAGAAGGAATGAAGAAAGAAGCAAGAAAGAAGTAAGAAAGAAGAAAGAAAGAAGTAAGAAAGAAGTAAGAAAGAAGAAAGAAAGAAGAAAAAGTAAGAAAGAAGAAAGAAAGAAGAAAGAAAGAAGTATGAAAGAAGAAAGAAAGAAAGAAGAAAGAAGTAAGAAAGAAGAAAGAAAGAAGCAAGAAAGAAGTAAGAAAGAAGTAAGAAAGAAGTAAGAAAGAAGTAAGAAAGAAGTAAGAAAGAAGTGAGAAAGAAGTAAGAAAGAAGGAAGAAAGAAAGAAGAAAGAAGTAAGAAAGAAAGAAGAAAGAAGTAAGAAAGAAGTAAGAAAGAAGAAAGAAAGAAGTAACAAAGAAGAAAGAAAGAAGTAAGAAAGAAGTAAGAAAGAAGTATGAAAGAAGTAAGAAAGAAAGAAGAAAGAAGTAAGAAAGAAGTAATAAAGAAGTAAGAAAGAAAGAAGAAAGAAGTAAGAAATAAGTAAGAAAGAAGTAAGAAAGAAGTAAGAAAGAAGTAAGAAAGAAGAAAGAAGTAAGAAAGAAGTAAGAAAGAAGTATGAAAGAAGTAAGAAAGAAGAAAGAAAGAAGAAAGAAGTAAGAAAGAAGAAAGAAAGAAGAAAGAAAGAAGTATGAAAGAAGAAAGAAAGAAGTAAGAAAGAAGTAAGAAAGAAGTAAGAAGAAAGAAAGAAAGAAGTAAGAAAGAAGAAAGAAAGAAGTAAGAAAGAAGTATGAAAGAAGTAAGAAAGAAGAAAGAAAGAAGTAAGAAAGAAGTAAGAAAGAAATAAGAAAGAAAGAGGAAAGAAGAAAGAAAGAAGTAGGAAAGAAGTAAGAAAGAAGTAAGAAAGAAGTAATAAAGAATTAAGAAGGAATGAAGAAAGAAGTAAGAAAGAAGAAAGAAAGAAGTAAGAAAGAAGTAAGAAAGAAGTAAGAAAGAAGTAAGAAAGAAAGAAGAAAGAAGTAAGAAATAAGTAAGAAAGAAGTAAGAAAGAAGTAAGAAAGAAGTAAGAAAGAAGAAAGGAGTAAGAAAGAAGAAAGAAGTAAGAAAGAAGTAAGAAAGAAGTATGAAAGAAGTAAGAAAGAAGTAAGAAAGAAGTAAGAATGAAGTAAGAAGGAATGAAGAAAGAAGCAAGAAAGAAGTAAGAAAGAAGAAAGAAAGAAGTAAGAAAGAAGTAAGAAAGAAGAAAGAAAGAAGAAAGAAGTAAGAAAGAAGAAAGAAAGAAGAAAAAAAGAAGTATGAAAGAAGAAAGAAAGAAGTAAGAAAGAAGTAAGAAAGAAGTAAGAAAGAAGTAAGAAGAAAGAAAGAAAGAAGTAAGAAAGAAGAAAGAAAGAAGTATGAAAGAAGTAAGAAAGAAGAAAGAAAGAAGTAAGGAAGAAGTAAGAAAGAAGTAAGAAAGAAGTAAGAAGGAATGAAGAAAGAAGCAAGAAAGAAGTAAGAAAGAAGCAAGAAAGAAGTAAGAAAGAAGAAAGAAAGAAGTAAGAAAGAAGTAAGAAAGAAGTAAGAAAGAAGTAAGAAAGAAGTAAGAAAGAAGTGAGAAAGAAGTAAGAAAGAAGGAAGAAAGAAAGAAGAAAGAAGTAAGAAAGAAAGAAGAAAGAAGTAAGAAAGAAGTAAGAAAGAAGAAAGAAAGAAGTAACAAAGAAGAAAGAAAGAAGTAAGAAAGAAGTAAGAAAGAAGTAAGAAAGAAGTAAGAAAGAAGTAAGAAAGAAAGAAGAAAGAAGTAAGAAAGAAGTAAGAAAGAAGTAAGAAAGAAAGAAGAAAGAAGTAAGAAATAAGTAAGAAAGAAGTAAGAAAGAAGTAAGAAAGAAGTAAGAAAGAAGTAAGAAAGGAGTAAGAAAGAAGAAAGAAGTAAGAAAGAAGTAAGAAAGAAGTATGAAAGAAGTAAGAAAGAAGTAAGAAAGAAGTAAGAATGAAGTAAGAAGGAATGAAGAAAGAAGCAAGAAAGAAGTAAGAAAGAAGAAAGAAAGAAGTAAGAAAGAAGTAAGAAAGAAGAAAGAAAGAAGAAAGAACTAAGAAAGAAGAAAGAAAGAAGAAAGAAAGAAGTAAGAAGGAATGAAGAAAGTAGTAATAAAGAAGTAAGAAAGAAGTAAGAAAGAAGTAACAAAGAAGTACGAAAGAAGTAAGAAAGAATTAAGAAAGAAAGAAGTAAGAAAGAAGTAAGAAAGAAAGAAGAAAGAAGTAAGAAAGACGTAAGAAAGAAGTAAGAAAGAAAGAAGAAAGGAGAAAGAAGTAAGAAAGAAGTAAGAAAGAAGTAAGAAAGAAGAAAGAAAGAAGAAAGAAGAAAGAAGTAAGAAAGAAGTAAGAAAGAAGTAAGAAAGTAGAAAAAAGAAGTTAGAAAGAAGTAAGAAAGAAGTAAGAAAGAAGTAAGAAAGAAGAAAGAAAGAAGTAATAAAGAAGAAAGAAAGAATTAAGAAAGAAGTAAGAAAGAAGAAAGAAAGAAGTAAGAAAGAAGAAAGAAAGAAGTAAGAAAGAAGTAAGAAAGAAGTAAGAAAGAAGTAAGAAAGAAAGAAGAAAGAAGAAAGAAAGAAGTAAGAAAGAAGTAAGAAAGAAGTAAGAAAGAGGTAAGAAAGAAAGAAGAAAGAAGTAAGAAAGAAGTAAGAAAGAAGTAAGAAAGAAGTACGAAAGAAGTAAGAAAGAAGTAAGAAAAAAAGAAGTAAGAAAGAAGTAAGAAAGAAAGAAGAAAGAAGTAAGAAAGAAGCAAGAAAGATGTATGAAAGAAGTAAGAAAGAAAGAAGAAAGAAGTGAGAAAGAAGTAAGAAAGAAGAAAGAAAGAAGTAAGAAAGAAGTAAGAAAGAAGTTAGAAAGAAGTAAGAAAGAAGTAAGAAAGAAAGAAGAAAGAAGTAAGAAAGAAGAAAGAAGTACGAAAGAAGTAAGAAAGAATTAAGAAAGAAAGAAGTAAGAAAGAAGTAAGAAAGAAAGAAGAAAGAAGTAAGAAAGAAGTAAGAAAGAAGTATGAAAGAAGTAAGAAAGAAGAAAGAAAGAAGAAAGAAAGAAAGAAGAAAGAAGAAAAAAAGAAGTAAGAGAGAAGTAAGAAAGAAGTAAGAAAGAAGGAAGAAAGAAGTAAGAAAGAAGTAAGAAGGAATGAAGAAAGAAGCAAGAAAGAAGTAAGAAAGAAGAAAGAAAGAAGTAAGAAAGAAGAAAGAAAGAAGTAAGAAAGAAGTAAGAAAGAAGTAAGAAAGAAGTAAGAAAGAAAGAAGAAAGAAGTAAGAAAGAAGTAAGAAAGAAGAAAGAAAGAAGTAAGAAAGAAGAAAGAAAGAAGTAAGAAAGAAGTAAGAAAGAAGTAAGAAAGAAGTAAGAAAGAAGTAAGAAAGAAGTAAGAAAGAAGTGAGAAAGAAGTAAGAAAGAAGGAAGAAAGAATGAAGAAAGAAGTAAGAAAGAAAGAAGAAAGAAGTAAGAAAGAAGTAAGAAAGAAGAAAGAAAGAAGTAACAAAGAAGAAAGAAAGAAGTAAGAAAGAAGTAAGAAAGAAGTATGAAAGAAGTAAGAAAGAAAGAAGAAAGAAGTAAGAAAGAAGTAATAAAGAAGTAAGAAAGAAAGAAGAAAGAAGTAAGAAATAAGTAAGAAAGAAGTAAGAAAGAAGTAAGAAAGAAGTAAGAAAGAAGAAAGAAGTAAGAAAGAAGTAAGAAAGAAGTATGAAAGAAGTAAGAAAGAAGAAAGAAAGAAGAAAGAAGTAAGAAAGAAGAAAGAAAGAAGAAAGAAAGAAGTATGAAAGAAGAAAGAAAGAAGTAAGAAAGAAGTAAGAAAGAAGTAAGAAGAAAGAAAGAAAGAAGTAAGAAAGAAGAAAGAAAGAAGTAAGAAAGAAGTATGAAAGAAGTAAGAAAGAAGAAAGAAAGAAGTAAGAAAGAAGTAAGAAAGAAATAAGAAAGAAAGAGGAAAGAAGAAAGAAAGAAGTAGGAAAGAAGTAAGAAAGAAGTAAGAAAGAAGTAATAAAGAATTAAGAAGGAATGAAGAAAGAAGTAAGAAAGAAGAAAGAAAGAAGTAAGAAAGAAGTAAGAAAGAAGTAAGAAAGAAGTAAGAAAGAAAGAAGAAAGAAGTAAGAAATAAGTAAGAAAGAAGTAAGAAAGAAGTAAGAAAGAAGTAAGAAAGAAGAAAGGAGTAAGAAAGAAGAAAGAAGTAAGAAAGAAGTAAGAAAGAAGTATGAAAGAAGTAAGAAAGAAGTAAGAAAGAAGTAAGAATGAAGTAAGAAGGAATGAAGAAAGAAGCAAGAAAGAAGTAAGAAAGAAGAAAGAAAGAAGTAAGAAAGAAGTAAGAAAGAAGAAAGAAAGAAGAAAGAAGTAAGAAAGAAGAAAGAAAGAAGAAAAAAAGAAGTATGAAAGAAGAAAGAAAGAAGTAAGAAAGAAGTAAGAAAGAAGTAAGAAAGAAGTAAGAAGAAAGAAAGAAAGAAGTAAGAAAGAAGAAAGAAAGAAGTAAGAAAGAAGTATGAAAGAAGTAAGAAAGAAGTAAGAAAGAAGTAAGAAAGAAATAAGAAAGAAAGAGGAAAGAAGAAAGAAAGAAGTAGGAAAGAAGTAAGAAAGAAGTAAGAAAGAAGTAATAAAGAATTAAGAAGGAATGAAGAAAGAAGTAAGAAAGAAGAAAGAAAGAAGTAAGAAAGAAGTAAGAAAGAAGTAAGAAAGAAAGAGGAAAGAATTAAGAAAGAAGTACGAAAGAAGTATGAAAGAAGTAAGAAAGAAGTAAGAAAAAAAGAAGTAAGAAAGAAGTAAGAAAGAAAGAAGAAAGAAGTAAGAAAGAAGCAAGAAAGATGTATGAAAGAAGTAAGAAAGAAAGAAGAAAGAAGTGAGAAAGAAGTAAGAAAGAAGAAAGAAAGAAGTAAGAAAGAAGTAAGAAAGAAGTTAGAAAGAAGTAAGAAAGAAGTAAGAAAGAAAGAAGAAAGAAGTAAGAAAGAAGAAAGAAGTACGAAAGAAGTAAGAAAGAATTAAGAAAGAAAGAAGTAAGAAAGAAGTAAGAAAGAAAGAAGAAAGAAGAAAGAAAGAAGTAAGAAAGAAGTATGAAAGAAGTAAGAAAGAAGAAAGAAAGAAGAAAGAAAGAAAGAAGAAAGAAGAAAAATAGAAGTAGGAGAGAAGTAAGAAAGAAGTAAGAAAGAAGGAAGAAAGAAGTAAGAAAGAAGTAAGAAGGAATGAAGAAAGAAGCAAGAAAGAAGTAAGAAAGAAGAAAGAAAGAAGTAAGAAAGAAGAAAGAAAGAAGTAAGAAAGAAGTAAGAAAGAAGTAAGAAAGAAGTAAGAAAGAAAGAAGAAAGAAGTAAGAAAGAAGTAAGAAAGAAGAAAGAAAGAAGTAAGAAAGAAGAAAGAAAGAAGTAAGAAAGAAGTAAGAAAGAAGTAAGAAAGAAAGAAGAAAGAAGTAAGAAATAAGTAAGAAAGAAGTAAGAAAGAAGTAAGAAAGAAGTAAGAAAGAAGAAAGAAGTAAGAAAGAAGTAAGAAAGAAGTATGAAAGAAGTAAGAAAGAAGTAAGAAAGAAGTAAGAATGAAGTAAGAAGGAATGAAGAAAGAAGCAAGAAAGAAGTAAGAAAGAAGAAAGAAAGAAGTAAAAAGAAGTAAGAAAGAAGAAAGAAAGAAGAAAGAAGTAAGAAAGAAGAAAGAAAGAAGAAAGAAAGAAGTATGAAAGAAGAAAGAAAGAAGTAAGAAAGAAGTGAGAAAGAAGTAAGAAAGAAGTAAGAAGAAAGAAAGAAAGAAGTAAGAAAAAAGAAAGAAAGAAGTAAGAAAGAAGTATGAAAGAAGTAAGAAAGAAGAAAGAAAGAAGTAAGAAAGAAGTAAGAAAGAAGTAAGAAAGAAATAAGAAAGAAAGAGGAAAGAAGGCAGAAAGAAGTAGGAAAGAAGTAAGAAAGAAGTAAGAAAGAAGTAATAAAGAATTAAGAAGGAATGAAGAAAGAAGTAAGAAAGAAGAAAGAAAGAAGTAAGAAAGAAGTAAGAAAGAAGTAAGAAAGAAGTAAGAAAGAAAGAAGAAAGAAGTAAGAAATAAGTAAGAAAGAAGTAAGAAAGAAGTAAGAAAGAAGTAAGAAAGAAGTAAGAAAGGAGTAAGAAAGAAGAAAGAAGTAAGAAAGAAGTAAGAAAGAAGTATGAAAGAAGTAAGAAAGAAGTAAGAAAGAAGTAAGAATGAAGTAAGAAGGAATGAAGAAAGAAGCAAGAAAGAAGTAAGAAAGAAGAAAGAAAGAAGTAAGAAAGAAGTAAGAAAGAAGAAAGAAAGAAGAAAGAAGTAAGAAAGAAGAAAGAAAGAAGAAAGAAAGAAGTATGAAAGAAGAAAGAAAGAAGTAAGAAAGAAGTAAGAAAGAAGTAAGAAAGAAGTAACAAAGAAGTACGAAAGAAGTAAGAAAGAATTAAGAAAGAAAGAAGTAAGAAAGAAGTAAGAAAGAAAGAAGAAAGAAGTAAGAAAGACGTAAGAAAGAAGTAAGAAAGAAAGAAGAAAGGAGAAAGAAGTAAGAAAGAAGTAAGAAAGAAGTAAGAAAGAAGAAAGAAAGAAGAAAGAAGAAAGAAGTAAGAAAGAAGTAAGAAAGAAGTAAGAAAGAAGTAAGAAAGTAGAAAAAAGAAGTTAGAAAGAAGTAAGAAAGAAGTAAGAAAGAAGTAAGAAAGAAGAAAGAAAGAAGTAATAAAGAAGAAAGAAAGAATTAAGAAAGAAGTAAGAAAGAAGAAAGAAAGAAGAAAGAAAGAAGTAAGAAAGAAGTAAGAAAGAAGTAAGAAAGAAGTAAGAAAGAAAGAAGAAAGAAGAAAGAAAGAAGTAAGAAAGAAGTAAGAAAGAAGTAAGAAAGAAGTAAGAAAGAAAGAAGAAAGAAGTAAGAAAGAAGTAAGAAAGAAGTAAGAAAGAAGTACGAAAGAAGTAAGAAAGAAGTAAGAAAAAAAGAAGTAAGAAAAGTAAGAAAGAAAGAAGAAAGAAGTAAGAAAGAAGCAAGAAAGATGTATGAAAGAAGTAAGAAAGAAAGAAGAAAGAAGTGAGAAAGAAGTAAGAAAGAAGAAAGAAAGAAGTAAGAAAGAAGTAAGAAAGAAGTTAGAAAGAAGTAAGAAAGAAGTAAGAAAGAAAGAAGAAAGAAGTAAGAAAGAAGAAAGAAGTACGAAAGAAGTAAGAAAGAATTAAGAAAGAAAGAAGTAAGAAAGAAGTAAGAAAGAAAGAAGAAAGAAGTAAGAAAGAAGTAAGAAAGAAGTATGAAAGAAGTAAGAAAGAAGAAAGAAAGAAGAAAGAAAGAAAGAAGAAAGAAGAAAAAAAGAAGTAAGAGAGAAGTAAGAAAGAAGTAAGAAGGAATGAAGAAAGAAGCAAGAAAGAAGTAAGAAAGAAGAAAGAAAGAAGTAAGAAAGAAGAAAGAAAGAAGTAAGAAAGAAGTAAGAAAGAAGTAAGAAAGAAGTAAGAAAGAAAGAAGAAAGAAGTAAGAAAGAAGTAAGAAAGAAGAAAGAAATAAGGAAGAAAGAAAGAAGAAAGAAGTAAGAAAGAAGTAAGAAAGAAGTAAGAAAGAAGTAAGAAAGAAGTAAGAAAGAAGTAAGAAAGAAGTGAGAAAGAAGTAAGAAATAAGGAAGAAAGAAAGAAGAAAGAAGTAAGAAATAAAGAAGAAAGAAGTAAGAAAGAAGTAAGAAAGAAGAAAGAAAGAAGTAACAAAGAAGAAAGAAAGAAGTAAGAATGAAGTAAGAAGGAATGAAGAAAGAAGCAAGAAAGAAGTAAGAAAGAAGAAAGAAAGAAGTAAGAAAGAATTAAGAAAGAAGAAAGAAAGAAGAAAGAAGTAAGAAAGAAGCAAGAAAGATGTATGAAAGAAGTAAGAAAGAAAGAAGAAAGAAGTGAGAAAGAAGTAAGAAAGAAGAAAGAAAGAAGTAAGAAAGAAGTAAGAAAGAAGTTAGAAAGAAGTAAGAAAGAAGTAAGAAAGAAAGAAGAAAGAAGTAAGAAAGAAGAAAGAAGTACGAAAGAAGTAAGAAAGAATTAAGAAAGAAAGAAGTAAGAAAGAAGTAAGAAAGAAAGAAGAAAGAAGTAAGAAAGAAGTAAGAAAGAAGTATGAAAGAAGTAAGAAAGAAGAAAGAAAGAAGAAAGAAAGAAAGAAGAAAGAAGAAAAAAAGAAGTAAGAGAGAAGTAAGAAAGAAGTAAGAAGGAATGAAGAAAGAAGCAAGAAAGAAGTAAGAAAGAAGAAAGAAAGAAGTAAGAAAGAAGAAAGAAAGAAGTAAGAAGTAAGAAAGAAGTAAGAAAGAAGTAAGAAAGAAAGAAGAAAGAAGTAAGAAAGAAGTAAGAAAGAAGAAAGAAATAAGGAAGAAAGAAAGAAGAAAGAAGTAAGAAAGAAGTAAGAAAGAAGTAAGAAAGAAGTAAGAAAGAAGTAAGAAAGAAGTAAGAAAGAAGTGAGAAAGAAGTAAGAAATAAGGAAGAAAGAAAGAAGAAAGAAGTAAGAAATAAAGAAGAAAGAAGTAAGAAAGAAGTAAGAAAGAAGAAAGAAAGAAGTAACAAAGAAGAAAGAAAGAAGTAAGAATGAAGTAAGAAGGAATGAAGAAAGAAGCAAGAAAGAAGTAAGAAAGAAGAAAGAAAGAAGTAAGAAAGAATTAAGAAAGAAGAAAGAAAGAAGAAAGAAGTAAGAAAGAAGTAAGAAAGAAGTAAGAAAGAAGTAAGAAGAAAGAAAGAAAGAAGTAAGAAAGAAGAAAGAAAGAAGTAAGAAAGAAGTATGAAAGAAGTAAGAAAGAAGAAAGAAAGAAGTAAGAAAGAAGTAAGAAAGAAGTAAGAAAGAAATAAGAAAGAAAGAGGAAAGAAGAAAGAAAGAAGTAGGAAAGAAGTAAGAAAGAAGTAAGAAAGAAGTAATAAAGAATTAAGAAGGAATGAAGAAAGAAGTAAGAAAGAAGAAAGAAAGAAGTAAGAAAGAAGTAAGAAAGAAGTAAGAAAGAAGTAAGAAAGAAAGAAGAAAGAAGTAAGAAATAAGTAAGAAAGAAGTAAGAAAGAAGTAAGAAAGAAGTAAGAAAGAAGTAAGAAAGGAGTAAGAAAGAAGAAAGAAGTAACAAAGAAGTACGAAAGAAGTAAGAAAGAATTAAGAAAGAAAGAAGTAAGAAAGAAGTAAGAAAGAAAGAAGAAAGAAGTAAGAAAGACGTAAGAAAGAAGTAAGAAAGAAAGAAGAAAGGAGAAAGAAGTAAGAAAGAAGTAAGAAAGAAGTAAGAAAGAAGAAAGAAAGAAGAAAGAAGAAAGAAGTAAGAAAGAAGTAAGAAAGAAGTAAGAAAGTAGAAAAAAGAAGTTAGAAAGAAGTAAGAAAGAAGTAAGAAAGAAGTAAGAAAGAAGAAAGAAAGAAGTAATAAAGAAGAAAGAAAGAATTAAGAAAGAAGTAAGAAAGAAGAAAGAAAGAAGAAAGAAGAAAGAAAGAAGTAAGAAAGAAGTAAGAAAGAAGTAAGAAAGAAGTAAGAAAGAAAGAAGAAAGAAGAAAGAAAGAAGTAAGAAAGAAGTAAGAAAGAAGTAAGAAAGAAGTAAGAAAGAAAGAAGAAAGAAGTAAGAAAGAAGTAAGAAAGAAGTAAGAAAGAAGTACGAAAGAAGTAAGAAAGAAGTAAGAAAAAAAGAAGTAAGAAAGAAGTAAGAAAGAAAGAAGAAAGAAGTAAGAAAGAAGCAAGAAAGATGTATGAAAGAAGTAAGAAAGAAAGAAGAAAGAAGTGAGAAAGAAGTAAGAAAGAAGAAAGAAAGAAGTAAGAAAGAAGTAAGAAAGAAGTTAGAAAGAAGTAAGAAAGAAGTAAGAAAGAAAGAAGAAAGAAGTAAGAAAGAAGAAAGAAGTACGAAAGAAGTAAGAAAGAATTAAGAAAGAAAGAAGTAAGAAAGAAGTAAGAAAGAAAGAAGAAAGAAGTAAGAAAGAAGTAAGAAAGAAGTATGAAAGAAGTAAGAAAGAAGAAAGAAAGAAGAAAGAAAGAAAGAAGAAAGAAGAAAAAAAGAAGTAAGAGAGAAGTAAGAAAGAAGTAAGAAAGAAGGAAGAAAGAAGTAAGAAAGAAGTAAGAAGGAATGAAGAAAGAAGCAAGAAAGAAGTAAGAAAGAAGAAAGAAAGAAGTAAGAAAGAAGAAAGAAAGAAGTAAGAAAGAAGTAAGAAAGAAGTAAGAAAGAAGTAAGAAAGAAAGAAGAAAGAAGTAAGAAAGAAGTAAGAAAGAAGAAAGAAAGAAGTAAGAAAGAAGAAAGAAAGAAGTAAGAAAGAAGTAAGAAAGAAGTAAGAAAGAAGTAAGAAAGAAGTAAGAAAGAAGTAAGAAAGAAGTGAGAAAGAAGTAAGAAAGAAGGAAGAAAGAAAGAAGAAAGAAGTAAGAAAGAAAGAAGAAAGAAGTAAGAAAGAAGTAAGAAAGAAGAAAGAAAGAAGTAACAAAGAAGAAAGAAAGAAGTAAGAAAGAAGTAAGAAAGAAGTATGAAAGAAGTAAGAAAGAAAGAAGAAAGAAGTAAGAAAGAAGTAATAAAGAAGTAAGAAAGAAAGAAGAAAGAAGTAAGAAATAAGTAAGAAAGAAGTAAGAAAGAAGTAAGAAAGAAGTAAGAAAGAAGAAAGAAGTAAGAAAGAAGTAAGAAAGAAGTATGAAAGAAGTAAGAAAGAAGAAAGAAAGAAGAAAGAAGTAAGAAAGAAGAAAGAAAGAAGAAAGAAAGAAGTATGAAAGAAGAAAGAAAGAAGTAAGAAAGAAGTAAGAAAGAAGTAAGAAGAAAGAAAGAAAGAAGTAAGAAAGAAGAAAGAAAGAAGTAAGAAAGAAGTATGAAAGAAGTAAGAAAGAAGAAAGAAAGAAGTAAGAAAGAAGTAAGAAAGAAATAAGAAAGAAAGAGGAAAGAAGAAAGAAAGAAGTAGGAAAGAAGTAAGAAAGAAGTAAGAAAGAAGTAATAAAGAATTAAGAAGGAATGAAGAAAGAAGTAAGAAAGAAGAAAGAAAGAAGTAAGAAAGAAGTAAGAAAGAAGTAAGAAAGAAGTAAGAAAGAAAGAAGAAAGAAGTAAGAAATAAGTAAGAAAGAAGTAAGAAAGAAGTAAGAAAGAAGTAAGAAAGAAGAAAGGAGTAAGAAAGAAGAAAGAAGTAAGAAAGAAGTAAGAAAGAAGTATGAAAGAAGTAAGAAAGAAGTAAGAAAGAAGTAAGAATGAAGTAAGAAGGAATGAAGAAAGGAGCAAGAAAGAAGTAAGAAAGAAGAAAGAAAGAAGTAAGAAAGAAGTAAGAAAGAAGAAAGAAAGAAGAAAGAAGTAAGAAAGAAGAAAGAAAGAAGAAAAAAAGAAGTATGAAAGAAGAAAGAAAGAAGTAAGAAAGAAGTAAGAAAGAAGTAAGAAAGAAGTAAGAAGAAAGAAAGAAAGAAGTAAGAAAGAAGAAAGAAAGAAGTAAGAAAGAAGTATGAAAGAAGTAAGAAAGAAGTAAGAAAGAAGTAAGAAAGAAATAAGAAAGAAAGAGGAAAGAAGAAAGAAAGAAGTAGGAAAGAAGTAAGAAAGAAGTAAGAAAGAAGTAATAAAGAATTAAGAAGGAATGAAGAAAGAAGTAAGAAAGAAGAAAGAAAGAAGTAAGAAAGAAGTAAGAAAGAAGTAAGAAAGAAAGAGGAAAGAATTAAGAAAGAAGTACGAAAGAAGTATGAAAGAAGTAAGAAAGAAGTAAGAAAAAAAGAAGTAAGAAAGAAGTAAGAAAGAAAGAAGAAAGAAGTAAGAAAGAAGCAAGAAAGATGTATGAAAGAAGTAAGAAAGAAGTAAGAAAGAAGTGAGAAAGAAGTAAGAAAGAAGTAAGAAAGAAAGAAGAAAGAAGTAAGAAAGAAGATGAAGTACGAAAGAAGTAAGAAAGAATTAAGAAAGAAAGAAGTAAGAAAGAAGTAAGAAAGAAAGAAGAAAGAAGAAAGAAAGAAGTAAGAAAGAAGTATGAAAGAAGTAAGAAAGAAGAAAGAAAGAAGAAAGAAAGAAAGAAGAAAGAAGAAAAAAAGAAGTAAGAGAGAAGTAAGAAAGAAGTAAGAAAGAAGGAAGAAAGAAGTAAGAAAGAAGTAAGAAGGAATGAAGAAAGAAGCAAGAAAGAAGTAAGAAAGAAGAAAGAAAGAAGTAAGAAAGAAGAAAGAAAGAAGTAAGAAAGAAGTAAGAAAGAAGTAAGAAAGAAGTAAGAAAGAAAGAAGAAAGAAGTAAGAAAGAAGTAAGAAAGAAGAAAGAAAGAAGTAAGAAAGAAGAAAGAAAGAAGTAAGAAAGAAGTAAGAAAGAAGTAAGAAAGAAGTAAGAAAGAAGTAAGAAAGAAGTAAGAAAGAAGTGAGAAAGAAGTAAGAAAGAAGGAAGAAAGAAAGAAGAAAGAAGTAAGAAAGAAAGAAGAAAGAAGTAAGAAAGAAGTAAGAAAGAAGAAAGAAAGAAGTAACAAAGAAGAAAGAAAGAAGTAAGAAAGAAGTAAGAAAGAAGTAAGAAAGAAGTAAGAAAGAAAGAAGAAAGAAGTAAGAAAGAAGTAAGAAAGAAGTAAGAAAGAAAGAAGAAAGAAGTAAGAAATAAGTAAGAAAGAAGTAAGAAAGAAGTAAGAAAGAAGTAAGAAAGAAGAAAGAAGTAAGAAAGAAGTAAGAAAGAAGTATGAAAGAAGTAAGAAAGAAGTAAGAAAGAAGTAAGAATGAAGTAAGAAGGAATGAAGAAAGAAGCAAGAAAGAAGTAAGAAAGAAGAAAGAAAGAAGTAAGAAAGAAGTAAGAAAGAAGAAAGAAAGAAGAAAGAAGTAAGAAAGAAGAAAGAAAGAAGAAAGAAAGAAGTATGAAAGAAGAAAGAAAGAAGTAAGAAAGAAGTGAGAAAGAAGTAAGAAAGAAGTAAGAAGAAAGAAAGAAAGAAGTAAGAAAAAAGAAAGAAAGAAGTAAGAAAGAAGTATGAAAGAAGTAAGAAAGAAGAAAGAAAGAAGTAAGAAAGAAGTAAGAAAGAAATAAGAAAGAAAGAGGAAAGAAGAAAGAAAGAAGTAGGAAAGAAGTAAGAAAGAAGTAAGAAAGAAGTAATAAAGAATTAAGAAGGAATGAAGAAAGAAGTAAGAAAGAAGAAAGAAAGAAGTAAGAAAGAAGTAAGAAAGAAGTAAGAAAGAAGTAAGAAAGAAAGAAGAAAGAAGTAAGAAATAAGTAAGAAAGAAGTAAGAAAGAAGTAAGAAAGAAGTAAGAAAGAAGAAAGGAGTAAGAAAGAAGAAAGAAGTAAGAAAGAAGTAAGAAAGAAGTATGAAAGAAGTAAGAAAGAAGTAAGAAAGAAGTAAGAATGAAGTAAGAAGGAATGAAGAAAGGAGCAAGAAAGAAGTAAGAAAGAAGAAAGAAAGAAGTAAGAAAGAAGTAAGAAAGAAGAAAGAAAGAAGAAAGAAGTAAGAAAGAAGAAAGAAAGAAGAAAAAAAGAAGTATGAAAGAAGAAAGAAAGAAGTAAGAAAGAAGTAAGAAAGAAGTAAGAAAGAAGTAAGAAGAAAGAAAGAAAGAAGTAAGAAAGAAGAAAGAAAGAAGTAAGAAAGAAGTATGAAAGAAGTAAGAAAGAAGTAAGAAAGAAGTAAGAAAGAAATAAGAAAGAAAGAGGAAAGAAGAAAGAAAGAAGTAGGAAAGAAGTAAGAAAGAAGTAAGAAAGAAGTAATAAAGAATTAAGAAGGAATGAAGAAAGAAGTAAGAAAGAAGAAAGAAAGAAGTAAGAAAGAAGTAAGAAAGAAGTAAGAAAGAAAGAGGAAAGAATTAAGAAAGAAGTACGAAAGAAGTATGAAAGAAGTAAGAAAGAAGTAAGAAAAAAAGAAGTAAGAAAGAAGTAAGAAAGAAAGAAGAAAGAAGTAAGAAAGAAGCAAGAAAGATGTATGAAAGAAGTAAGAAAGAAGTAAGAAAGAAGTGAGAAAGAAGTAAGAAAGAAGTAAGAAAGAAAGAAGAAAGAAGTAAGAAAGAAGAAAGAAGTACGAAAGAAGTAAGAAAGAATTAAGAAAGAAAGAAGTAAGAAAGAAGTAAGAAAGAAAGAAGAAAGAAGAAAGAAAGAAGTAAGAAAGAAGTATGAAAGAAGTAAGAAAGAAGAAAGAAAGAAGAAAGAAAGAAAGAAGAAAGAAGAAAAAAAGAAGTAAGAGAGAAGTAAGAAAGAAGTAAGAAAGAAGGAAGAAAGAAGTAAGAAAGAAGTAAGAAGGAATGAAGAAAGAAGCAAGAAAGAAGTAAGAAAGAAGAAAGAAAGAAGTAAGAAAGAAGAGAGAAAGAAGTAAGAAAGAAGTAAGAAAGAAGTAAGAAAGAAGTAAGAAAGAAAGAAGAAAGAAGTAAGAAAGAAGTAAGAAAGAAGAAAGAAAGAAGTAAGAAAGAAGAAAGAAAGAAGTAAGAAAGAAGTAAGAAAGAAGTAAGAAAGAAGTAAGAAAGAAGTAAGAAAGAAGTAAGAAAGAAGTGAGAAAGAAGTAAGAAAGAAGGAAGAAAGAAAGAAGAAAGAAGTAAGAAAGAAAGAAGAAAGAAGTAAGAAAGAAGTAAGAAAGAAGAAAGAAAGAAGTAACAAAGAAGAAAGAAAGAAGTAAGAAAGAAGTAAGAAAGAAGTAAGAAAGAAGTAAGAAAGAAAGAAGAAAGAAGTAAGAAAGAAGTAAGAAAGAAGTAAGAAAGAAAGAAGAAAGAAGTAAGAAATAAGTAAGAAAGAAGTAAGAAAGAAGTAAGAAAGAAGTAAGAAAGAAGAAAGAAGTAAGAAAGAAGTAAGAAAGAAGTATGAAAGAAGTAAGAAAGAAGTAAGAAAGAAGTAAGAATGAAGTAAGAAGGAATGAAGAAAGAAGCAAGAAAGAAGTAAGAAAGAAGAAAGAAAGAAGTAAGAAAGAAGTAAGAAAGAAGAAAGAAAGAAGAAAGAAGTAAGAAAGAAGAAAGAAAGAAGAAAGAAAGAAGTATGAAAGAAGAAAGAAAGAAGTAAGAAAGAAGTGAGAAAGAAGTAAGAAAGAAGTAAGAAGAAAGAAAGAAAGAAGTAAGAAAAAAGAAAGAAAGAAGTAAGAAAGAAGTATGAAAGAAGTAAGAAAGAAGAAAGAAAGAAGTAAGAAAGAAGTAAGAAAGAAGTAAGAAAGAAATAAGAAAGAAAGAGGAAAGAAGGCAGAAAGAAGTAGGAAAGAAGTAAGAAAGAAGTAAGAAAGAAGTAATAAAGAATTAAGAAGGAATGAAGAAAGAAGTAAGAAAGAAGAAAGAAAGAAGTAAGAAAGAAGTAAGAAAGAAGTAAGAAAGAAGTAAGAAAGAAAGAAGAAAGAAGTAAGAAATAAGTAAGAAAGAAGTAAGAAAGAAGTAAGAAAGAAGTAAGAAAGAAGTAAGAAAGGAGTAAGAAAGAAGAAAGAAGTAAGAAAGAAGTAAGAAAGAAGTATGAAAGAAGTAAGAAAGAAGTAAGAAAGAAGTAAGAATGAAGTAAGAAGGAATGAAGAAAGAAGCAAGAAAGAAGTAAGAAAGAAGAAAGAAAGAAGTAAGAAAGAAGTAAGAAAGAAGAAAGAAAGAAGAAAGAAGTAAGAAAGAAGAAAGAAAGAAGAAAGAAAGAAGTATGAAAGAAGAAAGAAAGAAGTAAGAAAGAAGTAAGAAAGAAGTAAGAAAGAAGTAACAAAGAAGTACGAAAGAAGTAAGAAAGAATTAAGAAAGAAAGAAGTAAGAAAGAAGTAAGAAAGAAAGAAGAAAGAAGTAAGAAAGACGTAAGAAAGAAGTAAGAAAGAAAGAAGAAAGGAGAAAGAAGTAAGAAAGAAGTAAGAAAGAAGTAAGAAAGAAGAAAGAAAGAAGAAAGAAGAAAGAAGTAAGAAAGAAGTAAGAAAGAAGTAAGAAAGAAGTAAGAAAGTAGAAAAAAGAAGTTAGAAAGAAGTAAGAAAGAAGTAAGAAAGAAGTAAGAAAGAAGAAAGAAAGAAGTAATAAAGAAGAAAGAAAGAATTAAGAAAGAAGTAAGAAAGAAGAAAGAAAGAAGTAAGAAAGAAGAAAGAAAGAAGTAAGAAAGAAGTAAGAAAGAAGTAAGAAAGAAGTAAGAAAGAAAGAAGAAAGAAGAAAGAAAGAAGTAAGAAAGAAGTAAGAAAGAAGTAAGAAAGAAGTAAGAAAGAAAGAAGAAAGAAGTAAGAAAGAAGTAAGAAAGAAGTAAGAAAGAAGTACGAAAGAAGTAAGAAAGAAGTAAGAAAAAAAGAAGTAAGAAAGAAGTAAGAAAGAAAGAAGAAAGAAGTAAGAAAGAAGCAAGAAAGATGTATGAAAGAAGTAAGAAAGAAAGAAGAAAGAAGTGAGAAAGAAGTAAGAAAGAAGAAAGAAAGAAGTAAGAAAGAAGTAAGAAAGAAGTTAGAAAGAAGTAAGAAAGAAGTAATAAAGAATTAAGAAGGAATGAAGAAAGAAGTAAGAAAGAAGAAAGAAAGAAGTAAGAAAGAAGTAAGAAAGAAGTAAGAAAGAAGTAAGAAAGAAAGAAGAAAGAAGTAAGAAATAAGTAAGAAAGAAGTAAGAAAGAAGTAAGAAAGAAGTAAGAAAGAAGAAAGGAGTAAGAAAGAAGAAAGAAGTAAGAAAGAAGTAAGAAAGAAGTATGAAAGAAGTAAGAAAGAAGTAAGAAAGAAGTAAGAATGAAGTAAGAAGGAATGAAGAAAGGAGCAAGAAAGAAGTAAGAAAGAAGAAAGAAAGAAGTAAGAAAGAAGTAAGAAAGAAGAAAGAAAGAAGAAAGAAGTAAGAAAGAAGAAAGAAAGAAGAAAAAAAGAAGTATGAAAGAAGAAAGAAAGAAGTAAGAAAGAAGTAAGAAAGAAGTAAGAAAGAAGTAAGAAGAAAGAAAGAAAGAAGTAAGAAAGAAGAAAGAAAGAAGTAAGAAAGAAGTATGAAAGAAGTAAGAAAGAAGTAAGAAAGAAGTAAGAAAGAAATAAGAAAGAAAGAGGAAAGAAGAAAGAAAGAAGTAGGAAAGAAGTAAGAAAGAAGTAAGAAAGAAGTAATAAAGAATTAAGAAGGAATGAAGAAAGAAGTAAGAAAGAAGAAAGAAAGAAGTAAGAAAGAAGTAAGAAAGAAGTAAGAAAGAAAGAGGAAAGAATTAAGAAAGAAGTACGAAAGAAGTATGAAAGAAGTAAGAAAGAAGTAAGAAAAAAAGAAGTAAGAAAGAAGTAAGAAAGAAAGAAGAAAGAAGTAAGAAAGAAGCAAGAAAGATGTATGAAAGAAGTAAGAAAGAAGTAAGAAAGAAGTGAGAAAGAAGTAAGAAAGAAGTAAGAAAGAAAGAAGAAAGAAGTAAGAAAGAAGAAAGAAGTACGAAAGAAGTAAGAAAGAATTAAGAAAGAAAGAAGTAAGAAAGAAGTAAGAAAGAAAGAAGAAAGAAGAAAGAAAGAAGTAAGAAAGAAGTATGAAAGAAGTAAGAAAGAAGAAAGAAAGAAGAAAGAAAGAAAGAAGAAAGAAGAAAAAAAGAAGTAAGAGAGAAGTAAGAAAGAAGTAAGAAAGAAGGAAGAAAGAAGTAAGAAAGAAGTAAGAAGGAATGAAGAAAGAAGCAAGAAAGAAGTAAGAAAGAAGAAAGAAAGAAGTAAGAAAGAAGAAAGAAAGAAGTAAGAAAGAAGTAAGAAAGAAGTAAGAAAGAAGTAAGAAAGAAAGAAGAAAGAAGTAAGAAAGAAGTAAGAAAGAAGAAAGAAAGAAGTAAGAAAGAAGAAAGAAAGAAGTAAGAAAGAAGTAAGAAAGAAGTAAGAAAGAAGTAAGAAAGAAGTAAGAAAGAAGTAAGAAAGAAGTGAGAAAGAAGTAAGAAAGAAGGAAGAAAGAAAGAAGAAAGAAGTAAGAAAGAAAGAAGAAAGAAGTAAGAAAGAAGTAAGAAAGAAGAAAGAAAGAAGTAACAAAGAAGAAAGAAAGAAGTAAGAAAGAAGTAAGAAAGAAGTAAGAAAGAAGTAAGAAAGAAAGAAGAAAGAAGTAAGAAAGAAGTAAGAAAGAAGTAAGAAAGAAAGAAGAAAGAAGTAAGAAATAAGTAAGAAAGAAGTAAGAAAGAAGTAAGAAAGAAGTAAGAAAGAAGAAAGAAGTAAGAAAGAAGTAAGAAAGAAGTATGAAAGAAGTAAGAAAGAAGTAAGAAAGAAGTAAGAATGAAGTAAGAAGGAATGAAGAAAGAAGCAAGAAAGAAGTAAGAAAGAAGAAAGAAAGAAGTAAGAAAGAAGTAAGAAAGAAGAAAGAAAGAAGAAAGAAGTAAGAAAGAAGAAAGAAAGAAGAAAGAAAGAAGTATGAAAGAAGAAAGAAAGAAGTAAGAAAGAAGTGAGAAAGAAGTAAGAAAGAAGTAAGAAGAAAGAAAGAAAGAAGTAAGAAAAAAGAAAGAAAGAAGTAAGAAAGAAGTATGAAAGAAGTAAGAAAGAAGAAAGAAAGAAGTAAGAAAGAAGTAAGAAAGAAGTAAGAAAGAAATAAGAAAGAAAGAGGAAAGAAGGCAGAAAGAAGTAGGAAAGAAGTAAGAAAGAAGTAAGAAAGAAGTAATAAAGAATTAAGAAGGAATGAAGAAAGAAGTAAGAAAGAA
Source organism: Columba livia (assembly GCF_036013475.1). Classification (NCBI taxonomy): domain Eukaryota; kingdom Metazoa; phylum Chordata; class Aves; order Columbiformes; family Columbidae; genus Columba; species Columba livia. Next base: position 287,936 of record NW_027043223.1, read on the forward strand.
GAAAGAAAGAAGTAAGAAAGAAGTAAGAAAGAAGTAAGAAAGAAGTAAGAAAGAAAGAAGAAAGAAGTAAGAAATAAGTAAGAAAGAAGTAAGAAAGAAGTAAGAAAGAAGTAAGAAAGAAGTAAGAAAGGAGTAAGAAAGAAGAAAGAAGTAAGAAAGAAGTAAGAAAGAAGTATGAAAGAAGTAAGAAAGAAGTAAGAAAGAAGTAAGAATGAAGTAAGAAGGAATGAAGAAAGAAGCAAGAAAGAAGTAAGAAAGAAGAAAGAAAGAAGTAAGAAAGAAGTAAGAAAGAAGAAAGAAAGAAGAAAGAAGTAAGAAAGAAGAAAGAAAGAAGAAAGAAAGAAGTATGAAAGAAGAAAGAAAGAAGTAAGAAAGAAGTAAGAAAGAAGTAAGAAAGAAGTAACAAAGAAGTACGAAAGAAGTAAGAAAGAATTAAGAAAGAAAGAAGTAAGAAAGAAGTAAGAAAGAAAGAAGAAAGAAGTAAGAAAGACGTAAGAAAGAAGTAAGAAAGAAAGAAGAAAGGAGAAAGAAGTAAGAAAGAAGTAAGAAAGAAGTAAGAAAGAAGAAAGAAAGAAGAAAGAAGAAAGAAGTAAGAAAGAAGTAAGAAAGAAGTAAGAAAGAAGTAAGAAAGTAGAAAAAAGAAGTTAGAAAGAAGTAAGAAAGAAGTAAGAAAGAAGTAAGAAAGAAGAAAGAAAGAAGTAATAAAGAAGAAAGAAAGAATTAAGAAAGAAGTAAGAAAGAAGAAAGAAAGAAGTAAGAAAGAAGAAAGAAAGAAGTAAGAAAGAAGTAAGAAAGAAGTAAGAAAGAAGTAAGAAAGAAAGAAGAAAGAAGAAAGAAAGAAGTAAGAAAGAAGTAAGAAAGAAGTAAGAAAGAAGTAAGAAAGAAAGAAGAAAGAAGTAAGAAAGAAGTAAGAAAGAAGTAAGAAAGAAGTACGAAAGAAGTAAGAAAGAAGTAAGAAAAAAAGAAGTAAGAAAGAAGTAAGAAAGAAAGAAGAAAGAAGTAAGAAAGAAGCAAGAAAGATGTATGAAAGAAGTAAGAAAGAAAGAAGAAAGAAGTGAGAAAGAAGTAAGAAAGAAGAAAGAAAGAAGTAAGAAAGAAGTAAGAAAGAAGTTAGAAAGAAGTAAGAAAGAAGTAAGAAAGAAAGAAGAAAGAAGTAAGAAAGAAGAAAGAAGTACGAAAGAAGTAAGAAAGAATTAAGAAAGAAAGAAGTAAGAAAGAAGTAAGAAAGAAAGAAGAAAGAAGTAAGAAAGAAGTAAGAAAGAAGTATGAAAGAAGTAAGAAAGAAGAAAGAAAGAAGAAAGAAAGAAAGAAGAAAGAAGAAAAAAAGAAGTAAGAGAGAAGTAAGAAAGAAGTAAGAAAGAAGGAAGAAAGAAGTAAGAAAGAAGTAAGAAGGAATGAAGAAAGAAGCAAGAAAGAAGTAAGAAAGAAGAAAGAAAGAAGTAAGAAAGAAGAAAGAAAGAAGTAAGAAAGAAGTAAGAAAGAAGTAAGAAAGAAGTAAGAAAGAAAGAAGAAAGAAGTAAGAAAGAAGTAAGAAAGAAGAAAGAAAGAAGTAAGAAAGAAGAAAGAAAGAAGTAAGAAAGAAGTAAGAAAGAAGTAAGAAAGAAGTAAGAAAGAAGTAAGAAAGAAGTAAGAAAGAAGTGAGAAAGAAGTAAGAAATAAGGAAGAAAGAAAGAAGAAAGAAGTAAGAAATAAAGAAGAAAGAAGTAAGAAAGAAGTAAGAAAGAAGAAAGAAAGAAGTAACAAAGAAGAAAGAAAGAAGTAAGAATGAAGTAAGAAGGAATGAAGAAAGAAGCAAGAAAGAAGTAAGAAAGAAGAAAGAAAGAAGTAAGAAAGAATTAAGAAAGAAGAAAGAAAGAAGAAAGAAGTAAGAAAGAAGTAAGAAAGAAGTAAGAAAGAAGTAAGAAGAAAGAAAGAAAGAAGTAAGAAAGAAGAAAGAAAGAAGTAAGAAAGAAGTATGAAAGAAGTAAGAAAGAAGAAAGAAAGAAGTAAGAAAGAAGTAAGAAAGAAGTAAGAAAGAAATAAGAAAGAAAGAGGAAAGAAGAAAGAAAGAAGTAGGAAAGAAGTAAGAAAGAAGTAAGAAAGAAGTAATAAAGAATTAAGAAGGAATGAAGAAAGAAGTAAGAAAGAAGAAAGAAAGAAGTAAGAAAGAAGTAAGAAAGAAGTAAGAAAGAAGTAAGAAAGAAAGAAGAAAGAAGTAAGAAATAAGTAAGAAAGAAGTAAGAAAGAAGTAAGAAAGAAGTAAGAAAGAAGTAAGAAAGGAGTAAGAAAGAAGAAAGAAGTAAGAAAGAAGTAAGAAAGAAGTATGAAAGAAGTAAGAAAGAAGTAAGAAAGAAGTAAGAATGAAGTAAGAAGGAATGAAGAAAGAAGCAAGAAAGAAGTAAGAAAGAAGAAAGAAAGAAGTAAGAAAGAAGTAAGAAAGAAGAAAGAAAGAAGAAAGAAGTAAGAAAGAAGAAAGAAAGAAGAAAGAAAGAAGTATGAAAGAAGAAAGAAAGAAGTAAGAAAGAAGTAAGAAAGAAGTAAGAAAGAAGTAACAAAGAAGTACGAAAGAAGTAAGAAAGAATTAAGAAAGAAAGAAGTAAGAAAGAAGTAAGAAAGAAAGAAGAAAGAAGTAAGAAAGAAGTAAGAAAGAAGTAAGAAAGAAAGAAGAAAGAAGTAAGAAATAAGTAAGAAAGAAGTAAGAAAGAAGTAAGAAAGAAGTAAGAAAGAAGAAAGAAGTAAGAAAGAAGTAAGAAAGAAGTATGAAAGAAGTAAGAAAGAAGTAAGAAAGAAGTAAGAATGAAGTAAGAAGGAATGAAGAAAGAAGCAAGAAAGAAGTAAGAAAGAAGAAAGAAAGAAGTAAGAAAGAAGTAAGAAAGAAGAAAGAAAGAAGAAAGAAGTAAGAAAGAAGAAAGAAAGAAGAAAGAAAGAAGTATGAAAGAAGAAAGAAAGAAGTAAGAAAGAAGTGAGAAAGAAGTAAGAAAGAAGTAAGAAGAAAGAAAGAAAGAAGTAAGAAAAAAGAAAGAAAGAAGTAAGAAAGAAGTAAGAAAGAAGAAAGAAAGAAGTAAGAAAGAAGAAAGAAAGAAGTAAGAAAGAAGTAAGAAAGAAGTAAGAAAGAAGTAAGAAAGAAAGAAGAAAGAAGAAAGAAAGAAGTAAGAAAGAAGTAAGAAAGAAGTAAGAAAGAAGTAAGAAAGAAAGAAGAAAGAAGTAAGAAAGAAGTAAGAAAGAAGTAAGAAAGAAGTACGAAAGAAGTAAGAAAGAAGTAAGAAAAAAAGAAGTAAGAAAGAAGTAAGAAAGAAAGAAGAAAGAAGTAAGAAAGAAGCAAGAAAGATGTATGAAAGAAGTAAGAAAGAAAGAAGAAAGAAGTGAGAAAGAAGTAAGAAAGAAGAAAGAAAGAAGTAAGAAAGAAGTAAGAAAGAAGTTAGAAAGAAGTAAGAAAGAAGTAAGAAAGAAAGAAGAAAGAAGTAAGAAAGAAGAAAGAAGTACGAAAGAAGTAAGAAAGAATTAAGAAAGAAAGAAGTAAGAAAGAAGTAAGAAAGAAAGAAGAAAGAAGTAAGAAAGAAGTAAGAAAGAAGTATGAAAGAAGTAAGAAAGAAGAAAGAAAGAAGAAAGAAAGAAAGAAGAAAGAAGAAAAAAAGAAGTAAGAGAGAAGTAAGAAAGAAAGAAGAAAGAAGTAAGAAAGAAAGAAGAAAGAAGTAAGAAAGAAGTAAGAAAGAAGAAAGAAAGAAGTAAGAAAGAAGAAAGAAAGAAGTAAGAAAGAAGTAAGAAAGAAGTAAGAAAGAAGTAAGAAAGAAGTAAGAAAGAAGTAAGAAAGAAGTGAGAAAGAAGTAAGAAAGAAGGAAGAAAGAAAGAAGAAAGAAGTAAGAAAGAAAGAAGAAAGAAGTAAGAAAGAAGTAAGAAAGAAGAAAGAAAGAAGTAAGAAAGAAGAAAGAAAGAAGTAAGAAAGAAGTAAGAAAGAAGTATGAAAGAAGTAAGAAAGAAAGAAGAAAGAAGTAAGAAAGAAGTAATAAAGAAGTAAGAAAGAAAGAAGAAAGAAGTAAGAAATAAGTAAGAAAGAAGTAAGAAAGAAGTAAGAAAGAAGTAAGAAAGAAGAAAGAAGTAAGAAAGAAGTAAGAAAGAAGTATGAAAGAAGTAAGAAAGAAGAAAGAAAGAAGAAAGAAGTAAGAAAGAAGAAAGAAAGAAGAAAGAAAGAAGTATGAAAGAAGAAAGAAAGAAGTAAGAAAGAAGTAAGAAAGAAGTAAGAAAGAAGTAAGAAGAAAGAAAGAAAGAAGTAAGAAAGAAGAAAGAAAGAAGTAAGAAAGAAGTCTGAAAGAAGTAAGAAAGAAGAAAGAAAGAAGTAAGGAAGAAGTAAGAAAGAAATAAGAAAGAAAGAGGAAAGAAGAAAGAAAGAAGTAGGAAAGAAGTAAGAAAGAAGTAAGAAAGAAGTAATAAAGAATTAAGAAGGAATGAAGAAAGAAGTAAGAAAGAAGAAAGAAAGAAGTAAGAAAGAAGTAAGAAAGAAGTAAGAAAGAAGTAAGAAAGAAAGAAGAAAGAAGTAAGAAATAAGTAAGAAAGAAGTAAGAAAGAAGTAAGAAAGAAGTAAGAAAGAAGAAAGGAGTAAGAAAGAAGAAAGAAGTAAGAAAGAAGTAAGAAAGAAGTATGAAAGAAGTAAGAAAGAAGTAAGAAAGAAGTAAGAATGAAGTAAGAAGGAATGAAGAAAGAAGCAAGAAAGAAGTAAGAAAGAAGAAAGAAAGAAGTAAGAAAGAAGTAAGAAAGAAGAAAGAAAGAAGAAAGAAGTAAGAAAGAAGAAAGAAAGAAGAAAAAAGAAGTATGAAAGAAGAAAGAAAGAAGTAAGAAAGAAGTAAGAAAGAAGTAAGAAAGAAGTAAGAAGAAAGAAAGAAAGAAGTAAGAAAGAAGAAAGGAAGAAGTAAGAAAGAAGTATGAAAGAAGTAAGAAAGAAGTAAGAAAGAAGTAAGAAAGAAATAAGAAAGAAAGAGGAAAGAAGAAAGAAAGAAGTAGGAAAGAAGTAAGAAAGAAGTAAGAAAGAAGTAATAAAGAATTAAGAAGGAATGAAGAAAGAAGTAAGAAAGAAGAAAGAAAGAAGTAAGAAAGAAGTAAGAAAGAAGTAAGAAAGAAAGAGGAAAGAAGTAAGAAAGAAGTACGAAAGAAGTATGAAAGAAGTAAGAAAGAAGTAAGAAAAAAAGAAGTAAGAAAGAAGTAAGAAAGAAAGAAGAAAGAAGTAAGAAAGAAGCAAGAAAGATGTATGAAAGAAGTAAGAAAGAAAGAAGAAAGAAGTGAGAAAGAAGTAAGAAAGAAGAAAGAAAGAAGTAAGAAAGAAGTAAGAAAGAAGTTAGAAAGAAGTAAGAAAGAAGTAAGAAAGAAAGAAGAAAGAAGTAAGAAAGAAGAAAGAAGTACGAAAGAAGTAAGAAAGAATTAAGAAAGAAAGAAGTAAGAAAGAAGTAAGAAAGAAAGAAGAAAGAAGAAAGAAAGAAGTAAGAAAGAAGTATGAAAGAAGTAAGAAAGAAGTAAGAAAGAAGTAAGAATGAAGTAAGAAGGAATGAAGAAAGAAGCAAGAAAGAAGTAAGAAAGAAGAAAGAAAGAAGTAAGAAAGAAGTAAGAAAGAAGAAAGAAAGAAGAAAGAAGTAAGAAAGAAGAAAGAAAGAAGAAAGAAAGAAGTATGAAAGAAGAAAGAAAGAAGTAAGAAAGAAGTAAGAAAGAAGTAAGAAAGAAGTAACAAAGAAGTACGAAAGAAGTAAGAAAGAATTAAGAAAGAAAGAAGTAAGAAAGAAGTAAGAAAGAAAGAAGAAAGAAGTAAGAAAGACGTAAGAAAGAAGTAAGAAAGAAAGAAGAAAGGAGAAAGAAGTAAGAAAGAAGTAAGAAAGAAGTAAGAAAGAAGAAAGAAAGAAGAAAGAAGAAAGAAGTAAGAAAGAAGTAAGAAAGAAGTAAGAAAGAAGTAAGAAAGTAGAAAAAAGAAGTTAGAAAGAAGTAAGAAAGAAGTAAGAAAGAAGTAAGAAAGAAGAAAGAAAGAAGTAATAAAGAAGAAAGAAAGAATTAAGAAAGAAGTAAGAAAGAAGAAAGAAAGAAGTAAGAAAGAAGAAAGAAAGAAGTAAGAAAGAAGTAAGAAAGAAGTAAGAAAGAAGTAAGAAAGAAAGAAGAAAGAAGAAAGAAAGAAGTAAGAAAGAAGTAAGAAAGAAGTAAGAAAGAAGTAAGAAAGAAAGAAGAAAGAAGTAAGAAAGAAGTAAGAAAGAAGTAAGAAAGAAGTACGAAAGAAGTAAGAAAGAAGTAAGAAAAAAAGAAGTAAGAAAGAAGTAAGAAAGAAAGAAGAAAGAAGTAAGAAAGAAGCAAGAAAGATGTATGAAAGAAGTAAGAAAGAAAGAAGAAAGAAGTGAGAAAGAAGTAAGAAAGAAGAAAGAAAGAAGTAAGAAAGAAGTAAGAAAGAAGTTAGAAAGAAGTAAGAAAGAAGTAAGAAAGAAAGAAGAAAGAAGTAAGAAAGAAGAAAGAAGTACGAAAGAAGTAAGAAAGAATTAAGAAAGAAAGAAGTAAGAAAGAAGTAAGAAAGAAAGAAGAAAGAAGTAAGAAAGAAGTAAGAAAGAAGTATGAAAGAAGTAAGAAAGAAGAAAGAAAGAAGAAAGAAAGAAAGAAGAAAGAAGAAAAAAAGAAGTAAGAGAGAAGTAAGAAAGAAGTAAGAAAGAAGGAAGAAAGAAGTAAGAAAGAAGTAAGAAGGAATGAAGAAAGAAGCAAGAAAGAAGTAAGAAAGAAGAAAGAAAGAAGTAAGAAAGAAGAAAGAAAGAAGTAAGAAAGAAGTAAGAAAGAAGTAAGAAAGAAGTAAGAAAGAAAGAAGAAAGAAGTAAGAAAGAAGTAAGAAAGAAGAAAGAAAGAAGTAAGAAAGAAGAAAGAAAGAAGTAAGAAAGAAGTAAGAAAGAAGTAAGAAAGAAGTAAGAAAGAAGTAAGAAAGAAGTAAGAAAGAAGTGAGAAAGAAGTAAGAAATAAGGAAGAAAGAAAGAAGAAAGAAGTAAGAAATAAAGAAGAAAGAAGTAAGAAAGAAGTAAGAAAGAAGAAAGAAAGAAGTAACAAAGAAGAAAGAAAGAAGTAAGAATGAAGTAAGAAGGAATGAAGAAAGAAGCAAGAAAGAAGTAAGAAAGAAGAAAGAAAGAAGTAAGAAAGAATTAAGAAAGAAGAAAGAAAGAAGAAAGAAGTAAGAAAGAAGTAAGAAAGAAGTAAGAAAGAAGTAAGAAGAAAGAAAGAAAGAAGTAAGAAAGAAGAAAGAAAGAAGTAAGAAAGAAGTATGAAAGAAGTAAGAAAGAAGAAAGAAAGAAGAAAGAAAGAAGTAGGAAAGAAGTAAGAAAGAAGTAAGAAAGAAGTAATAAAGAATTAAGAAGGAATGAAGAAAGAAGTAGGAAAGAAGTAAGAAAGAAGTAAGAAAGAAGTAATAAAGAATTAAGAAGGAATGAAGAAAGAAGTAAGAAAGAAGAAAGAAAGAAGTAAGAAAGAAGTAAGAAAGAAGTAAGAAAGAAGTAAGAAAGAAAGAAGAAAGAAGTAAGAAATAAGTAAGAAAGAAGTAAGAAAGAAGTAAGAAAGAAGTAAGAAAGAAGTAAGAAAGGAGTAAGAAAGAAGAAAGAAGTAAGAAAGAAGTAAGAAAGAAGTATGAAAGAAGTAAGAAAGAAGTAAGAAAGAAGTAAGAATGAAGTAAGAAGGAATGAAGAAAGAAGCAAGAAAGAAGTAAGAAAGAAGAAAGAAAGAAGTAAGAAAGAAGTAAGAAAGAAGAAAGAAGAAAGAAGTAAGAAAGAAGAAAGAAAGAAGAAAGAAAGAAGTATGAAAGAAGAAAGAAAGAAGTAAGAAAGAAGTAAGAAAGAAGTAAGAAAGAAGTAACAAAGAAGTACGAAAGAAGTAAGAAAGAATTAAGAAAGAAAGAAGTAAGAAAGAAGTAAGAAAGAAAGAAGAAAGAAGTAAGAAAGAAGTAAGAAAGAAGTAAGAAAGAAAGAAGAAAGAAGTAAGAAATAAGTAAGAAAGAAGTAAGAAAGAAGTAAGAAAGAAGTAAGAAAGAAGAAAGAAGTAAGAAAGAAGTAAGAAAGAAGTATGAAAGAAGTAAGAAAGAAGTAAGAAAGAAGTAAGAATGAAGTAAGAAGGAATGAAGAAAGAAGCAAGAAAGAAGTAAGAAAGAAGAAAGAAAGAAGTAAGAAAGAAGTAAGAAAGAAGAAAGAAAGAAGAAAGAAGTAAGAAAGAAGAAAGAAAGAAGAAAGAAAGAAGTATGAAAGAAGAAAGAAAGAAGTAAGAAAGAAGTGAGAAAGAAGTAAGAAAGAAGTAAGAAGAAAGAAAGAAAGAAGTAAGAAAAAAGAAAGAAAGAAGTAAGAAAGAAGTAAGAAAGAAGAAAGAAAGAAGTAAGAAAGAAGAAAGAAAGAAGTAAGAAAGAAGTAAGAAAGAAGTAAGAAAGAAGTAAGAAAGAAAGAAGAAAGAAGAAAGAAAGAAGTAAGAAAGAAGTAAGAAAGAAGTAAGAAAGAAGTAAGAAAGAAAGAAGAAAGAAGTAAGAAAGAAGTAAGAAAGAAGTAAGAAAGAAGTACGAAAGAAGTAAGAAAGAAGTAAGAAAAAAAGAAGTAAGAAAGAAGTAAGAAAGAAAGAAGAAAGAAGTAAGAAAGAAGCAAGAAAGATGTATGAAAGAAGTAAGAAAGAAAGAAGAAAGAAGTGAGAAAGAAGTAAGAAAGAAGAAAGAAAGAAGTAAGAAAGAAGTAAGAAAGAAGTTAGAAAGAAGTAAGAAAGAAGTAAGAAAGAAAGAAGAAAGAAGTAAGAAAGAAGAAAGAAGTACGAAAGAAGTAAGAAAGAATTAAGAAAGAAAGAAGTAAGAAAGAAGTAAGAAAGAAAGAAGAAAGAAGTAAGAAAGAAGTAAGAAAGAAGTATGAAAGAAGTAAGAAAGAAGAAAGAAAGAAGAAAGAAAGAAAGAAGAAAGAAGAAAAAAAGAAGTAAGAGAGAAGTAAGAAAGAAAGAAGAAAGAAGTAAGAAAGAAAGAAGAAAGAAGTAAGAAAGAAGTAAGAAAGAAGAAAGAAAGAAGTAAGAAAGAAGAAAGAAAGAAGTAAGAAAGAAGTAAGAAAGAAGTAAGAAAGAAGTAAGAAAGAAGTAAGAAAGAAGTGAGAAAGAAGTAAGAAAGAAGGAAGAAAGAAAGAAGAAAGAAGTAAGAAAGAAGTATGAAAGAAGTAAGAAAGAAAGAAGAAAGAAGTAAGAAAGAAGTAATAAAGAAGTAAGAAAGAAAGAAGAAAGAAGTAAGAAATAAGTAAGAAAGAAGTAAGAAAGAAGTAAGAAAGAAGTAAGAAAGAAGAAAGAAGTAAGAAAGAAGTAAGAAAGAAGTATGAAAGAAGTAAGAAAGAAGAAAGAAAGAAGAAAGAAGTAAGAAAGAAGAAAGAAAGAAGAAAGAAAGAAGTATGAAAGAAGAAAGAAAGAAGTAAGAAAGAAGTAAGAAAGAAGTAAGAAAGAAGTAAGAAGAAAGAAAGAAAGAAGTAAGAAAGAAGAAAGAAAGAAGTAAGAAAGAAGTATGAAAGAAGTAAGAAAGAAGAAAGAAAGAAGTAAGGAAGAAGTAAGAAAGAAGTAAGAAAGAAATAAGAAAGAAAGAGGAAAGAAGAAAGAAAGAAGTAGGAAAGAAGTAAGAAAGAAGTAAGAAAGAAGTAATAAAGAATTAAGAAGGAATGAAGAAAGAAGTAAGAAAGAAGAAAGAAAGAAGTAAGAAAGAAGTAAGAAAGAAGTAAGAAAGAAGTAAGAAAGAAAGAAGAAAGAAGTAAGAAATAAGTAAGAAAGAAGTAAGAAAGAAGTAAGAAAGAAGTAAGAAAGAAGAAAGGAGTAAGAAAGAAGAAAGAAGTAAGAAAGAAGTAAGAAAGAAGTATGAAAGAAGTAAGAAAGAAGTAAGAAAGAAGTAAGAATGAAGTAAGAAGGAATGAAGAAAGAAGCAAGAAAGAAGTAAGAAAGAAGAAAGAAAGAAGTAAGAAAGAAGTAAGAAAGAAGAAAGAAAGAAGAAAGAAGTAAGAAAGAAGAAAGAAAGAAGAAAAAAAGAAGTATGAAAGAAGAAAGAAAGAAGTAAGAAAGAAGTAAGAAAGAAGTAAGAAAGAAGTAAGAAGAAAGAAAGAAAGAAGTAAGAAAGAAGAAAGGAAGAAGTAAGAAAGAAGTATGAAAGAAGTAAGAAAGAAGTAAGAAAGAAGTAAGAAAGAAATAAGAAAGAAAGAGGAAAGAAGAAAGAAAGAAGTAGGAAAGAAGTAAGAAAGAAGTAAGAAAGAAGTAATAAAGAATTAAGAAGGAATGAAGAAAGAAGTAAGAAAGAAGAAAGAAAGAAGTAAGAAAGAAGTAAGAAAGAAGTAAGAAAGAAAGAGGAAAGAAGTAAGAAAGAAGTACGAAAGAAGTATGAAAGAAGTAAGAAAGAAGTAAGAAAAAAAGAAGTAAGAAAGAAGTAAGAAAGAAAGAAGAAAGAAGTAAGAAAGAAGCAAGAAAGATGTATGAAAGAAGTAAGAAAGAAAGAAGAAAGAAGTGAGAAAGAAGTAAGAAAGAAGAAAGAAAGAAGTAAGAAAGAAGTAAGAAAGAAGTTAGAAAGAAGTAAGAAAGAAGTAAGAAAGAAAGAAGAAAGAAGTAAGAAAGAAGAAAGAAGTACGAAAGAAGTAAGAAAGAATTAAGAAAGAAAGAAGTAAGAAAGAAGTAAGAAAGAAAGAAGAAAGAAGAAAGAAAGAAGTAAGAAAGAAGTATGAAAGAAGTAAGAAAGAAGAAAGAAAGAAGAAAGAAAGAAAGAAGAAAGAAGAAAAAAAGAAGTAAGAGAGAAGTAAGAAAGAAGTAAGAAAGAAGGAAGAAAGAAGTAAGAATGAAGTAAGAAGGAATGAAGAAAGAAGCAAGAAAGAAGTAAGAAAGAAGAAAGAAAGAAGTAAGAAAGAAGAAAGAAAGAAGTAAGAAAGAAGTAAGAAAGAAGTAAGAAAGAAGTAAGAAAGAAAGAAGAAAGAAGTAAGAAAGAAGTAAGAAAGAAGAAAGAAAGAAGTAAGAAAGAAGAAAGAAAGAAGTAAGAAAGAAGTAAGAAAGAAGTAAGAAAGAAGTAAGAAAGAAGTAAGAAAGAAGTAAGAAAGAAGTGAGAAAGAAGTAAGAAAGAAGGAAGAAAGAAAGAAGAAAGAAGTAAGAAAGAAAGAAGAAAGAAGTAAGAAAGAAGTAAGAAAGAAGAAAGAAAGAAGTAACAAAGAAGAAAGAAAGAAGTAAGAAAGAAGTAAGAAAGAAGTAAGAAAGAAGTAAGAAAGAAAGAAGAAAGAAGTAAGAAAGAAGTAAGAAAGAAGTAAGAAAGAAAGAAGAAAGAAGTAAGAAATAAGTAAGAAAGAAGTAAGAAAGAAGTAAGAAAGAAGTAAGAAAGAAGAAAGAAGTAAGAAAGAAGTAAGAAAGAAGTATGAAAGAAGTAAGAAAGAAGTAAGAAAGAAGTAAGAATGAAGTAAGAAGGAATGAAGAAAGAAGCAAGAAAGAAGTAAGAAAGAAGAAAGAAAGAAGTAAGAAAGAAGTAAGAAAGAAGAAAGAAAGAAGAAAGAAGTAAGAAAGAAGAAAGAAAGAAGAAAGAAAGAAGTATGAAAGAAGAAAGAAAGAAGTAAGAAAGAAGTGAGAAAGAAGTAAGAAAGAAGTAAGAAGAAAGAAAGAAAGAAGTAAGAAAAAAGAAAGAAAGAAGTAAGAAAGAAGTATGAAAGAAGTAAGAAAGAAGAAAGAAAGAAGTAAGAAAGAAGTAAGAAAGAAATAAGAAAGAAATAAGAAAGAAAGAGGAAAGAAGGCAGAAAGAAGTAGGAAAGAAGTAAGAAAGAAGTAAGAAAGAAGTAATAAAGAATTAAGAAGGAATGAAGAAAGAAGTAAGAAAGAAGAAAGAAAGAAGTAAGAAAGAAGTAAGAAAGAAGTAAGAAAGAAGTAAGAAAGAAAGAAGAAAGAAGTAAGAAATAAGTAAGAAAGAAGTAAGAAAGAAGTAAGAAAGAAGTAAGAAAGAAGTAAGAAAGGAGTAAGAAAGAAGAAAGAAGTAAGAAAGAAGTAAGAAAGAAGTATGAAAGAAGTAAGAAAGAAGTAAGAAAGAAGTAAGAATGAAGTAAGAAGGAATGAAGAAAGAAGCAAGAAAGAAGTAAGAAAGAAGAAAGAAAGAAGTAAGAAAGAAGTAAGAAAGAAGAAAGAAAGAAGAAAGAAGTAAGAAAGAAGAAAGAAAGAAGAAAGAAAGAAGTATGAAAGAAGAAAGAAAGAAGTAAGAAAGAAGTAAGAAAGAAGTAAGAAAGAAGTAACAAAGAAGTACGAAAGAAGTAAGAAAGAATTAAGAAAGAAAGAAGTAAGAAAGAAGTAAGAAAGAAAGAAGAAAGAAGTAAGAAAGACGTAAGAAAGAAGTAAGAAAGAAAGAAGAAAGGAGAAAGAAGTAAGAAAGAAGTAAGAAAGAAGTAAGAAAGAAGAAAGAAAGAAGAAAGAAGAAAGAAGTAAGAAAGAAGTAAGAAAGAAGTAAGAAAGTAGAAAAAAGAAGTTAGAAAGAAGTAAGAAAGAAGTAAGAAAGAAGTAAGAAAGAAGAAAGAAAGAAGTAATAAAGAAGAAAGAAAGAATTAAGAAAGAAGTAAGAAAGAAGAAAGAAAGAAGTAAGAAAGAAGAAATAAAGAAGTAAGAAAGAAGTAAGAAAGAAGTAAGAAAGAAGTAAGAAAGAAAGAAGAAAGAAGAAAGAAAGAAGTAAGAAAGAAGTAAGAAAGAAGTAAGAAAGAAGTAAGAAAGAAAGAAGAAAGAAGTAAGAAATAAGTAAGAAAGAAGTAAGAAAGAAGTACGAAAGAAGTAAGAAAGAAGTAAGAAAAAAAGAAGTAAGAAAGAAGTAAGAAAGAAAGAAGAAAGAAGTAAGAAAGAAGCAAGAAAGATGTATGAAAGAAGTAAGAAAGAAAGAAGAAAGAAGTGAGAAAGAAGTAAGAAAGAAGAAAGAAAGAAGTAAGAAAGAAGTAAGAAAGAAGTTAGAAAGAAGTAAGAAAGAAGTAAGAAAGAAAGAAGAAAGAAGTAAGAAAGAAGAAAGAAGTACGAAAGAAGTAAGAAAGAATTAAGAAAGAAAGAAGTAAGAAAGAAGTAAGAAAGAAAGAAGAAAGAAGTAAGAAAGAAGTAAGAAAGAAGTATGAAAGAAGTAAGAATGAAGTAAGAAGGAATGAAGAAAGAAGCAAGAAAGAAGTAAGAAAGAAGAAAGAAAGAAGTAAGAAAGAAGTAAGAAAGAAGAAAGAAAGAAGAAAGAAGTAAGAAAGAAGAAAGAAAGAAGAAAGAAAGAAGTATGAAAGAAGAAAGAAAGAAGTAAGAAAGAAGTAAGAAAGAAGTAAGAAAGAAGTAAGAAGAAAGAAAGAAAGAAGTAAGAAAGAAGAAAGAAAGAAGTAAGAAAGAAGTATGAAAGAAGTAAGAAAGAAGAAAGAAAGAAGTAAGGAAGAAGTAAGAAAGAAGTAAGAAAGAAATAAGAAAGAAAGAGGAAAGAAGAACGAAGAAAGAAGAAAAAAAGAAGTAAGAGAGAAGTAAGAAAGAAGTAAGAAAGAAGGAAGAAAGAAGTAAGAAAGAAGTAAGAAGGAATGAAGAAAGAAGCAAGAAAGAAGTAAGAAAGAAGAAAGAAAGAAGTAAGAAAGAAGAAAGAAAGAAGTAAGAAAGAAGTAAGAAAGAAGTAAGAAAGAAGTAAGAAAGAAAGAAGAAAGAAGTAAGAAAGAAGTAAGAAAGAAGAAAGAAAGAAGTAAGAAAGAAGAAAGAAAGAAGTAAGAAAGAAGTAAGAAAGAAGTAAGAAAGAAGTAAGAAAGAAGTAAGAAAGAAGTAAGAAAGAAGTGAGAAAGAAGTAAGAAATAAGGAAGAAAGAAAGAAGAAAGAAGTAAGAAAGAAAGAAGAAAGAAGTAAGAAAGAAGTAAGAAAGAAGAAAGAAAGAAGTAACAAAGAAGAAAGAAAGAAGTAAGAAAGAAGTAAGAAAGAAGTATGAAAGAAGTAAGAAAGAAAGAAGAAAGAAGTAAGAAAGAAGTAATAAAGAAGTAAGAAAGAAAGAAGAAAGAAGTAAGAAATAAGTAAGAAAGAAGTAAGAATGAAGTAAGAAGGAATGAAGAAAGAAGCAAGAAAGAAGTAAGAAAGAAGAAAGAAAGAAGTAAGATAGAAGTAAGAAAGAAGAAAGAAAGAAGAAAGAAGTAAGAAAGAAGAAAGAAAGAAGAAAGAAAGAAGTATGAAAGAAGAAAGAAAGAAGTAAGAAAGAAGTAAGAAAGAAGTAAGAAAGAAGTAAGAAGAAAGAAAGAAAGAAGTAAGAAAGAAGAAAGAAAGAAGTAAGAAAGATGTATGAAAGAAGTAAGAAAGAAGAAAGAAAGAAGTAAGGAAGAAGTAAGAAAGAAGTAAGAAAGAAATAAGAAAGAAAGAGGAAAGAAGAAAGAAAGAAGTAGGAAAGAAGTAAGAAAGAAGTAAGAAAGAAGTAATAAAGAATTAAGAAGGAATGAAGAAAGAAGTAAGAAAGAAGAAAGAAAGAAGTAAGAAAGAAGTAAGAAGAAAGAAAGAAAGAAGTAAGAAAGAAGAAAGGAAGAAGTAAGAAAGAAGTATGAAAGAAGTAAGAAAGAAGTAAGAAAGAAGTAAGAAAGAAATAAGAAAGAAAGAGGAAAGAAGAAAGAAAGAAGTAGGAAAGAAGTAAGAAAGAAGTAAGAAAGAAGTAATAAAGAATTAAGAAGGAATGAAGAAAGAAGTAAGAAAGAAGAAAGAAAGAAGTAAGAAAGAAGTAAGAAAGAAGTAAGAAAGAAAGAGGAAAGAAGTAAGAAAGAAGTACGAAAGAAGTATGAAAGAAGTAAGAAAGAAGTAAGAAAAAAAGAAGTAAGAAAGAAGTAAGAAAGAAAGAAGAAAGAAGTAAGAAAGAAGCAAGAAAGATGTATGAAAGAAGTAAGAAAGAAAGAAGAAAGAAGTGAGAAAGAAGTAAGAAAGAAGAAAGAAGTAAGAAAGAAGTAAGAAAGAAGTTAGAAAGAAGTAAGAAAGAAGTAAGAAAGAAAGAAGAAAGAAGTAAGAAAGAAGAAAGAAGTACGAAAGAAGTAAGAAAGAATTAAGAAAGAAAGAAGTAAGAAAGAAGTAAGAAAGAAAGAAGAAAGAAGAAAGAAAGAAGTAAGAAAGAAGTATGAAAGAAGTAAGAAAGAAGAAAGAAAGAAGAAAGAAAGAAAGAAGAAAGAAGAAAAAAAGAAGTAAGAGAGAAGTAAGAAAGAAGTAAGAAAGAAGGAAGAAAGAAGTAAGAATGAAGTAAGAAGGAATGAAGAAAGAAGCAAGAAAGAAGTAAGAAAGAAGAAAGAAAGAAGTAAGAAAGAAGAAAGAAAGAAGTAAGAAAGAAGTAAGAAAGAAGTAAGAAAGAAGTAAGAATGAAAGAAGAAAGAAGTAAGAAAGAAGTAAGAAAGAAGAAAGAAAGAAGTAAGAAAGAAGAAAGAAAGAAGTAAGAAAGAAGTAAGAAAGAAGTAAGAAAGAAGTAAGAAAGAAGTAAGAAAGAAGTAAGAAAGAAGTGAGAAAGAAGTAAGAAAGAAGGAAGAAAGAAAGAAGAAAGAAGTAAGAAAGAAAGAAGAAAGAAGTAAGAAAGAAGTAAGAAAGAAGAAAGAAAGAAGTAACAAAGAAGAAAGAAAGAAGTAAGAAAGAAGTAAGAAAGAAGTAAGAAAGAAGTAAGAAAGAAAGAAGAAAGAAGTAAGAAAGAAGTAAGAAAGAAGTAAGAAAGAAAGAAGAAAGAAGTAAGAAATAAGTAAGAAAGAAGTAAGAAAGAAGTAAGAAAGAAGTAAGAAAGAAGAAAGAAGTAAGAAAGAAGTAAGAAAGAAGTATGAAAGAAGTAAGAAAGAAGTAAGAAAGAAGTAAGAATGAAGTAAGAAGGAATGAAGAAAGAAGCAAGAAAGAAGTAAGAAAGAAGAAAGAAAGAAGTAAGAAAGAAGTAAGAAAGAAGAAAGAAAGAAGAAAGAAGTAAGAAAGAAGAAAGAAAGAAGAAAGAAAGAAGTATGAAAGAAGAAAGAAAGAAGTAAGAAAGAAGTGAGAAAGAAGTAAGAAAGAAGTAAGAAGAAAGAAAGAAAGAAGTAAGAAAAAAGAAAGAAAGAAGTAAGAAAGAAGTATGAAAGAAGTAAGAAAGAAGAAAGAAAGAAGTAAGAAAGAAGTAAGAAAGAAATAAGAAAGAAATAAGAAAGAAAGAGGAAAGAAGGCAGAAAGAAGTAGGAAAGAAGTAAGAAAGAAGTAAGAAAGAAGTAATAAAGAATTAAGAAGGAATGAAGAAAGAAGTAAGAAAGAAGAAAGAAAGAAGTAAGAAAGAAGTAAGAAAGAAGTAAGAAAGAAGTAAGAAAGAAGAAAGAAGTAAGAAATAAGTAAGAAAGAAGTAAGAAAGAAGTAAGAAAGAAGTAAGAAAGAAGTAAGAAAGGAGTAAGAAAGAAGAAAGAAGTAAGAAAGAAGTAAGAAAGAAGTATGAAAGAAGTAAGAAAGAAGTAAGAAAGAAGTAAGAATGAAGTAAGAAGGAATGAAGAAAGAAGCAAGAAAGAAGTAAGAAAGAAGAAAGAAAGAAGTAAGAAAGAAGTAAGAAAGAAGAAAGAAAGAAGAAAGAAGTAAGAAAGAAGAAAGAAAGAAGAAAGAAAGAAGTATGAAAGAAGAAAGAAAGAAGTAAGAAAGAAGTAAGAAAGAAGTAAGAAAGAAGTAACAAAGAAGTACGAAAGAAGTAAGAAAGAATTAAGAAAGAAAGAAGTAAGAAAGAAGTAAGAAAGAAAGAAGAAAGAAGTAAGAAAGACGTAAGAAAGAAGTAAGAAAGAAAGAAGAAAGGAGAAAGAAGTAAGAAAGAAGTAAGAAAGAAGTAAGAAAGAAGAAAGAAAGAAGAAAGAAGAAAGAAGTAAGAAAGAAGTAAGAAAGAAGTAAGAAAGTAGAAAAAAGAAGTTAGAAAGAAGTAAGAAAGAAGTAAGAAAGAAGTAAGAAAGAAGAAAGAAAGAAGTAATAAAGAAGAAAGAAAGAATTAAGAAAGAAGTAAGAAAGAAGAAAGAAAGAAGTAAGAAAGAAGAAATAAAGAAGTAAGAAAGAAGTAAGAAAGAAGTAAGAAAGAAGTAAGAAAGAAAGAAGAAAGAAGAAAGAAAGAAGTAAGAAAGAAGTAAGAAAGAAGTAAGAAAGAAGTAAGAAAGAAAGAAGAAAGAAGTAAGAAATAAGTAAGAAAGAAGTAAGAAAGAAGTACGAAAGAAGTAAGAAAGAAGTAAGAAAAAAAGAAGTAAGAAAGAAGTAAGAAAGAAAGAAGAAAGAAGTAAGAAAGAAATAAGAAAGAAAGAGGAAAGAAGAAAGAAAGAAGTAGGAAAGAAGTAAGAAAGAAGTAAGAAAGAAGTAATAAAGAATTAAGAAGGAATGAAGAAAGAAGTAAGAAAGAAGAAAGAAAGAAGTAAGAAAGAAGTAAGAAAGAAGTAAGAAAGAAGTAAGAAAGAAAGAAGAAAGAAGTAAGAAAGAAGTAAGAAAGAAGTAAGAAAGAAGTAAGAAAGAAGTAAGAAAGAAGTAAGAAAGGAGTAAGAAAGAAGAAAGAAGTAAGAAAGAAGTAAGAAAGAAGTATGAAAGAAGTAAGAAAGAAGTAAGAAAGAAGTAAGAATAAAGTAAGAAGGAATGAAGAAAGAAGCAAGAAAGAAGTAAGAAAGAAGAAAGAAAGAAGTAAGAAAGAAGTAAGAAAGAAGAAAGAAAGAAGAAAGAAGTAAGAAAGAAGAAAGAAAGAAGAAAAAAAGAAGTATGAAAGAAGAAAGAAAGACGTAAGAAAGAAGTAAGAAAGAAGTAAGAAAGAAGTAAGAAGAAAGAAAGAAAGAAGTAAGAAAGAAGAAAGAAAAAGTAAGAAAGAAGTATGAAAGAAGTAAGAAAGAAGAAAGAAAGAAGTAAGAAAGAAGTAAGAAAGAAGTAAGAAAGAAATAAGAAAGAAAGAGGAAAGAAGAAAGAAAGAAGTAGGAAAGAAGTAAGAAAGAAGTAAGAAAGAAGTAATAAAGAATTAAGAAGGAATGAAGAAAGAAGTAAGAAAGAAGAAAGAAAGAAGTAAGAAAGAAGTAAGAAAGAAGTAAGAAAGAAAGAGGAAAGAAGTAAGAAAGAAGTACGAAAGAAGTATGAAAGAAGTAAGAAAGAAGAAAGAAAGAAGTAAGAAAGAAGTAAGAAAGAAGTAAGGAAGAAGTAAGAAAGAAAGAAGAAAGAAGAAAGAAAGAAGTAAGAAAGAAGTAAGAAAGAAGTAAGAAAGAAGTAAGAAGGAATGAAGAAAGTAGTAATAAAGAAGTAAGAAAGAAGTAAGAAAGAAGTAAGAAAGAAAGAAGAAAGAAGTAAGAAAGAAGTAAGAAAGAAGTAAGAAAGATGTAAGAAAGAAGAAAGAAAGAAGTAAGAAAGAAGAAAGAAAGAAGTAAGAAAGAAGTAAGAAAGAAGTAAGAAAGAAGTAAGAAAGAAAGAAGAAAGAAGTAAGAAATAAGTAAGAAAGAAGTAAGAAAGAAGTAAGAAAGAAGTAAGAAAGAAGTAAGAAAGGAGTAAGAAAGAAGAAAGAAGTAAGAAAGAAGTAAGAAAGAAGTATGAAAGAAGTAAGAAAGAAGTAAGAAAGAAGTAAGAATGAAGTAAGAAGGAATGAAGAAAGAAGCAAGAAAGAAGTAAGAAAGAAGAAAGAAAGAAGTAAGAAAGAAGTAAGAAAGAAGAAAGAAAGAAGAAAGAAGTAAGAAAGAAGAAAGAAAGAAGAAAGAAAGAAGTATGAAAGAAGAAAGAAAGAAGTAAGAAAGAAGTAAGAAAGAAGTAAGAAAGAAGTAACAAAGAAGTACGAAAGAAGTAAGAAAGAATTAAGAAAGAAAGAAGTAAGAAAGAAGTAAGAAAGAAAGAAGAAAGAAGTAAGAAAGACGTAAGAAAGAAGTAAGAAAGAAAGAAGAAAGGAGAAAGAAGTAAGAAAGAAGTAAGAAAGAAGTAAGAAAGAAGAAAGAAAGAAGAAAGAAGAAAGAAGTAAGAAAGAAGTAAGAAAGAAGTAAGAAAGTAGAAAAAAGAAGTTAGAAAGAAGTAAGAAAGAAGTAAGAAAGAAGTAAGAAAGAAGAAAGAAAGAAGTAATAAAGAAGAAAGAAAGAATTAAGAAAGAAGTAAGAAAGAAGAAAGAAAGAAGTAAGAAAGAAGAAATAAAGAAGTAAGAAAGAAGTAAGAAAGAAGTAAGAAAGAAGTAAGAAAGAAAGAAGAAAGAAGAAAGAAAGAAGTAAGAAAGAAGTAAGAAAGAAGTAAGAAAGAAGTAAGAAAGAAAGAAGAAAGAAGTAAGAAATAAGTAAGAAAGAAGTAAGAAAGAAGTACGAAAGAAGTAAGAAAGAAGTAAGAAAAAAAGAAGTAAGAAAGAAGTAAGAAAGAAAGAAGAAAGAAGTAAGAAAGAAGCAAGAAAGATGTATGAAAGAAGTAAGAAAGAAAGAAGAAAGAAGTGAGAAAGAAGTAAGAAAGAAGTATGAAAGAAGTAAGAAAGAAGTAAGAAAGAAGTAAGAAAGAAGAAAGAAAGAAGAAAGAAGTAAGAAAGAAGAAAGAAAGAAGAAAGAAAGAAGTATGAAAGAAGAAAGAAAGAAGTAAGAAAGAAGAAAGAAAGAAGTAAGAAAGAAGTATGAAAGAAGTAAGAAAGAAGAAAGAAAGAAGTAAGAAAGAAGTAAGAAAGAAGTAAGAAAGAAATAAGAAAGAAAGAGGAAAGAAGAAAGAAAGAAGTAGGAAAGAAGTAAGAAAGAAGTAAGAAAGAAGTAATAAAGAATTAAGAAGGAATGAAGAAAGAAGTAAGAAAGAAGAAAGAAAGAAGTAAGAAAGAAGTAAGAAAGAAGTAAGAAAGAAGTAAGAAAGAAAGAAGAAAGAAGTAAGAAAGAAGTAAGAAAGAAGTAAGAAAGAAGTAAGAAAGAAGTAAGAAAGAAGTAAGAAAGGAGTAAGAAAGAAGAAAGAAGTAAGAAAGAAGTAAGAAAGAAGTATGAAAGAAGTAAGAAAGAAGTAAGAAAGAAGTAAGAATAAAGTAAGAAGGAATGAAGAAAGAAGCAAGAAAGAAGTAAGAAAGAAGAAAGAAAGAAGTAAGAAAGAAGTAAGAAAGAAGAAAGAAAGAAGAAAGAAGTAAGAAAGAAGAAAGAAAGAAGAAAAAAAGAAGTATGAAAGAAGAAAGAAAGAAGTAAGAAAGAAGTAAGAAAGAAGTAAGAAAGAAGTAAGAAGAAAGAAAGAAAGAAGTAAGAAAGAAGAAAGAAAAAGTAAGAAAGAAGTATGAAAGAAGTAAGAAAGAAGAAAGAAAGAAGTAAGAAAGAAGTAAGAAAGAAGTAAGAAAGAAATAAGAAAGAAAGAGGAAAGAAGAAAGAAAGAAGTAGGAAAGAAGTAAGAAAGAAGTAAGAAAGAAGTAATAAAGAATTAAGAAGGAATGAAGAAAGAAGTAAGAAAGAAGAAAGAAAGAAGTAAGAAAGAAGTAAGAAAGAAGTAAGAAAGAAAGAGGAAAGAAGTAAGAAAGAAGTACGAAAGAAGTATGAAAGAAGTAAGAAAGAAGAAAGAAAGAAGTAAGAAAGAAGTAAGAAAGAAGTAAGGAAGAAGTAAGAAAGAAAGAAGAAAGAAGAAAGAAAGAAGTAAGAAAGAAGTAAGAAAGAAGTAAGAAAGAAGTAAGAAGGAATGAAGAAAGTAGTAATAAAGAAGTAAGAAAGAAGTAAGAAAGAAGTAAGAAAGAAAGAAGAAAGAAGTAAGAAAGAAGTAAGAAAGAAGTAAGAAAGATGTAAGAAAGAAGAAAGAAAGAAGTAAGAAAGAAGAAAGAAAGAAGTAAGAAAGAAGTAAGAAAGAAGTAAGAAAGAAGTAAGAAAGAAGTAACAAAGAAGTACGAAAGAAGTAAGAAAGAATTAAGAAAGAAAGAAGTAAGAAAGAAAGAAGAAGTAAGAAAGAAGTAAGAAAGAAGTAAGAAAGAAGTAAGAAAGAAGAAAGAAAGAAATAAGAAAGAAGTAAGAAAGAAGTAAGAATGAAGTAAGAAAGAAAGAAGAAGTAAGAAAGAAGTAAGAAAGAAGTAAGAAAGAAGTAAGAAAGAAGAAAAAAGAAGTTAGAAAGAAGAAAGAAGTAAGAAAGAAGTAAGAAAGAAAGAAGAAAGAAGTAAGAAAGAAGTAAAAAAGAACTATGAAAGAAGTAAGAAAGAAGAAAGAAAGAAGTAAGAAAGAAGAAAGAAAGAAGTAAGAAAGAAGTAAGAAAGAAGTAAGAAAGAAGTAGGAAAGAAAGAAGAAAGAAGAAAGAAAGAAGAAAGAAAGAAGTAAGAAAGAAGTAAGAAAGAATGAAGAAAGAAGTAAGAAAGAAGAAAGAAAGAAGTAAGAAAGAAGTAAGAAAGAAGTAAGAAAGAAGAAAGAAAGAAGGAAGAAAGAAGAAAGAAAGAAGTAAGAAAGTAGAAAAAAGAAGTTAGAAAGAAGTAAGAAAGAAGTAAGAAAGAAGTAAGAAAGAAGAAAGAAAGAAGTAAGAAAGAAGAAAGAAAGAAGTAAGAAAGAAGTAAGAAAGAAGAAAGAAAGAAGTAAGAAAGAAGAAAGAAAGAAGTAAGAAAGAAGTAAGAAAGAGGTAAGAAAGAAGTAAGAAAGAAAGAAGAAAGAAGTAAGAAAGAAGTAAGAAAGAAGTAAAAAAGGAGTACGAAAGAAGTAAGAAAGAAGTAAGAAAAAAAGAAGTAAGAAAGAAGTAAGAAAGAAAGAAGAAAGAAGTAAGAAAGAAGCAAGAAAGAAGTATGAAAGAAGTAAGAAAGAAAGAAGAAAGAAGTGAGAAAGAAGTAAGAAAGAAGTAAGAAAGAAGTAAGAAAGAAGTAAGAAAGAAGTACGAAAGAAGTAAGAAAGAAGTAAGAAAGAAAGAAGTATGAAAGAAGTAAGAAAGAAAGAAGAAAGAAGTAAGAAAGAAGCAAGAAAGAAGTATGAAAGAAGTAAGAAAGAAAGAAGAAAGAAGTGAGAAAGAAGTAAGAAAGAAGAAAGAAAGAAGTAAGAAAGAAGTAAGAAAGAAGTTAGAAAGAAGTAAGAAAGAATTAAGAAAGAAAGAAGTAAGAAAGAAAGAAGAAAGAAGTAAGAAAGAAGTAAGAAAGAAGTATGGAAGTAGTAAGAAAGAAAGAAGAAAGAAGTAAGAAAGAAGTATGAAAGAAGAAAGAAAGAAGTAAGAAAGAAGTAAGAAAGAAGTTAGAATATAAGTAAGAAAGAAGTAAGAAAGAAAGAAGAAAGAAGTAAGAAAGAAGTAAGAAAGAAGTAAGAAAGAATGAAGAAAGAAGTAAGAAAGAAGAAAGAAGTAAGAAAGAAGTAAGAAAGAAGAAAGAAAGAAGTAAGAAAGAAGTAAGAAAGAAGTTAGAATAGAAGTAAGAAAGAAGTAAGAAAGAAAGAAGAAAGAAGTAAGAAAGAAGTAAGAAAGAAGTAAGAAAGAATGAAGAAAGAAGTAAGAAAGAAGAAAGAAGTAAGAAAGAAGTAAGAAAGAATTAAGAAAGAAAGAAGTAAGAAAGAAGTAAGAAAGAAGTACGAAAGAAGTAAGAAAGAATTAAGAAAGAAAGAAGTAAGAAAGAAAGAAGAAAGAAGTAAGAAAGAAGTAAGAAAGAAGTATGGAAGAAGTAAGAAAGAAAGAAGAAAGAAGTAAGAAAGAAGTAAGAAAGAAGAAAGAAAGAAGTAAGAAACAAGTAAGAAAGAAGTTAGAATAGAAGTAAGAAAGAAGTAAGAAAGAAAGAAGAAAGAAGTAAGAAAGAAGTAAGAAAGAAGTAAGAAAGAAGTAGGAAAGAAAAAAGAAAGAAGTAAGAAAGAAGTAAGAAAGAAAGAAGAAAGAAGTAAAAAAGAAGTAAGAAAGAATAACGAAAGAAGAAAGAAGTAAGAAAGAAAGAAGAAAGAAAGAAGTAAGAAAGAAGAAAGAAAAAAGTAAGAAAGAAGTAAGAAAGAAGAAAGAAAGAAGTAAGAAAGAAGTAAGAAAGTAGAAAGAAGTAAGAAAGAAAGAAGAAAGAAGTAAGAAAGAAGTAAGAAAGAAGTAAGAAAGAAAGAAGAAAGAAGTAAGAAATAAGTAAGAAAGAAGTAAGAAAGAAGTAAGAAAGAAGTAAGAAAGAAGTATGAAAGAAGTAAGAAAGAGGAAAGAAAGAAGTAAGAAAGAAGTAAGAAAGAAAGAAGTAAGAAAGAAGTAAGAAAGAAGTAAGAAAGTAGAAAAAAGAAGTTAGAAAGAAGTAAGAAAGAAGTAAGAAAGAAGTACGAAACAAGTAAGAAAGAATTAAGAAAGAAAGAAGTAAGAAAGAAAGAAGAAAGAAGTAAGAAAGAAGTAAGAAAGAAGTATGGAAGAAGTAAGAAAGAAAGAAGAAAGAAGTAAGAGAGAAGTAAGAAAGAAGAAAGAAAGAAGTAAGAAAGAAGTAAGAAAGAAGTTAGAAAGAAGTAAGAAAGAAGTAAGAAAGAAAGTATAAAGAAGTAAGAAAGAAGTAAGAAAGAAGTAAGAAAGAAGTAAGAAAGAAAGAAGAAAGAAGTAAGAAAGAAGTAAGAAAGAAAGAAGAAAGAAATAAGAAAGAAGTAAGAAAGAATTACGAAAGAAGTAAGAAAGAAGTAAGAAAGAAAGAAGAAAGAAAGAAGTAAGAAAGAAGAAAGAAAAAAGTAAGAAAGAAGTAAGAAAGAAGAAAGAAAGAAGTAAGAAAGAAGAAAGAAAGAAGTAAGAAAGAAGTAAGAGAGAAGTAAGAGAGAAGTAATAAAGAAGTAAGAAAGAAGTAAGAGAGAAGTAAGAAAGAAAGAAGAAAGAAGTAAGAAAGAAGTAAGAAAGAAGAAAGAAAGAAGTAAGAAAGAAGAAAAAAAAGAAGTAAGAAAGAAGTAAGAAAGAAGTACGAAAGAAGTAAGAAAAAGTAAGAAAAAAAGAAGTAAGAAAGAAGTAAGAAAGAAAGAAGAAAGAAGTAAGAAAGAAGCAAGAAAGAAGTATGAAAGAAGTAAGAAAGAAAGAAGAAAGAAGTGAGAAAGAAGTAAGAAAGAAGTTAGAAAGAAGTAAGAAAGAAGTAAGAAAGAAAGAAGAAAGAAGTAAGAAAGAAGAAAGAAGTACGAAAGAAGTAAGAAAGAATTAAGAAAGAAAGAAGTAAGAAAGAAGTAAGAAAGAAAGAAGAAAGAAGTAAGAAAGAAGTAAGAAAGAAGTATGAAAGAAGTAAGAAAGAAAGAAGAAAGAAATAAGAAAGAAGTAAGAAAGAAGTATGAAAGAAGTAAGAAAGAAGAAAGAAAGAAGTAAGGAAGAAGTAAGAAAGAAGTAAGAAAGAAGTAAGAAAGAAGTAAGAAAGAAAGAAGAAAGAAGTAAGAAAGAAGTAAGAAAGTAGAAAAAAGAAGTTAGAAAGAAGTAAGAAAGAAGTAAGAAAGAAGTATGAAAGAAGTAAGAAAGAAGAAAGAATGAAGTAAGAAAGAGGAAAGAAAGAAGTAAGAAAGAAGTAAGAAAGAAAGAAGTAAGAAAGAAGTAAGAAAGAAGTAAGAAAGTAGAAAAAAGAAGTTAGAAAGAAGTAAGAAAGAAGTAAGAAAGAAAGAAGTAAGAAAGAAGTAAGAAAGAAGTAAGAAAGTAGAAAAAAGAAGTTAGAAAGAAGAAAGAAGAAAGAATGAAGTAAGAAAGAGGAAAGAAAGAAGTAAGAAAGAAGTAAGAAAGAAAGAAGTAAGAAAGAAGTAAGAAAGAAGTAAGAAAGTAGAAAAAAGAAGTTAGAAAGAAGTAAGAAAGAAGTAAGAAAGAAGTAAGAAAGAAGAAAGAAAGAAGAAAGAAAGAAAGAAGAAAGAAGTAAGAAAGAAGAAAGAAAGAAGTAAGAAAGAAGTAAGAAAGAAGTAAGAAAGAAGTACGAAAGAAGTAAGAAAGAATTAAGAAAGAAAGAAGTAAGAAAGAAAGAAGAAAGAAGTAAGAAAGAAGTAAGAAAGAAGTATGGAAGAAGTAAGAAAGAAAGAAGAAAGAAATAAGAGAGAAGTAAGAAAGAAGAAAGAAAGAAGTAAGAAAGAAGTAAGAAAGAAGTTAGAAAGAAGTAAGAAAGAAGTAAGAAAGAAAGTATAAAGAAGTAAGAAAGAAGTAAGAAAGAAGTAATAAAGAAGTAAGAAAGAAAGAAGAAAGAAGTAAGAAAGAAGTAAGAAAGAAAGAAGAAAGAAGTAAGAAAGAAGTAAGAAAGAATTACGAAAGAAGTAAGAAAGAAGTAAGAAAGAAAGAAGAAAGAAAGAAGTAAGAAAGAAGTAAGAGAGAAGTAAGAGAGAAGTAATAAAGAAGTAAGAAAGAAGTAAGAGAGAAGTAAGAAAGAAAGAAGAAAGAAGTAAGAAAGAAGTAAGAAAGAGGAAAGAAAGAAGTAAGAAAGAAGAAAAAAAGAAGAAAGAAGTAAGAAAGAAGTAAGAGAGAAGTAAGAAAGAAAGAAGAAAGAAGTAAGAAAGAAGTAAGAAAGAAGAAAGAAGGAATGAAGAAAGAAGCAAGAAAGAAGTAAGAAAGAAGAAAGAAAGAAGTAAGAAAGCAGAAAGAAAGAAGTAAGAAAGAAGTAAGAAAGAAGTAAGAAAGAAGTAAGAAAGAAGTAAGAGAGAAGTAAGAAAGAAGTAAGAAAGAAGGAAGAAAGAAGGAAGAAAGAAGAAAAAAGAAGTTAGAAAGAAGTAAGAAAGAAGTAAGAAAGAAGTAAGAAAGAAAGAAGAAAGAATTAAGAAAGAAGTAAGAAAGAAGTATGAAAGAAGTAAGAAAGAAGAAAGAAAGAAGTAAGAAAGAAGTAAGAAAGAAGTAAGAAAGAAATAAGAAAGAAAGAAGAAAGAAGTAAGAAAGAAGTAAGAAAGAAAGAAGAAAGAAGTAAGAAAGAAAGAAGAAAGAAGTAAGAAAGAAGTAAGAAAGAATTACGAAAGAAGTAAGAAAGAAGTAAGAAAGAAAGAAGAAAGAAGTAAGAAAGAAGTAAGAAAGAAAGAAGAAAGAAGTAAGAAAGAAGAAAGAAAAAAGTAAGAAAGAAGTAAGAACGAAGAAAGAAAGAAGTAAGAATGAAGAAAGAAAGAAGTAAGAAAGAAGTAAGAAAGAAGTAAGAGAGAAGTAAGAAAGAAAGAAGAAAGAAGTAAGAAAGAAGTAAGAAAGAAAGAAGAAAGAAGTAAGGAAGAAAGAAGAAAGAAGTAAGAAAGAATTACGAAAGAAGTAAGAAAGAAGTATGAAAGAAGTAAGAAAGAAAGAAGAAAGAAGTAAGAAAGAAGTATGAAAGAAGTAAGAAAGAAGAAAGAAAGAAGTAAGGAAGAAGTAAGAAAGAAGTAAGAAAGAAGTAAGAAAGAAGTAAGAAAGAAAGAAGAAAGAAAGAAGAAAGAAGTAAGAAAGTAGTAATAAAGAAGTAAGAAAGAAGTAAGAAAGAAGAAAGAAAGAAGTAAGAAAGAGGAAAGAAAGAATTAAGAAAGAAGTAAGAAAGAAAGAAGTAAGAAAGAAAGAAGAAAGAAGTAAGAAAGTAGTAATAAAGAAGTAAGAAAGAAGTAAGAAAGAAGAAAGAAAGAAGTAAGAAAGAGGAAAGAAAGAAGAAAGAAGTAAGAAAGAAAGAAGAAAGAAAGAAGAAAGAAGTAAGAAAGTAGTAATAAAGAAGTAAGAAAGAAGTAAGAAAGAAGAAAGAAAGAAGTAAGAAAGAGGAAAGAAAGAAGTAAGAAAGAAGTAAGAAAGAAAGAAGTAAGAAAGAAAGAAGAAAGAAGTAAGGAAGAAGTAAGAAAGAAGTAAGAAAGAAGTAAGGAAGAAGTAAGAAAGAAAGAAGAAAGAAAGAAGAAAGAAGTAAGAAAGTAGTAATAAAGAAGTAAGAAAGAAGTAAGAAAGAAGAAAGAAAGAAGTAAGAAAGAGGAAAGAAAGAAGTAAGAAAGAAGTAAGAAAGAAAGAAGTAAGAAAGAAAGAAGAAAGAAGTAAGAAAGTAGTAATAAAGAAGTAAGAAAGAAGTAAGAAAGAAGGAAGAAAGAAGTAAGAAGGAATGAAGAAAGAAGTAAGAAAGAAGTTAGAAAGAAGTAAGAAAGAAGTAAGAAAGAAAGTATAAAGAAGTAAGAAAGAAGTAAGAAAGAAGTAAGAAAGAAGTAAGAAAGAAAGAAGAAAGAAGTAAGAAAGAAGTAAGAAAGAAAGAAGAAAGAAATAAGAAAGAAGTAAGAAAGAATTACGAAAGAAGTAAGAAAGAAGTAAGAAAGAAAGAAGAAAGAAAGAAGTAAGAAAGAAGAAAGAAAAAAGTAAGAAAGAAGTAAGAAAGAAGAAAGAAAGAAGTAAGAAAGAAGAAAGAAAGAAGTAAGAAAGAAGTAAGAGAGAAGTAAGAGAGAAGTAATAAAGAAGTAAGAAAGAAGTAAGAGAGAAGTAAGAAAGAAAGAAGAAAGAAGTAAGAAAGAAGTAAGAAAGAAGAAAGAAAGAAGTAAGAAAGAAGAAAAAAAAGAAGTAAGAAAGAAGTAAGAAAGAAGTACGAAAGAAGTAAGAAAGAAGTAAGAAAAAAAGAAGTAAGAAAGAAGTAAGAAAGAAAGAAGAAAGAAGTAAGAAAGAAGCAAGAAAGAAGTATGAAAGAAGTAAGAAAGAAAGAAGAAAGAAGTGAGAAAGAAGTAAGAAAGAAGTTAGAAAGAAGTAAGAAAGAAGTAAGAAAGAAAGAAGAAAGAAGTAAGAAAGAAGAAAGAAGTACGAAAGAAGTAAGAAAGAATTAAGAAAGAAAGAAGTAAGAAAGAAGTAAGAAAGAAAGAAGAAAGAAGTAAGAAAGAAGTAAGAAAGAAGTATGAAAGAAGTAAGAAAGAAAGAAGAAAGAAATAAGAAAGAAGTAAGAAAGAAGTATGAAAGAAGTAAGAAAGAAGTAAGAAAGAAAGAAGAAAGAAGTAAGAAAGAAGTAAGAAAGTAGAAAAAAGAAGTTAGAAAGAAGTAAGAAAGAAGTAAGAAAGAAGTATGAAAGAAGTAAGAAAGAAGAAAGAATGAAGTAAGAAAGAGGAAAGAAAGAAGTAAGAAAGAAGTAAGAAAGAAAGAAGTAAGAAAGAAGTAAGAAAGAAGTAAGAAAGTAGAAAAAAGAAGTTAGAAAGAAGTAAGAAAGAAGTAAGAAAGAAAGAAGTAAGAAAGAAGTAAGAAAGAAGTAAGAAAGTAGAAAAAAGAAGTTAGAAAGAAGAAAGAAGAAAGAATGAAGTAAGAAAGAGGAAAGAAAGAAGTAAGAAAGAAGTAAGAAAGAAAGAAGTAAGAAAGAAGTAAGAAAGTAGAAAAAGGAAGTTAGAAAGAAGTAAGAAAGAAGTAAGAAAGAAGTAAGAAAGAAGAAAGAAAGAAGAAAGAAAGAAAGAAGAAAGAAGTAAGAAAGAAGTAAGGAAGAAAGAAGAAAGAAGTAAGAAAGAAGTAAGAAAGAAGTACGAAAGAAGTAAGAAAGAATTAAGAAAGAAAGAAGTAAGAAAGAAAGAAGAAAGAAGTAAGAAAGAAGTAAGAAAGAAGTATGGAAGAAGTAAGAAAGAAAGAAGAAAGAAATAAGAGAGAAGTAAGAAAGAAGAAAGAAAGAAGTAAGAAAGAAGTAAGAAAGAAGTTAGAAAGAAGTAAGAAAGAAGTAAGAAAGAAAGTATAAAGAAGTAAGAAAGAAGTAAGAAAGAAGTAATAAAGAAGTAAGAAAGAAAGAAGAAAGAAGTAAGAAAGAAGTAAGAAAGAAAGAAGAAAGAAGTAAGAAAGAAGTAAGAAAGAATTATGAAAGAAGTAAGAAAGAAGTAAGAAAGAAAGAAGAAAGAAAGAAGTAAGAAAGAAGTAAGAGAGAAGTAAGAGAGAAGTAATAAAGAAGTAAGAAAGAAGTAAGAAAGAGGAAAGAAAGAAGTAAGAAAGAAGAAAAAAAGAAGAAAGAAGTAAGAAAGAAGTAAGAGAGAAGTAAGAAAGAAAGAAGAAAGAAGTAAGAAAGAAGTAAGAAAGAAGAAAGAAGGAATGAAGAAAGAAGCAAGAAAGAAGTAAGAAAGAAGAAAGAAAGAAGTAAGAAAGAAGAAAGAAAGAAGTAAGAAAGAAGTAAGAAAGAAGTAAGAAAGAAGTAAGAAAGAAGTAAGAGAGAAGTAAGAAAGAAGTAAGAAAGAAGGAAGAAAGAAGTAAGAAAGAAGAAAAAAGAAGTTAGAAAGAAGTAAGAAAGAAGTAAGAAAGAAGTAAGAAAGAAAGAAGAAAGAATTAAGAAAGAAGTAAGAAAGAAGTATGAAAGAAGTAAGAAAGAAGAAAGAAAGAAGTAAGAAAGAAGTAAGAAAGAAGTAAGAAAGAAATAAGAAAGAAAGAAGAAAGAAGTAAGAAAGAAGTAAGAAAGAAAGAAGAAAGAAGAAAGAAGTAAGAAAGAAAGAAGAAAGAAGTAAGAAAGAAGTAAGAAAGAAAGAAGAAAGAAGTAAGAAAGAAGTAAGAAAGAAAGAAGAAAGAAGTAAGAAAGAAGAAAGAAAAAAGTAAGAAAGAAGTAAGAACGAAGAAAGAAAGAAGTAAGAATGAAGAAAGAAAGAAGTAAGAAAGAAGTAAGAAAGAAGTAAGAGAGAAGTAAGAAAGAAAGAAGAAAGAAGTAAGAAAGAAGTAAGAAAGAAAGAAGAAAGAAGTAAGGAAGAAAGAAGAAAGAAGTAAGAAAGAATTACGAAAGAAGTAAGAAAGAAGTATGAAAGAAGTAAGAAAGAAAGAAGAAAGAAGTAAGAAAGAAGTAAGAAAGAAGTATGAAAGAAGTAAGAAAGATGAAAGAAAGAAGTAAGGAAGAAGTAAGAAAGAAGTAAGAAAGAAGTAAGAAAGAAGTAAGAAAGAAGAAAGAAAGAAGTAAGAAAGAAGAAAGAAGTAAGAAAGAAGTAAGAAAGAAGTAAGAATGAAGTAAGAAAGAAAGAAGAAGTAAGAAAGAAGTAAGAAAGAAGGAAGAAAGAAGTAAGAAAGAGGAAAAAAGAAGTTAGAAAGAAGTAAGAAAGAAGTAAGAAAGAAGTAAGAAAGAAAGAAGAAAGAAGTAAGAAAGAAGTAAAAAAGAACTATGAAAAAAGTAAGAAAGAAGAAAGAAAGAAGTAAGAAAGAAGCAAGAAAGAAGTATGAAAGAAGTAAGAAAGAAAGAAGAAAGAAGTGAGAAAGAAGTAAGAAAGAAGAAAGAAAGAAGTAAGAAAGAAGTAAGAAAGAAGTTAGAAAGAAGTAAGAAAGAAGTAAGAAAGAAAGAAGAAAGAAGTAAGAAAGAAGTAAGAAAGAAGTAAGAAAGAAGTAAGAAAGAAGTAAGAAAGAAAGAAGAAAGAAGTAAGAAAGAAGTAAGAAAGAACTACGAAAGAAGTAAGAAAGAAGTAAGGAAGAAAGAAGAAAGAAAGAAGTAAGAAAGAAGAAAGGAAGAAGTAAGAAAGAAGTAAGAAAGAAGAAAGAAAGAAGTAGGAAAGAAGAAAGAAAGAAGTAAGAAAGAAGTAAGAAAGAAGTAAGAAAGAAGTAAGAAAGAAAGAAGAAAGAAGTAAGAAAGAAGTAAGAAAGAAGTACGAAAGAAGTAAGAAAGAAGTAAGAAAGAAAGAAGTAAGAAAGAAGTAAGAAAGAAAGAAGAAAGAAGTAAGAAAGAAGCAAGAAAGAAGTATGAAAGAAGTAAGAAAGAAAGAAGAAAGAAGTGAGAAAGAAGTAAGAAAGAAGAAAGAAAGAAGTAAGAAAGAAGTAAGAAAGAAGTTAGAAAGAAGTAAGAAAGAAGTAAGAAAGAAAGAAGAAAGAAGTAAGAAAGAAGAAAGAAGTAAGAAAGAAGTAAGAAAGAATTAAGAAAGAAAGAAGTAAGAAAGAAGTAAGAAAGAAGTACGAAAGAAGTAAGAAAGAAGTACGAAAGAAGTAAGAAAGAATTAAGAAAGAAAGAAGTAAGAAAGAAAGAAGAAAGAATTAAGAAAGAAGTAAGAAAGAAGTATGAAAGAAGTAAGAAAGAAGAAAGAAAGAAGTAAGAAAGAAGTAAGAAAGAAGTAAGAAAGAAATAAGAAAGAAAGAAGAAAGAAGTAAGAAAGAAGTAAGAAAGAAAGAAGAAAGAAGTAAGAAAGAAAGAAGAAAGAAGTAAGAAAGAAGTAAGAAAGAATTACGAAAGAAGTAAGAAAGAAGTAAGAAAGAAAGAAGAAAGAAGTAAGAAAGAAGTAAGAAAGAAAGAAGAAAGAAGTAAGAAAGAAGAAAGAAAAAAGTAAGAAAGAAGTAAGAACGAAGAAAGAAAGAAGTAAGAATGAAGAAAGAAAGAAGTAAGAAAGAAGTAAGAAAGAAGTAAGAGAGAAGTAAGAAAGAAAGAAGAAAGAAGTAAGAAAGAAGTAAGAAAGAAAGAAGAGAGAAGTAAGGAAGAAAGAAGAAAGAAGTAAGAAAGAATTACGAAAGAAGTAAGAAAGAAGTATGAAAGAAGTAAGAAAGAAAGAAGTAAGAAAGAAGTAAGAAAGAAAGAAGAAAGAAGTAAGAAAGAAGCAAGAAAGAAGTATGAAAGAAGTAAGAAAGAAAGAAGAAAGAAGTGAGAAAGAAGTAAGAAAGAAGTTAGAAAGAAGTAAGAAAGAAGTAAGAAAGAAAGAAGAAAGAAGTAAGAAAGAAGAAAGAAGTACGAAAGAAGTAAGAAAGAATTAAGAAAGAAAGAAGTAAGAAAGAAGTAAGAAAGAAAGAAGAAAGAAGTAAGAAAGAAGTAAGAAAGAAGTATGAAAGAAGTAAGAAAGAAAGAAGAAAGAAATAAGAAAGAAGTAAGAAAGAAGTATGAAAGAAGTAAGAAAGAAGAAAGAAAGAAGTAAGGAAGAAGTAAGAAAGAAGTAAGAAAGAAGTAAGAAAGAAGTAAGAAAGAAAGAAGAAAGAAGTAAGAAAGAAGTAAGAAAGTAGAAAAAAGAAGTTAGAAAGAAGTAAGAAAGAAGTAAGAAAGAAGAATGAAAGAAGTAAGAAAGAAGAAAGAATGAAGTAAGAAAGAGGAAAGAAAGAAGTAAGAAAGAAGTAAGAAAGAAAGAAGTAAGAAAGAAGTAAGAAAGAAGTAAGAAAGTAGAAAAAAGAAGTTAGAAAGAAGTAAGAAAGAAGTAAGAAAGAAAGAAGTAAGAAAGAAGTAAGAAAGAAGTAAGAAAGTAGAAAAAAGAAGTTAGAAGAAAGAAGAAAGAATGAAGTAAGAAAGAGGAAAGAAAGAAGTAAGAAAGAAGTAAGAAAGAAAGAAGTAAGAAAGAAGTAAGAAAGAAGTAAGAAAGTAGAAAAAAGAAGTTAGAAAGAAGTAAGAAAGAAGTAAGAAAGAAGTAAGAAAGAAGAAAGAAAGAAGAAAGAAAGAAAGAAGAAAGAAGTAAGAAAGAAGTAAGAAAGAAAGAAGAAAGAAGTAAGAAAGAAGTAAGAAAGAAGTACGAAAGAAGTAAGAAAGAATTAAGAAAGAAAGAAGTAAGAAAGAAAGAAGAAAGAAGTAAGAAAGAAGTAAGAAAGAAGTATGGAAGAAGTAAGAAAGAAAGAAGAAAGAAATAAGAGAGAAGTAAGAAAGAAGAAAGAAAGAAGTAAGAAAGAAGTAAGAAAGAAGTTAGAAAGAAGTAAGAAAGAAGTAAGAAAGAAAGTATAAAGAAGTAAGAAAGAAGTAAGAAAGAAGTAATAAAGAAGTAAGAAAGAAAGAAGAAAGAAGTAAGAAAGAAGTAAGAAAGAAAGAAGAAAGAAGTAAGAAAGAAGTAAGAAAGAATTATGAAAGAAGTAAGAAAGAAGTAAGAAAGAAAGAAGAAAGAAAGAAGTAAGAAAGAAGTAAGAGAGAAGTAAGAGAGAAGTAATAAAGAAGTAAGAAAGAAGTAAGAAAGAGGAAAGAAAGAAGTAAGAAAGAAGAAAAAAAGAAGAAAGAAGTAAGAAAGAAGTAAGAGAGAAGTAAGAAAGAAAGAAGAAAGAAGTAAGAAAGAAGTAAGAAAGAAGAAAGAAGGAATGAAGAAAGAAGCAAGAAAGAAGTAAGAAAGAAGAAAGAAAGAAGTAAGAAAGAAGAAAGAAAGAAGTAAGAAAGAAGTAAGAAAGAAGCAAGAAAGAAGTAAGAAAGAAGTAAGAGAGAAGTAAGAAAGAAGTAAGAAAGAAGGAAGAAAGAAGTAAGAAAGAAGAAAAAAGAAGTTAGAAAGAAGTAAGAAAGAAGTAAGAAAGAAGTAAGAAAGAAAGAAGAAAGAATTAAGAAAGAAGTAAGAAAGAAGTATGAAAGAAGTAAGAAAGAAGAAAGAAAGAAGTAAGAAAGAAGTAAGAAAGAAGTAAGAAAGAAATAAGAAAGAAAGAAGAAAGAAGTAAGAAAGAAGTAAGAAAGAAAGAAGAAAGAAGAAAGAAGTAAGAAAGAAAGAAGAAAGAAGTAAGAAAGAAGTAAGAAAGAAAGAAGAAAGAAGTAAGAAAGAAGTAAGAAAGAAAGAAGAAAGAAGTAAGAAAGAAGAAAGAAAAAAGTAAGAAAGAAGTAAGAACGAAGAAAGAAAGAAGTAAGAATGAAGAAAGAAAGAAGTAAGAAAGAAGTAAGAAAGAAGTAAGAGAGAAGTAAGAAAGAAAGAAGAAAGAAGTAAGAAAGAAGTAAGAAAGAAAGAAGAAAGAAGTAAGGAAGAAAGAAGAAAGAAGTAAGAAAGAATTACGAAAGAAGTAAGAAAGAAGTATGAAAGAAGTAAGAAAGAAAGAAGAAAGAAGTAAGAAAGAAGTAAGAAAGAAGTATGAAAGAAGTAAGAAAGATGAAAGAAAGAAGTAAGGAAGAAGTAAGAAAGAAGTAAGAAAGAAGTAAGAAAGAAGTAAGAAAGAAGAAAGAAAGAAGTAAGAAAGAAGAAAGAAGTAAGAAAGAAGTAAGAAAGAAGTAAGAATGAAGTAAGAAAGAAAGAAGAAGTAAGAAAGAAGTAAGAAAGAAGGAAGAAAGAAGTAAGAAAGAGGAAAAAAGAAGTTAGAAAGAAGTAAGAAAGAAGTAAGAAAGAAGTAAGAAAGAAAGAAGAAAGAAGTAAGAAAGAAGTAAAAAAGAACTATGAAAAAAGTAAGAAAGAAGAAAGAAAGAAGTAAGAAAGAAGTAAGAAAGAAGTAAGTAAGAAGTAAGAAAGAAAGAAGAAAGAAGAAAGAAAGAAGAAAGAAAGAAGTAAGAAAGAAGTAAGAAAGAAGTAAGAAGGAATGAAGAAAGAAGTAAGAAAGAAGAAAGAAAGAAGTAAGAAAGAAGTAAGAAAGAAGTAAGAAAGAAGTAAGAAAGAAGTAAGAAAGAAGTAAGAAAGAAAGAAGAAAGAAGTAAGAAAGAAGTAAGAAAGAACTACGAAAGAAGTAAGAAAGAAGTAAGGAAGAAAGAAGAAAGAAAGAAGTAAGAAAGAAGAAAGGAAGAAGTAAGAAAGAAGTAAGAAAGAAGAAAGAAAGAAGTAGGAAAGAAGAAAGAAAGAAGTAAGAAAGAAGTAAGGAAGAAGTAAGAAAGAAGTAAGAAAGAAAGAAGAAAGAAGTAAGAAAGAAGTAAGAAAGAAGTACGAAAGAAGTAAGAAAGAAGTAAGAAAGAAAGAAGTAAGAAAGAAGTAAGAAAGAAAGAAGAAAGAAGTAAGAAAGAAGCAAGAAAGAAGTAAGAAAGAAGTAAGAAAGAAGTAAGAAAGAAGTAAGAAAGAAGTTAGAAAGAAGTAAGAAAGAAGTAAGAAAGAAAGAAGAAAGAAGTAAGAAAGAAGAAAGAAGTAAGAAAGAAGTAAGAAAGAATTAAGAAAGAAAGAAGTAAGAAAGAAGTAAGAAAGAAGTACGAAAGAAGTAAGAAAGAAGTACGAAAGAAGTAAGAAAGAATTAAGAAAGAAAGAAGTAAGAAAGAAAGAAGAAAGAATTAAGAAAGAAGTAAGAAAGAAGTATGGAAGAAGTAAGAAAGATAGAAGAAAGAAGTAAGAAAGAAGTAAGAAAGAAGAAAGAAAGAAGTAAGAAAGAAGTAAGAAAGAAGTTAGAAAGAAGTAAGAAAGAAGTAAGAAAGAAAGAAGAAAGAAGTAAGAAAGAAGTAAGAAAGAAAGAAGAAAGAAGTAAAAAAGAAGTAAGAAAGAATTACGAAAGAAGTAAGAAAGAAGTAAGAAAGAAAGAAGAAAGAAAGAAGTAAGAAAGAAGAAAGAAAGAAGTAACAAAGAAGAAAGAAAGAAGTAAGAAAGAAGTAAGAAAGAAGTAAGAAAGAAGTAAGAAAGAAGTAAGAAAGAAAGAAGAAAGAAGTAAGAAAGAAGTAAGAAAGAAGTAAGAAAGAAAGAAGAAAGAAGTAAGAAATAAGTAAGAAAGAAATAAGAAAGAAGTAAGAAAGAAGTAAGAAAGAAGTAAGAAAGGAGTAAGAAAGAAGAAAGAAGTAAGAAAGAAGTAAGAAAGAAGTATGAAAGAAGTAAGAAAGAAGTAAGAAAGAAGTAAGAATGAAGTAAGAAGGAATGAAGAAAGAAGCAAGAAAAAAGTAAGAAAGAAGAAAGAAAGAAGTAAGAAAGAAGTAAGAAAGAAGAAAGAAAGAAGAAAGAAGTAAGAAAGAAGAAAGAAAGAAGAAAGAAAGAAGTATGAAAGAAGAAAGAAAGAAGTAAGAAAGAAGTAAGAAAGAAGTAAGAAAGAAGTAAGAAGAAAGAAAGAAAGAAGTAAGAAAGAAGTATGAAAGAAGAAAGAAAGAAGTAAGAAAGAAGTATGAAAGAAGTAAGAAAGAAGAAAGAAAGAAGTAAGAAAGAAGTAAGAAAGAAGTAAGAAAGAAATAAGAAAGAAAGAGGAAAGAAGAAAGAAAGAAGTAGGAAAGAAGTAAGAAAGAAGTAAGAAAGAAGTAATAAAGAATTAAGAAGGAATGAAGAAAGAAGTAAGAAAGAAGAAAGAAAGAAGTAAGAAAGAAGTAAGAAAGAAGTAAGAAAGAAGTAAGGAAGAAGTAAGAAAGAAAGAAGAAAGAAGAAAGAAAGAAGTAAGAAGGAATGAAGAAAGTAGTAATAAAGAAGTAAGAAAGAAGTAAGAAAGATGTAAGAAAGAAGAAAGAAAGAAGTAAGAGAGAAGAAAGAAAGAAGGTAGAAAGAAGTAAGAAAGAAGTAAGAAAGAAGTAACAAAGAAGTACGAAAGAAGTAAGAAAGAATTAAGAAAGAAAGAAGTAAGAAAGAAGTAAGAAAGAAAGAAGTATGAAAGAAGTAAGAAAGAAAGAAGAAAGAAGTAAGAAAGAAGTAAGAAAGAAGTAAGAAAGAAGAAAGAAAGAAGAAAGAAAGAAAGAAGAAAGAAGAAAAAAAGAAGTAAGAGAGAAGTAAGAAAGAAGTAAGAAAGAAGGAAGAAATAAGTAAGAAAGAAGTAAGAAAGAAGAAAAAAGAATTTAGAAAGAAGTAAGAAAGAAGTAAGAAAGAAGTAAGAAAGAAAGAAGAAAGAATTAAGAAAGAAGTAAGAAAGAAGTATGAAAGAAGTAAGAAAGAAGAAAGAAAGAAGTAAGAAAGAAGTAAGAAAGAAGTAAGAAAGAAATAAGAAAGAAAGAAGAAAGAAGTAAGAAAGAAGTAAGAAAGAAAGAAGAAAGAAGTAAGAAAGAAGTAAGAAAGAATTACGAAAGAAGTAAGAAAGAAGTAAGAAAGAAAGAAGAAAGAAAGAAGTAAAAAAGAAGTAAGAAAGAAGTAAGAAAGAAGTAAGAAAGAAAGAAGAAAGAAGTAAGAAAGAAGTAAGAAAGAAAGAAGAAAGAAGTAAGAAAGAATTAAGAAAGAATTACGAAGGAAGTAAGAAAGATGTAACAAAGAAAGACGAAAGAATGAAGTAAGAAAGAAGAAAGAAAAAAGTAAGAAAGAAGTAAGAAAGAAGAAAGAAAGAAGTAAGAATGAAGAAAGAAAGAAGTAAGAAAGAAGTAAGAAAGAAGTAAAAAAGAAGAAAGAAAGAAGAAAGAAAGAAAGAAGAAAGAAGAAAAAAAGAAGTAAGAGAGAAGTAAGAAAGAAGTAAGAAAGAAGGAAGACAGAAGTAAGAAAGAAGTAAGAAAGAAAGAAGTAAGAAAGAAGCAAGAAAGAAGTATGAAAGAAGTAAGAAAGAAAGAAGAAAGAAGAAAGAAGTGAGAAAGAAGTAAGAAAGAAGAAAGAAAGAAGTAAGAAAGAAGTAAGAAAGAAGTTAGAAAGAAGAAAGAAAGAAGTAAGAAAGAAAGAAGAAAGAAGTAAGAAAGAAGAAAGAAGTACGAAAGAAGTAAGAAAGAAGTTAGAAAGAAGTAAGAAAGAAGTAAGAAAGAAAGAAGAAAGAAGTAAGAAAGAAGAAAGAAGTACGAAAGAAGTAAGAAAGAATTAAGAAAGAAAGAAGTAAGAAAGAAGTAAGAAAGAAAGAAGAAAGAAGTAAGAAAGAAGTAAGAAAGAAGTACGAAAGAAGTAAGAAAGAATTAAGAAAGAAAGAAGTAAGAAAGAAAGAAGAAAGAAGTAAGAAAGAAGTAAGAAAGAAGTATGGAAGAAGTAAGAAAGAAAGAAGAAAGAAGTAAGAAAGAAGTAAGAAAGAAGAAAGAAAGAAGTAAGAAAGAAGTAAGAAAGAAGTTAGAAAGAAGTAAGAAAGAAGTAAGAAAGAAAGAAGAAAGAAGTAAGAAAGAAGTAAGAAAGAAGTAAGAAAGAAGGAAGAAATAAGTAAGAAAGAAGTAAGAAAGAAGAAAAAAGAATTTAGAAAGAAGTAAGAAAGAAGTAAGAAAGAAGGAAGAAAGAAAGAAGAAAGAATTAAGAAAGAAGTAAGAAAGAAGTATGAAAGAAGTAAGAAAGAAGAAAGAAAGAAGTAAGAAAGAAGTAAGAAAGAAGTAAGAAAGAAATAAGAAAGAAAGAAGAAAGAAGTAAGAAAGAAGTAAGAAAGAAAGAAGAAAGAAGTAAGAAAGAAGTAAGAAAGAATTACGAAAGAAGTAAGAAAGAAGTAAGAAAGAAAGAAGAAAGAAAGAAGTAAAAAGAAGTAAGAAAGAAGTAAGAAAGAAGTAAGTAAGAAAGAAGAAAGAAGTAAGAAAGAAGTAAGAAAGAAAGAAGAAAGAAGTAAGAAAGAAGCAAGAAAGAAGTATGAAAGAAGTAAGAAAGAAAGAAGAAAGAAGTGAGAAAGAAGTAAGAAAGAAGAAAGAAAGAAGTAAGAAAGAAGTAAGAAAGAAGTTAGAAAGAAGTATAAAGAAGTAAGAAAGAAAGAAGAAAGAAGTAGGAAAGAAGAAAGAAGTACGAAAGAAGTTAGAAAGAAGTTAGAAAGAAGTAAGAAAGAAGTAAGAAAGAAAGAAGAAAGAAGTAAGAAAGAAGAAAGAAATACGAAAGAAGTAAGAAAGAATTAAGAAAGAAAGAAGTAAGAAAGAAGTACGAAAGAAGTAAGAAAGAATTAAGAAAGAAAGAAGTAAGAAAGAAAGAAGAAAGAAGTAAGAAAGAAGTAAGAAAGAAGTATGGAAGAAGTATAAAGAAAGAAGAAAGAAGTAAGAAAGAAGTAAGAAAGAAGAAAGAAAGAAGTAAGAAAGAAGTAAGAAAGAAAGAAGAAAGAAGTAAGAAAGAAGGAAGAAATAAGTAAGAAAGAAGTAAGAAAGAAGAAAAAAGAATTTAGAAAGAAGTAAGAAAGAAGTAAGAAAGAAGTAAGAAGGAAAGAAGAAAAAAGTAAGAAAGAAGAAAGAAAGAAGAAAGAAAGAAGTATGAAAGAAGAAAGAAAGAAGTAAGAAAGAAGTAAGAAAGAAGTAAGAAAGAAGTAAGAAGAAAGAAAGAAAGAAGTAAGAAAGAAGTATGAAAGAAGAAAGAAAGAAGTAAGAAAGAAGTATGAAAGAAGTAAGAAAGAAGAAAGAAAGAAGTAAGAAAGAAGTAAGAAAGAAGTAAGAAAGAAATAAGAAAGAAAGAGGAAAGAAGAAAGAAAGAAGTAGGAAAGAAGTAAGAAAGAAGTAAGAAAGAAGTAATAAAGAATTAAGAAGGAATGAAGAAAGAAGTAAGAAAGAAGAAAGAAAGAAGTAAGAAAGAAGTAAGAAAGAAGTAAGAAAGAAGTAAGAAAGAAAGAAGAAAGAAGTAAGAAAGAAGTACGAAAGAAGTATGAAAGAAGTAAGAAAGAAGAAATAAAGAAGTAAGAAAGAAGTAAGAAAGAAGTAAGGAAGAAGTAAGAAAGAAGTAAGAAAGAAAGAAGAAAGAAGTAAAAAAGAAGTAAGAAAGAATTACGAAAGAAGTAAGAAAGAAGTAAGAAAGAAAGAAGAAAGAAAGAAGTAAGAAAGAAGAAAGAAAGAAGTAACAAAGAAGAAAGAAAGAAGTAAGAAAGAAGTAAGAAAGAAGTAAGAAAGAAGTAAGAAAGAAGTAAGAAAGAAAGAAGAAAGAAGTAAGAAAGAAGTAAGAAAGAAGTAAGAAAGAAAGAAGAAAGAAGTAAGAAATAAGTAAGAAAGAAATAAGAAAGAAGTAAGAAAGAAGTAAGAAAGAAGTAAGAAAGGAGTAAGAAAGAAGAAAGAAGTAAGAAAGAAGTAAGAAAGAAGTATGAAAGAAGTAAGAAAGAAGTAAGAAAGAAGTAAGAATGAAGTAAGAAGGAATGAAGAAAGAAGCAAGAAAAAAGTAAGAAAGAAGAAAGAAAGAAGTAAGAAAGAAGTAAGAAAGAAGAAAGAAAGAAGAAAGAAGTAAGAAAGAAGAAAGAAAGAAGAAAGAAAGAAGTATGAAAGAAGAAAGAAAGAAGTAAGAAAGAAGTAAGAAAGAAGTAAGAAAGAAGTAAGAAGAAAGAAAGAAAGAAGTAAGAAAGAAGTATGAAAGAAGAAAGAAAGAAGTAAGAAAGAAGTATGAAAGAAGTAAGAAAGAAGAAAGAAAGAAGTAAGAAAGAAGTAAGAAAGAAGTAAGAAAGAAATAAGAAAGAAAGAGGAAAGAAGAAAGAAAGAAGTAGGAAAGAAGTAAGAAAGAAGTAAGAAAGAAGTAATAAAGAATTAAGAAGGAATGAAGAAAGAAGTAAGAAAGAAGAAAGAAAGAAGTAAGAAAGAAGTAAGAAGAAGTAAGAAAGAAGTAAGGAAGAAGTAAGAAAGAAAGAAGAAAGAAGAAAGAAAGAAGTAAGAAGGAATGAAGAAAGTAGTAATAAAGAAGTAAGAAAGAAGTAAGAAAGATGTAAGAAAGAAGAAAGAAAGAAGTAAGAGAGAAGAAAGAAAGAAGGGTAGAAAGAAGTAAGAAAGAAGTAGAAAGAAGTAACAAAGAAGTACGAAAGAAGTAAGAAAGAATTAAGAAAGAAAGAAGTAAGAAAGAAGTAAGAAAGAAAGAAGTATGAAAGAAGTAAGAAAGAAAGAAGAAAGAAGTAAGAAAGAAGTAAGAAAGAAGTAAGAAAGAAGAAAGAAAGAAAGAAGAAAGAAAGAAAGAAGAAAGAAGAAAAAAGAAGTAAGAGAGAAGTAAGAAAGAAGTAAGAAAGAAGGAAGAAATAAGTAAGAAAGAAGTAAGAAAGAAGAAAAAGAATTTAGAAAGAAGTAAGAAAGAAGTAAGAAAGAAGTAAGAAAGAAAGAAGAAAGAATTAAGAAAGAAGTAAGAAAGAAGTATGAAAGAAGTAAGAAAGAAGAAAGAAAGAAGTAAGAAAGAAGTAAGAAAGAAGTAAGAAAGAAATAAGAAAGAAGAAGAAAGAAGTAAGAAGAAGAAGAAAGAAGAGTAAGAAAGAAGTAAGAAAGAATTACGAAAGAAGTAAGAAAGAAGTAAGAAAGAAAGAAGAAAGAAAGAAGTAAAAAAGAAGTAAGAAGAAGTAAGAAAGAAGTAAGAAAGAAAGAAGAAAGAAGTAAGAAAGAAGTAAGAAGAAAGAAGAAAGAAGTAAGAAAGAATTAAGAAAGAATTACGAAGGAAGTAAGAAAGATGTAACAAAGAAAGACGAAAGAATGAAGTAAGAAAGAAGAAAGAAAAAAGTAAGAAAGAAGTAAGAAAGAAGAAAGAAAGAAGTAATGAAGAAAGAAAGAAGTAAGAAAGAAGTAAGAAAGAAGTAAAAAAGAAGAAAGAAAGAAAGAAGAAAGAAGAAAAAAGAAGTAAGAGAGAAGTAAGAAAGAAGTAAGAAGAAGGAAGACAGAAGTAAGAAAGAAGTAAGAAAGAAGTAAGAAAGAAGCAAGAAAGAAGTATGAAGAAGTAAGAAAGAAAGAAGAAAGAAGAAAGAAGTGAGAAAGAAGTAAGAAAGAAGAAAGAAAGAAGTAAGAAAGAAGTAAGAAAGAAGTTAGAAAGAGAAAGAAAGAAGTAAGAAGAAAGAAGAAGAAGTAAGAAAGAAGAAGAAGTACGAAAGAAGTAAGAAAGAAGTTAGAAAGAAGTAAGAAGAAGTAAGAAGAAAGAGAAAGAAGTAGAAAGAAGAAAGAAGTACGAAAGAAGTAAGAAAGAATTAAGAAAGAAAGAAGTAAGAAAGAAGTAAGAAAGAAGAAGAAGAAGATTACGAAAGAAGTAGAAAGAATTAAGAAAGAAAGAAGAGAAAGAAAGAAAGAAGAAAGAAGTAAGAAAGAAGTAAGAAAGAAGTATGGAAGAAGTAAGAAAGAAAGAAGAAAGAAGTAAGAAAGAAGTAAGAAAGAAGAAAGAAAGAAGTAAGAAAGAAGTAAGAAGAAGTTAGAAAGAAGTAAGAAAGAAGTAAGAAAGAAGAAGAAAGAAGTAAGAAAGAAGTAGAAAGAAGTAGAAAGAAGGAAGAAATAAGTAAGAAAGAAGTAAGAAAGAAGAAAAAAGAATTTAGAAAGAAGTAAGAAAGAAGTAAGAAAGAAGGAAGAAAGAAAGAAGAAAGAATTAAGAAAGAAGTAAGAAAGAAGTATGAAAGAAGTAAGAAAGAAGAAAGAAAGAAGTAAGAAAGAAGTAAGAAAGAAGTAAGAAAGAAATAAGAAAGAAAGAAGAAAGAAGTAAGAAAGAAGTAAGAAAGAAAGAAGAAAGAAGTAAGAAAGAAGTAAGAAAGAATTACGAAGAAGTAGAAAGAAGTAAGAAAGAAAGAAGAAAGAAAGAAGTAAAAAAGAAGTAAGAAAGAAGTAGAAAGAAGTAAGTAAGAAAGAAGAAAGAAGTAAGAAAGAAGTAAGAAAGAAAGAAGAAAGAAGTAAGAAAGAAGCAAGAAAGAAGTATGAAGAAGTAAGAAGAAAGAAGAAAGAAGTGAGAAAGAAGTAAGAAAGAAGAAAGAAGAAGTAAGAAAGAAGTAAGAAAGAAGTTAGAAAGAAGTATAAAGAAGTAAGAAAGAAAGAAGAAAGAAGTAGGAAAGAAGAAAGAAGTACGAAAGAAGTTAGAAAGAAGTTAGAAAGAAGTAAGAAAGAAGTAAGAAAGAAAGAAGAAAGAAGTAAGAAAGAAGAAAGAAATACGAAAGAAGTAAGAAAGAATTAAGAAGAAAGAAGTAAGAAAGAAGTACGAAAGAAGTAAGAAAGAATTAAGAAAGAAAGAAGTAAGAAAGAAAGAAGAAGAAGTAAGAAAGAAGTAAGAAAGAAGTATGGAAGAAGTATAAGAAAGAAGAAAGAAGTAAGAAAGAAGTAAGAAAGAAGAAAGAAGAAGTAAGAAGAAGTAAGAAGAAAGAAGAAAGAAGTAAGAAAGAAGGAAGAAATAAGTAAGAAAGAAGTAAGAAAGAAGAAAAAGAATTTAGAAAGAAGTAAGAAAGAAGTAAGAAAGAAGTAAGAAGGAAAGAAGAAAAAAGTAAGAAAGAAGAAAGAAAGAAGAAAGAAAGAAGTATGAAAGAAGAAAGAAGAAGTAAGAAAGAAGTAAGAAAGAAGTAAGAAGAAGTAAGAAGAAAGAAAGAAAGAAGTAAGAAGAAGTATGAAAGAAGAAAGAAAGAAGTAAGAAAGAAGTATGAAAGAAGTAAGAAAGAAGAAAGAAAGAAGTAAGAAAGAAGTAAGAAAGAAGTAGAAAGAAATAAGAAGAAAGAGGAAAGAAGAAAGAAAGAAGTAGGAAAGAAGTAAGAAAGAAGTAAGAAAGAAGTAATAAAGAATTAGAAGGAATGAAGAAAGAAGTAAGAAGAAGAAGAAAGAAGTAAGAAAGAAGTAAGAAAGAAGTAAGAAAGAAGTAAGAAAGAAAGAAGAAAGAAGTAAGAAAGAAGTACGAAAGAAGTATGAAAGAAGTAAGAAAGAAGAAATAAAGAAGTAAGAAAGAAGTAAGAAAGAAGTAAGGAAGAAGTAAGAAAGAAGTAAGAAAGAAGAAAGAAAGAAGTAAGAAGGAATGAAGAAAGTAGTAATAAAGAAGTAAGAAGAAGTAAGAAAGAAGTAAGAAAGAAAGAAGAAAGAAGAAGAAAGAAGTAAGAAAGAAGTAAGAAAGATGTAAGAAAGAAGAAAGAAAGAAGTAAGAAAGAAGAAAGAAGAAGTAGAAAGAAGTAAGAAAGAAGTAAGAAAGAAGTAACAAAGAAGTACGAAAGAAGTAAGAAAGAATTAAGAAAGAAAGAAGTAAGAAAGAAGTAAGAAAGAAAGAAGAAAGAAGTAAGAAAGACCTAAGAAAGAAGTAAGAAAGAAAGAAGAAAGATGTAAGAAAGAAGTAAGAAAGAAGAAAGAAGTACGAAAGAAGTAAGAAAGAAGTAAGAAAGAAAGAAGTAAGAAAGAAGTA
Organism: Columba livia; assembly: GCF_036013475.1. Lineage (NCBI taxonomy): Eukaryota > Metazoa > Chordata > Aves > Columbiformes > Columbidae > Columba > Columba livia. The sequence goes on from NW_027043223.1 coordinate 330,919, forward strand.
AGAAAGAAAGAAGAAAGTAGAAAAAGAAATTAGAAAGAAGTAAGAAAGAAGTAAGAAAGAAGTAAGAAAGAAGAAAGAAAGAAGAAAGAAGAAAGAAGAAAGAAGAAAAAAAGAAGTAAGAGAGAAGTAAGAAAGAAGTAAGAAAGAAGGAAGAAATAAGTAAGAAAGAAGTAAGAAAGAAGAAAAAAGAATTTAGAAAGAAGTAAGAAAGAAGTAAGAAAGAAGTAAGAAAGAAAGAAGAAAGAATTAAGAAAGAAGTAAGAAAGAAGTATGAAAGAAGTAAGAAAGAAGAAAGAAAGAAGTAAGAAAGAAGTAAGAAAGAAGTAAGAAAGAAATAAGAAAGAAGTAAGAAGAAAGAAGAAAGAAGTAAGAAAGAAGAAAGAAGTAAGAAAGAAGTAAGAAAGAATTAAGAAAGACAGAAGTATGAAAGAAGTAAGAAAGAAGTACGAAAGAAGTAAGAAAGAAGTACGAAAGAAGTAAGAAAGAATTAAGAAAGAAAGAAGTAAGAAAGAAAGAAGAAAGAATTAAGAAAGAAGTAAGAAAGAAGCATGGAAGAAGTAAGAAAGATAGAAGAAAGAAGTAAGAAAGAAGTAAGAAAGAAGAAAGAAAGAAGTAAGAAAGAAGTAAGAAGAAGTTAGAAAGAAGTAGAAAGAAGTAAGAAAGAAAGAAGAAAGAAGTAAGAAAGAAGTAAGAAAGAAAGAAGAAGAAGTAAAAAAAGAAGTAAGAAAGAATTACGAAAGAAGTAAGAAAGAAGTAAGAAAGAAAGAAGAAGAAAGAAGTAAGAAGAAGAAAGAAAAAAGTAAGAAAGAAGTAAGAAAGAAGAAAGAAAGAAGTAACAAAAGAAGAAAGAAAGAAGTAAGAAAGAAGTAAGAAAGAAGTAAGAATAAGAAAGAAGAAGAAAGAATAAGAAAGAAGTAAGAAAGAAGTAAGAAAGAAAGAAGAAAGAAGTAAGAATAAGTAGAAAGAAATAAGAAAGAAGTAGAAAGAAGTAAGAAAGAAGTAAGAAAGGAGTAAGAAAGAAGAAAGAAGTAAGAAAGAAGTAAGAAGAAGTATGAAAGAAGTAAGAAAGAAGTAAGAAAGAAGTAAGAATGAAGTAAGAAGGAATGAAGAAAGAAGCAAGAAAAAGTAAGAAAGAAGAAAGAAAGAAGTAAGAAAGAAGTAAGAAGAAGAAAGAAAGAAGAAGAAGTAAGAAAGAAGAAGAAAGAAGAAAGAAAGAAGTATGAAAGAAGAAAGAAAGAAGTAAGAAAGAAGTAAGAAAGAAGTAAGAAAGAAGTAAGAAGAAAGAAAGAAAGAAGTAAGAAAGAAGTATGAAAGAAGAAAGAAAGAAATAAGAAAGAAGTATGAAAGAAGTAAGAAAGAAGAAAGAAAGAAGTAAGAAAGAAGTAAGAAAGAAGTAAGAAGAAATAAGAAAGAAAGAGGAAAGAAGAAGAAAGAAGTAGGAAAGAAGTAAGAAAGAAGTAAGAAAGAAGTAATAAAGAATTAGAAGGAATGAAGAAGAAGTAAGAAAGAAGAAAGAAAGAAGTAAGAAAGAGTAAGAAGAAGTAAGAAAGAAGTAGGAAGAAGTAAGAAAGAAAGAAGAAAGAAGAAAGAAAGAAGTAAGAAGGAATGAAGAAAGTAGTAATAAAGAAGTAAGAAAGAAGTAAGAAAGAAGTAGAAAGAAAGAAGAAAGAAAGAAGAAGAAGTAAGAAAGAAGTAAGAAAGATGTAAGAAAGAAGAAAGAAAGAAGTAAGAGAGAAGAAGAAAGAAGGTAGAAAGAAGTAAGAAAGAAGTAAGAAAGAAGTAACAAAGAAGTACGAAAGAAGTAAGAAAGAATTAAGAAAGAAAGAAGTAAGAAAGAAGTAAGAAAGAAAGAAGTATGAAAGAAGTAAGAAAGAAGAAAGAAAGAAGTAAGAAAGAAGTAAGAAAGAAGTAAGAAAGAAGAAAGAAAGAAGAAAGAAAGAAAGAAGAAGAAGAAAAAAGAAGTAAGAGAGAAGTAAGAAAGAAGTAAGAAAGAAGGAAGAAATAAGTAAGAAAGAAGTAAGAAAGAGGAAAAAGAATTTAGAAAGAAGTAAGAAAGAAGTAAGAAAGAAAGAAGAAAGAATTAAGAAAGAAGTAAGAAAGAGGTATGAAAGAAGTAAGAAAGAGGAAAGAAAGAAGTAAGAAAGAAGTAAGAAAGAAGTAAGAAGAAATAAGAAAGAAAGAAGAAAGAAGTAAGAAAGAAGTAAGAAAGAAAGAAGAAAGAAGTAAGAAAGAAGTAAGAAAGAATACGAAAGAAGTAAGAAAGAAGTAAGAAGAAAGAAGAAAGAAAGAAGTAAAAAGAAGTAAGAAAGAAGTAAGAAAGAAGTAAGAAAGAAAGAAGAAAGAAGTAAGAAAGAAGTAAGAAAGAAAGAAGAAAGAAGTAAGAAAGAATAAGAAAGAATTACGAAGGAAGTAAGAAAGATGTAACAAAGAAAGACGAAAGAATGAAGTAAGAAAGAAGAAAGAAAAAAGTAAGAAAGAAGTAAGAAAGAAGAAAGAAAGAAGTAAGAATGAAGAAAGAAAGAAGTAAGAAAGAAGTAAGAAAGAAGTAAAAAAGAAGAAAGAAAGAAGAAAGAAAGAAAGAAGAAAGAAGAAAAAAAGAAGTAAGAGAGAAGTAAGAAAG